>NC_135270.1:29907374-30209957 GCF_051311805.1 Agelaius phoeniceus | reverse complement strand
AGTGTTGTTCTCTGTGGTGTCTTCTGTTTGCATGGGGTATGAAGTACTTGACACAGCACTCACTTGTGACCAGTGTGTTGATACTTTATCTCTTGCTTTAGTTCGGAAGGCCAGTGGCAGTGACATGGGGCAATTCCCCTTTGGGTCTCTAGTGGATAGATTCTGTCTTTCTGATGAAAGAAACAGAAGTGGGAAGGTGCTTGCCTCAGGACCCAAGGGGTTTGCCTCACATCATGCACTGAAGAAATGTGTAGTAAGGAACTGCCCTTCCTGTCTGTGTTCAGAAACCACTAGCCCTTCCTGGAAGACTTGTGTTTGGGTGCTCTTGGGCCTGTTGTTTTCTGTTTGGTGCTGTAAGTTACCTGTGATGGTTTGTGCACTCTGCTTAGCATGTGAGGGCTTGTAGTTCTCACATTCAGTGAGACAAGGTGGTCTTGTAGGAAGCTTCAACTGCAAAATACTGTCACATGCAGGTACTTCCAAATTTAGTGTGGCACCTTAGCAGAGCCAGTCAACAGACTGAACTCTTTTATGTATCTGCTTGTGAAGGAGACTGACACTGAGAGTGCTTTGTCTAAGGGGGAAAGAGTCTGTTTGATGATGGTGGGATTAATGGTAGAGTTGTTCAGTTATGATATGGCTCTAAAATTTTAATACTATTCTTACTAGAAGACAAAACCACAAGAGTGAAACCTCCTGATAAGTGTGTTTGGGAGCAGACTCGTGTTCCCTAAGAATCCCACTGGGCCCAGTTACAAGGATGCAACAAAGCAGTGTTTTCATCTTTGTCCATAATCAAAAGAGGAACAGCTGCTCTGGGGGATAAAATGCAAGGAAAGGCTAGATAAATTTTAAGACATTGAGAAGAGACAGATTTTCTTTGTAATAATCTCATTTGTGTTTACAGAGTTACTACAGTCCTTGAGGTGCTGCCACAATGTACACAGTTTAAGCAAAAACAACTACAACAAAAAGATTGTTTAAACTCTGGTGGACAAGATCAGTGTTCAAAATGGCTGGAGGTGTTTTGTAGCAAATGTGTGTGTTTCTTTGTCCCACTGTTCTCAGTAATTTACCCTGCACTGCCATTGTAGCACCCCATGTTCCATGCTGCAGGAATGCTTTGGCCTAATATCAAGCTCTGAAAGATATGTTCAGTATCAACTCATGATCTCAGCCAAGGAGGGGGTGTATACTTTAGGCTTGTGTAGGTTCTGTCTCTTAAGGAGGCATGGCTAAACTGGGAACAGGTGGAAAGAGATTATAAAATTAAACCACTACACCCCATTCCCATCTCTCCTCCACCCCTGCCCACCGACAGCTCTCCCTACCACAAAACCTGCACACTTTCTGAAAGCTCATCTGGCATGGCAGAGTTTGCTCTTTTTCCTGGAGCAGGAGATTGCTTTGTTCCCTTTTGTGGTTGTTTAGGGAGGCCTTTTGCAGGTATGTCCAGGGTGGTGCTGGTCCCTTGCACGAAGGAGCACAGCCCGCACTGTCCATGTGCAGTTCCCCTGTGTGCTGAGCTGTGCAGTAGTGGGGCCCTGCTCAGCCCTGCCCAGGGCTGCTGTGCCCGCACAAGCCTCCCTGCATCCCTGCTGCTGCTGCAGAGCACAGCACCTCTGTGAAATGCACAAAGTAACTGCCCTCAAAACCTTGCAAACTCATTCCTGTCTGCCCAAGGGCGATTTTTTTCCAATCATGGGAAGTCCTGGAGACATTGTTGATGAGTTCAACTGAGGAAATCACACAGGGAACTGTGGGAGAGGGAAGGCTCCTTCTTGTGTGCCAAGCGTGAGCTAGAATGTATGCAGAGGGTAAGGAGGTGTGGTAAATATTTTAGGAAGGAATGAAAGAAATGAAACAGAGGTGAGGCAGTGTTAAGACTTGAAAATGAAGGAAAAGAGCTGGAAACTGGAGAGGGTAGCCATTGGCAAAGAAAGTCTTAGTTTTTAGTTCTTTCATAAATGTAATTTTATAAATCAATAAATATCAAGCTCATGTCAGTAACTGTAGCTACAAAAATATAAAGGGGTTTAAATATTTACAGACAAGAATTTGAGGGAAAACATGTTTTCAGGAAGTTTTGCTCTTTGATTCTTGCTACTGAGTCAAATTATTGGCATATTTGGGACAGAAATAGCTCACGTATCTGAGTGACCTTTTAATTTCCTTTTCAATGTTCTGAACTGTAGTGAGTAATAAACTATAGTGAACAAAGAAAGCATTAAGAACGGGCGTGGTGTAGATTTTATTGCATGTTTACTGTAGAGCTCTGTATTTCTTTGGGTGTGATATAGCAAGAACCTGCTGTGAGAGTTAAGATCTCTGGGACCAGTGATCACAGAGGTATTTTTTCTCCATGTGATGGTAGCTTAGATATCCGTTTAGCAGTGGTCTTGTTTTGTTTGGTTTTTTTTTTTTTATTCAGTGTTTATACAGCACCTAGCACAGCATGGTCTGATTTGTAGGCTCCGATTTCTGCTTGTCTTTGACCTGCAAGTGTTAATGAGGCAAGAAGTGCTTGTGTAGGGCTTTTTTTGCCTAGTCACATACCTGTCTGAAAGCAAAAGTTTATCCTTTGGCATGTGCCCCAGGCTTCCTGTCTGCAGCTCTTCCTTTGCAGGGTCTTCTGCAGCGAGTCACAACAGCTAGCTGTTTTGTAGGAAAAAGGATGTTAAAAAGGATGTTAAAAAGCATGCTAAAGGGAAGGGATGGGAAATGATGTTTCAGCCAAGAGGCTTTCATTGTATGAGGGGGAGGAGCATATGCAGCAGAGGGGGAAGCAGTATGAGATCAGTGGGCTTTTTATTGCACAGCATGAAAAGATCCCACAACTAAAATCTGATCTAACCTTTGCTTCCTCTGTGTCTTACAAGAAATGTTTTCCATGTAAGGCAAGAAGAGCCTGCTGTAAGGAAGCATGTGGCTGTCATGTATTTCAGAAAATGTGTCTCAGCATTCAGCTGTAGAAAAACAGACCAAAGAAACCTGTGGTAGCTGCAGCCTTTGTTGCCCACGTTTATGCTATTTAAAGACTAGTCTTCTCCAGCTTGATTCTGGTGAAATAGCAGGCTTGCCTAAACTCTACTGACTACTTGCAGGTGAGTGGATTTAGCCAGGCATTGCTGGGGATAGGCCTGACATTTCTCAAGTCAACATAATTGGATTATTCAGCTGATGGTAAGCCAACACCTTTCCAGAAGGTTTCTAGAGCTCTGGTTTGAGTCTTGGTACACACCTATACAAGGCCACCTACACTTCAGGTGTGGTTTTAAAAAGAAGTGTTGATTATGTTAATCACCTCTCTGAAGTTCTTTAAGACTTTCATTCCTGATACCCTTCCCCCCCTCATACTTTTTCTTGACTTACAGTAGTGGAGGGGAAAAAATCTGTCTCAGAAATGGGGATTTAATAATTTTCTTGGCTGAAGAAGCCAAGGATTCCTTTTTGCATCTTGAAATGAAGGTGTTTGCAGGCCTTGGGTTAATATCTAAAAAATTGTTTCAACGCTGAACTTCAGCTAATGTCAGGAACCAGGCCTTCCCAGGATTGATGACATTAAGGCAGTAATGTGCATGTCCCCTTTTTCAATCTCCTCAGCTTTTTTTTTTAGTCATCTGCAAAGTCAGAGCCTCACTATAGATTGTACATCCTTCTTTTGTTGCAATCTCTTTCACATTACTATCATTGGTCTTAACTCAGACCCTTTGCATTTTGGGTGAACACTTGTAGAAGGGAGCTGGGATCCCTCTGCGTGCTCTCGTCTCTTGACTGATTTGCAGGTGAGCTCTGTAGCCCGTTCTGAGGAATGTGTAGTGGGCGTTGAGCATTGCTGTGCTCTGAGATTACATGGCTCTCACAAGGCCGGTTCTTTCTTTTCTCCATTTCTTCATTCCCATCAGATCAGGAGTCCTTCCTGCAGTTAGGAAGTCAAGATTATTTCCCCAGGAAAAGAAGCGAGCAAAAATGTTGAGTCAGGCATCTTGGAACTATTGATGTTGCAGACTGTCACCTGCTCTGCATTTCTCCTTGCTGGTGGAAGTGCTTTCAGTGCTTGCAAGGAATAGTGTTCCCTTGATGATGGTTGTGTTGAAGTTGTACCTGTAATTCTACAAGGCCTCACTCCTGAGGGCCTTTGCCTTTGGGGAAGAGTAATCTTTTATGTCATGACTTCTGAGAGTGAAACTTGCTGCTGGTCTAGTGACAAAACGCAATAGTTTTCCTTGGTCAGAAATAAAAATTTATTAGTAGGACTGCTTCCTCAAAGAGCTTAAACTCCTGCCCAATTTCACTTATTTTGTAGCAAATGTTGCCTAAATATAATTAGCTTTTTCAGATTTGATTTGTCTGCAAGGAGCTTGTAAAGACTGTTGATGCCTTTGATGTAAATAAAGCATGGCTGTTCTTGGCAGAGATGATGAAGCTTAACCTTGGTCCCTCAGAAGTACGTTGTTGAGTTCTGTCCTTACCACCATGTGTTCCTACCTTTCAAAAGGGCTCACAGTAGCATTTCTCCAGGATTTCTTTTCATTTTCAAGGATGTTGTGAAGCAGCCTCTACAGTGAGTTCCAGCAGCTATACTCAAGGGCCTCTGAGGAGCAGGACTTGGAGGTGGAGGCTGTGGCAGTGTTGCTAGAGACCAGGGAAGGGTATGTGAGTGTTAGAGAAAAGGCTTCTGATAGCTATTGTGCTCTGTAGTATGCTGTAAGAAGGAGGGTGGTTTCCCCAAAATGAGCCTTGGAGTGTCCTGTGGAGCCTTAGTGGAGCTATTTATTTTCCACAATGCAGGCTTGTCTTTGTCCTCCCCCCACTTCCCTCTGCATGTGAAAGGATGATTCTGCTTCATGAGGGGAGCAGACCCTGATGTGCAAGAGACAAATGGAGATCCTTTGTTATCCAGAGCCAACTGTTCCTTACAGCTGTTAAATGCAATGTTTGGCTTACCTAGAAAAGCAGCTCTAGGTGAGTTAGAATGTGTATAAAATATGCAGAAACTAGTCTTTTCACAAAATGAAGCTTGCAAGTGGCTTTTTAAAAGATGCCAATGGACATCCAGATAGTTGCAAGTGACAGACCACCAGCTCCTATGGATATAGCTGCTGTGACATTAGTGCAATACAGTCTCTCTCTGAACCTTATAGGTGGAGCTACAGATGACATTTAATGTTTTGTTGTCTTTTTTTAACAGTTGTTACTCTGCATATACTGAAGAGAAGTGAGATTATTAAAATAAAACCACCAACTCTCCCCCCTGTTCCTGGTCAATTCCTGTGCAGGAACTCTGCATAATGTATTTTTTTTCTTATGGATAAGAACAAGAAGCTCAGTTAACCTGTGCATTGGAGACTATTGCTAGTCTGATGTTGATGTTTAGACCTTTCTGCAAGACTCAGGACTTTTTATTTGTAAAGTGTGCTTCAATTTAAATGGTTGCTCTGTTTCTTTTAAACTGTTGCACCAGCGTCATTACTTCCTTTTACTTCCTCTTGTCTGTTCAAGAGATGCCAGAGAATTGTTGAGTGTCTGATCCTGATGTCAAGCTGTTTGCATTCCTCTACATACGTGTAGCATTTGTAGAAACTAACACTTATCTCTGTATGGATTTTATTTAGAATGTTTGGCTTTAGAGGAAAAGGAAATTAGTAACACTGAAAGAGATGGTGTTAATAGATTTAACCAGTTGTTTAGCAGCAAATCCTTAAACTGCAGACGTAAAAGCAAAACAGCTTTGGTTATGGCAACTTCTGACTCTCAAAAGACTAAATCACATATCAGATTTACAAAATGGGGAAAACAAATCCAGTCTTAAGAGTACAGTATAAAAAGGTACATACCCTTTGAGAAACTCATTTCAAAATAGATTAAATGAACATGAAAATCTTATGCTGTTGAAAGTAATTGTAAATCACCTTCTCACTCTTTGGTGGGTCTTGCATATTGATTTTGTTATGTTGTAAGCTTTTGTAGCTGATCTCTTTGTCCTGCTGCTTGGAACACTGTGTTACAGGTAAAAACATGAAGAGCAGGACTTTTAAACAAGCTTGCTTTATACTAATTCTAATAACCTTTATTTAATCAATTCAGTCTGAGGGAACCTTGTTTCCAGAGTCAGGAAATTGCTTGAGGATTACTGGCTGTGGCAGGACCTTCATATTTATTTGCAAAATGTCTGGAAAAAAATAATAATAGAATCAGTCTTCCTTTAAAGGCAGTTGAAACTGGAGTTGCTGAGCTTTTCCCATGAGGCTGGGTAGAGGTCACTGGTCACATTCACTAGAATGTTTTTTCTTGAGAAATAGTTTTATGGCTTCAGTGTACTCACGGAGGGTACTTAGAGACACCTCAAAAACCCCAAGCAAAGCAGGGAGTGACCTGCTTCCCAAGTGGATATACTGTTCACTTAGCTGCTGGTTGCTTGACATACTTATTCCTTACCTTCAGATGGCAGAGACTTAAATATTCCTGCTCTAAAATGCACTTTTTAGAGGGAATGGGGAAGGATCTTCCACTTTTCAGGTCTGTGTGGGCAAGAGGAGCAAGGCATGGAGGTGTCTGGGACAGCATGTGTGGAATCTTTCGTGTTCATGTGCGCAGCCTGTTGACATTTGAATACAAGTATGCTGGACAAGTGAAAAAAAAAGTAGAAATCCAAAAGACTCCTTAATCTGTCTTCTTGCTTGTGTTTCATGGATGCTTGCCTGGTAGCTGGCCCATTCAGGTGTGGAGGACTGTGCCTGGAGCCAGGAGGCAGGCAGCACCTGGGAGTGGTGTGCTTGGCTGAGGGAGAAGGGCAGGGAAGCAAGTGCTCAGGTCAATGCAGGATGCTTTACATCTGCGTTCTGTCCTTGGTGGAAAGGTGTTGCCTGTGGCTTTATCCAGAGTTTGTCTTCACACATTCTGAGTATTGGGAGGGAATATGATCTTTGGAAGGGTTTTCCCTAGAGTTTTGAAGTAGACTGAACAAAGCCTAGCTGTGCTTTTGGAGTCCTAGGTGGTCTAGCAAAACAGCCGAAGTGAGACACAGAAGATTAAATAACCTGTATGCTCTGACTCCTGCGTGTATCCCCTGACCTAGCACGGGCATGTGCGTGGCTCTTGCTTGCGTGCAGCACCACTTTGCAGCCCTGCACAAAACTGTAACATTTATTGCTGAGCATTTTGCTGACTCTTGCAGTTCTGCCTTGTGTAACTTTCCCCTCTCTTTTGGCTTTGATTTCATTTGCCTGCCTCTAACTCTAATAAGACTGTGTTACCTTTGGCTATTTTGGAGCACTCTCACCCAGCTTTCTGGCTTTTAATCTGCATGGAAACCATGATGCTGGATCCATGATTTAGGGGAATGATTTCGATATAGAGTATCTTTATCTATAGTAAATTATTTTTTCCACACTTCAATGTGGATTGAAAATGGAGATGGTTTTAGGAGCAAGAAGCCTGTACAATTTCTTGGCCCAGCATAGTGGGCTGCTTGCTTAAGCCAGAGAGTGCTTTCAGACA
This sequence comes from Agelaius phoeniceus, assembly GCF_051311805.1. Classification (NCBI taxonomy): domain Eukaryota; kingdom Metazoa; phylum Chordata; class Aves; order Passeriformes; family Icteridae; genus Agelaius; species Agelaius phoeniceus. Next base: position 30,202,457 of record NC_135270.1, on the reverse strand, counting down.
CTTCAGGCCTTGGCAGCAAATCTGAGGTGGGAGTGTTTCCTCAGCTGCTGCTTCCACTGGCCCCAGAGCTGACCTTGTGCAAGGGCCCAGTTTCTCCCAGAAGTTCCCAAAAATTTCATTACTGTTGCAAAGGGGATGTTTAGCTGCGAGGTGGGTGTGGGAGCAGCAGCATGGGGGTGTCTGTTCACTCAGGAGCAAGGGTCATCCTCCATCCCGGGTAGCCTGTAAGTGTGGAGGGACAACCCCAGCTTGTTCTGCAAAGGGGAGATGCTGATGGACAAGAGGTGGGCTAGACTGCAGGTCAGTAAAGGGTGAGAAACCATTCCTACTATATGAACAAGGTGCTGAGAGCTGCTAGATGAGCAGCTACTCTCAGGCAGTGTTCCTTGGCTGCCTCAGGATCCTTTGCTTAACCTTTTGTTTGAGTTTGATGACAGCTTGACAGAGGCCCCTCCCTGGGCGGTGGAGGAATGGGGATCCCTCTGACACTTAGAGGGTGGTGCAGAAGACTGGCTGTGCTCCCTCCTCTGCTGCAAACCAGAGGATCCTGTGTCCCACTTCCGGACTACCCTAGTTCCAGCTAACAGTGACTTATTTTTTTAAATATTTTTTCCTCTGCTGGCCATGCTTTGTAAAGTCTAAATGTCACTGAGTCAGGTGAGGAAGAAATTGAAGCTTTAAACTGACCTTCTATTGAGGTACAACTTTATTTATGAAAAGTTTTATTCTGCAAACTCTTACTTCTCTACACTCTTTCTGGCATGCTTCTCTCCCACCCCAATTTGATGGTGGAAATCTTTAACGCAAAATCTAAATCTTTAACACACCATCTTTGTATGATGGTTGTAGGTCTCAGATGATGGTTTGGTACTCTGCTGGTAAGGGATCTATCCCGAGGGTTCTGCCTGGAGCACTTGGCCTCATCATGGTGTGTGTATGTCCCCTTGTGACATGTAATAAGCCATTATCCTTCTTGGAGTGTCTGTCTGACTTGATTATTCTAGCTTGTGCTGCTCAAATCAGAATGTAATTGCAACTGATCCCTTGCAAGAAAATCAAGTTAAGTGTAGCCTGTTGAAGGAAACTAATTAGAGGAAAAAAGACTCTGAGGGTCTTCTGCATAGTGATGTGTCTTCTCTGTGAGTAATTCTGGTAATTGTGAGGATGATTTAAAAGAAAGCAAACTGTCTGGGCTCCTTTTCCCCACCAGCTCTTCTCTTGGTCCTATTGACTTTGGAAATTAGTTTATGTTAACTTGCCTGAAGTCTGAAATCTTCATGTAGATTGTTGGGGTGGAGTCTGTGTGGGGTGTGCCTGCTGCTGGTGAGGGTGCTCTGCTGGGGACCGGCCGGGAACACCGGCAGCAGGTCTGTGTGCAGGCACTGTGCTCATTGTCCTGTGCTCTGAATTGCAAGGGGATTGAAAGGGGATGCAAAATTTTTTCTTTTTTCATTGTACACTGGCAAGAGTGATGTGGCACTGTGGAATAAAACCTGCCCAGTGCCACTGGGATGGATGCCTGCCACAGTGAGGGGTTTGTGGCAGTACAAGTGCATCTGTGCTGTTAGCACAGTGCATCCCGAGGAGGAAAAGCAGTAAGAAACATCTAGCAACTTTACAGCTGCTAGAAAACAAAAGTAAAGAAAAATAGTGGGCTAATGGATGCAAAACCAAGCCATAGTGCTGAGAGCTTTTGAAGGCCTGCCTTATCAAGACCTGTTTAAGTCATTCTCTTCTGTGTTAGAGTCCCAAATGCAGTCTTAAGGCCAAAACCAGAATTTAAAACTTTTTTGGTTTGGTCAATAATCTATCTTGTTGGAAGATTAAATTTTCAGAGGACTTAAGGGACAGTCTTATTTTTCGGTGTTTTTGTGTGTGTGTGTTTATCTCTGAAAAGATCTATGTGCTGGCGGACATTGAAACGTTAGGGATTTGTTAGCCTGGAATCTTCTGATACAACAACACATCTCTTGCTGAGAACCTTCTTTATCAGGTGGAATACAAATAACAGGCACTGTACAATATTTGTTGCCATTCCTTGAAAGTGGATGATACTTCTGTATAGTGGATATTTTTATATCTAGGAAATACAATAATTTTAAACTTGAGTTGTGTCTCACAGCTGTGCTTTTAGGAATAAATGTAAGAGTTCCTTCATCTCCTAATATAGTTCCTTACTTAAATGTCAGACTGCTTCACTGAAGTTTATATTTAGAGGACTTTGATAGGAAAAAGACTTCCAAATGGATGTCCTCTCAAGTGGCTGTGCAACCTGGTGGTATTGCAGCTGCATGTATAGCAGACTGATGCTTTTAGCCTCATTAGTTGAAATGAAAGCGCAAGAAATGGTCAGGATAGGGAGAGGTATGTTCTAGTAGTGAGGGATTATAAAATAAGCCTTTACTGTACACAGGCTTTCATTCTCTGAAACAGATTAAGGTAGCTGCATAAATGAGAATAACATCCTGGATATACAAGTGACTTTAGCAATCCAGTGCTTCTTTGTCAACCCTGTTACTGAAAGTAACATTTCAAGCTTGGATGTGGTTACAAGAAGTTCTGCCTTTGCACGGATTTTCTTTATTCTCCTTCCCTGAAGCCATTCCAGTTTACTGTGAGTTTTCTTTTTTAGGACTTATTATTTTTGGAAGGCATTCTGGAACATTTTGTGCATATGGTCCTCTGTAAATGTGCTGTTGTACTGATTAAAGCTGAAAGTATGAAACCTAGCTTTTCCGATGCAGTGCGGCAGGGGAAAAAATGCTGAAACAATGGTTTCTAAAGGGAATACTTTTCCAAATAAAGACATTTTAAAAAAACCCACAAACAACAAAAAAATCACCCAAAACCAAAACCGAGACAGATTGTGAGATATTTGTTTTCCACAATCTCTAGTTCCTCCCATAGATTGCATAGATGACAGTATGTTTAAAAAAAATAATTCTTTAAAGCAGATCCGGCACTTTTTTTAAAAATAACTGTTTTCTTTTCATTCACTGTTGACATGATCCCACTGCTATAAGCATTTTTGTAATAGTACAGAAATCTGCAGTACATAGGAGTTGTGTGCATTAATCTAACTCTTCCACTGCTCCTCCGCAGCTCTGTTTTTCTTCTTACTGGTTCCTGGAAGTTCACAGCCTGCCCATAACTTCTTCCTTATTTGGAAGGACAATGGATTTTGATCTCTTATCTTCCTCTTCCCAAGTAAAGCAGAAAAATTTTCCAGTGAAATTCTGTTACTGTAAAGAAAACATCTTAAAATCTGGGAAGCTAATGATATTTAGGGCTTTCTCTTGGGCTTACCAAAGCAAGGAAACTTGGATTTTTTTTTAATTAAAATAATACAATTGGAATCTTCTGTGAATGTGTCAGACATGTCATGACAACCACAGTACAGGGAAATGGGGAAGGATCACACAATACTGAGACTGTTTCCAGTATTTTGTTTCTCATTCTGTTTCTAAAAGTATGAGTGCTGTTTGTAAGAGTGAAAACTGAGCCATGCTTGGCAGTTGTTAATCCACACTGACTTGAGCATTTCCATTATTCAGTGGACAGTGAAAGGTACTGAATACCACCCCTTTTCCCCTTGGCAATCTTGCACCTCTTCATTGGAAGCACACACCTTGGAAAGTCTGTTCCTTCCTTGATACTTACCTTTAAAAGGAGTGTTGGAGTTGAAGCTTGTTTGGTCCCCGCGGGAGTATCTTTGAAGCTGCTGTCCATTTCTTTGGGCTGCAGCAGGGAGGAAGCTGGTATGCAAAGGCTTGCACCCAGCATGGAAGGGGAGTAGCTGGAGGAAGTGCTCCTTGCAATCAGCCCACAGGAAAATATGCTTGGCTAACCTCAGAATGGTTAGAGGAGCATCAAGTGAGATAAGGAGGCAAACAAGGGAGGGGTACAAAAGCACAATCTAGGTGCCAAAAGGACTTTAGCCTGTGACAGGAAGGGTAGAGAGGAGGAAGCTGGGCAGTAGGCTGTGCAAATTGGTGAATCTTGCAGGTTTATTCACTTGAGGTAGGAATATTGGTGTGACTTTATCAGTTGTAAGGTACTAATTATCCAGTAGTGAAAAATCCAGTTCCTTGGCTTAAAGCTTGGGTGTGCCTTAGTGAGTCTGTGGAGAATTAGGTACATGCCATTTATCAGAGATGAAAATGGAATTTCAGAGTTCACCCTGTCCAGCAGGCTTCTTTCTGTGCAAACTCCAATGCTCTCTCTTGAAAATGGAAGTTGTGCATCACCAATTGTTGGTTTAGTTTGTTGGGATTTTTTTTTATTTTAACATTTTAAAATTTAAAAGAAATGTTCTAGAAACCTTTGTGGGAGAGAGCAGGTAAAAGCTAAATCAAAACAATTCTATGAAAGAAATAGCCAAATGTGAAGGTCATAGGCCAAACCCTCGGTGCAGTTGGGGAATGAGGAAGGAAATCCAACTATTCAGATTCCACTTCAGCAGTGGGGTTGTTTGCAGTAGGGTGTGTACTGATTCCAATGTCCAGAATAAGCAGCTTGGTTCTTCTTTATAGCAGGGAATATGTGCAGTTTGCCTATCTGCTTTATGCTGTGACTGTGCTATGCAGAAACCTCCCTTTTCATAATTCAAATATGAAGGTGTAAAATGAAGTTACCAAACACATCATCTGGTTACTGGACAGGAGGAGTGTTACATGTTGTTTGGCTTTTCATATTTCCTCCTTTCCTCTTCCACCTTTTCTGATTATCCTGAATAATTGAAAGGTGGCTGTGCTGAAAAGTCAGATTATTAAGAATTTTCTGAACTGCCTGCAGGTAACTTCAAAGGCTTTCGTTTTTTCCTTTGTCCCTAACTTAAACTGAATAGTGTAATTGAATTGTGATGCTATTCCTAAATGTTAAAAACACAATTCTGTTTTTAAAAGCTTTCAACTAAACTGGTTTAACCACAGAAAGTAAGTGGAATGAAGGATTTCTTTCCTCTGCTGTCACTTGGACTTGATTTTTCTGTATTTTTTTTAAATTTAGCAGCCAAGAGGATGACTTTTTTTGCTTTAAAGCTTAGCTGCTCTTTGAAAGCAGGCAAAATAAGGATACAACAAAACCAGCAACTAAGGGTGAAGGTTAAATCCTCTAAACCACACTGCTTACATTAGACTCCACGTGCAGCGTGACCATGAGGCAAGAACAACACTTGTGCTTAGCTTTTCAAAAGCTGTGCTGTGCACACCCATCACTCATGCCACTGCTAAGATCTTTGCTGTGTGCATTCAAGAGTTAGCAAACAATGTCTGAGTATTATTCTGTGAAGGGGAAATCATGTGGATAAAATAGAGATTTCTTACGTGCATGAGGGTAGCTAATTTTCTTTTGCTAAGTTTCAAGTATGGTATTTAAAAGCAAGCCAGTAGCATTCCAAACATTCTGAACACTTCCCTAAATAAACTTTGAAGAATTCAGGTTGAAGACCTGTTTTCCAACAACAGTGACACAGGACATAACTGTGCCAGGCATTTTGAGCAACTAGAGAGCTTCAGACTGTCCAGTCTCTGGTTGTCCAGAGCATGTCCTGAGCATATGACCTTCCAAAGAATGCTTTTTCCCTGTGGACCTAGGAATCCTTCTGTGACAAAATAAGAAAAATAAGAAAATTAAGTCGTAATCCTGTGAAAATTTACACATGCTTACAAAGGGATCTTGGATCGAGGGATATGAGTTGTCAACTTCTGAAGGTCTGGAAGATAAATGGCAAAAGTCCCCAAAGAGCTCATCTTAAAGAGAGCTCCTGCTATATATAAGTGTGTCATCTTTGGAAAGGGCTGCTGGTGGTGTAAGAGCAAGCAGGGGGTCTGGCCTGCATGGTTTCAGTGGGAGTTGATGTCTGCTTGGGGACGTCATGTAGAAGCAAACTACTGTTCCCTGTGCGGGCAGGGCTGGCCATGCTACCAGGGGGACTCTTGCTGAAGCATTGCTGGGAAGCTTGCTTGATGCCAAGACTTGAAGAAAGAGCTGGAGATGTCCCTAAGCTGGGAGCAATGGGTACTTCTTCACTTGTTCATAGTATTCCCTAAGAGGGTGTGTGACTATTGACTTTGTAGATATAGAGGATGGCTTATTGTCTTATCCATATTTAGTAGGTGTTTTTCAAGGTGCACATTATAAAGAAAGCAAAAAATCCTCCACCTTTATTGACTGATATACTTTCAACAGAGAAAAATCTCCTCCACTCCTTACTGTGTTTATGGGTACTGCTGGCTGTACTGAATATTATCTTTGTAAACATCTTTGTTTAAACTTCATCCTTACATAACCCTTCAGCCTAGGCTGTGGCATGTGAAATGGGTCTGAAATGTCCTTCCTCTTCATACTTGTGCCACTGTCAGCTTCTGCCTTACTGGTCTTAGTATCCATTGAAGAAACCAGCCTGTTCCTTAGTGCTTTCTGTACACTTTGATTCTCCCAAACCCCTGAATTGTTAAGCTATGCCCCTAGGAGTATGTCTGACAAATGTGTGTGATCTATACTGCACTCCAGCTAACTTCAGGCAGCAGAGGCCTGAGGAGTTCTTGTAAAAGCTGCTTCTCCCTGAGCTGTAGGTATAAGGAGTGTGCTAAAACAGTCAATTTTCAGAGAATTGAATGTCTGTCTAAATAGCCTTAAAATCAGCTTGCCTCTGGGAAAAAAGGATAGTTTCTTATCTAGTCAGAACCTCTCTCTTCTAATTTTGCCAGGGAACAGTCAAGGCTGGAAACAACTTTGTAACTTGACTGAAGCCCAAAGGGAGGATCCTCACAATCAGTGCCTGTACCCCATGTCTCCTAACAATCCTGAGGGGTTTGTCTATGCTGGCACCCACTGAATGGGCTTGCTACCCTTGTGTCTCCTTCAAATCCACACCAAACTAGATCAGCTTAGTGGGATGTTTCTGTAGCAGCATCAATTTACAGCATTCCTGGAGTGGCAGCCCCAGGCCTGCAATAGACAGGATATGTGGTAACCTGGGATTTGAGTGACTTGGTAGCTAAAAAGAGGTGTGGAAACCATATCTAATTTTAAAAGAAAGGAGAAAAACAGTGCTGTGCTTTGGAGCAATTTGTTAGTGAATCAAGAATAAGCAATAAATTATTACCTCTGAAGATATTCTTGTTTTAGATATTTCTAACTTGTTCACTGTTCAGAGACCAGAACTGCACTGCTGACTCCTAGGTGCATTCTTTGGGGGAGGAAAATGCCTGTGGGGAAAGGTAGCACACCTCAGGTGGCTCAGCAAATTTTGTGATAATTGCATGCCCTCTTCCTACCTCTCCTGGCTGCTACCATGTCACCTGACATGCATTGTTCCAAGGGCAGGGAGGGCCACCTTTAAAAAATACTGTGGCAGTACTTTCAAAGGTTCTTATACTAATGAGGCTTCATTAAATTGGAATAGGGAGGACAGAGCTTTCTTGGTCTAATCAGAAGGGCATTTGTTGAAGATGGTGCACTGCTTTTTCAGAGCTGTAATTCTGTGTAGAGCAGTGACTCTTGGAGGAGAGCAGCCATCTGTTGGCCTGGAGGATAGACTGGCCTCTTCTGACTGAATATGAACTTAGATGCCGTGCAGGAGGCCTGACTTGAGAGGACAGGGCAGATAAACAGATTACCTGGCTTGGCTTTCTTCACATGGAGTATTTTTTTTTTCATTCCATGGTCTAATTGCTGCTGAAGGTATTCTAGCAGGTAAGTGAAAGTATCCTTATTCCCTTCTGCATGGTGGAAGTTTGCTGAATGAGCATTGGCTCCTTATTCATGGAATACATGAGAAATCTATAGGCTGTGCTACAGACATAGTGATAGAGATTCACTCCTCTCCCCCCCCTCTAAATGAAGCAAGAAACAAAAGGGGTAGACGCAGAGTTTATTGTAGCAGCAGCTCCAATACACATTACACTTTGTCATCTCGAAATGACATTTCAAGACAGGGTGTATGCAGACAAAGAATTTTTCTTTGAGAGAGATCCAAAAAGAAAGATCCAAATTTAAAGATAGCCCTTTTGTGAAGTATAGGCATAGTAGTGATGTAGAACTAAGGGAAAAACCCTCTTTTCACTAGAATGGCTATCAGGTTTATTGACAAATCTACATATTCCCTTCCATCTACTGTTTTGCCTGAGTAATTGGAAATGGGAGTTGAGGCTGAGTCGTGTGTTTCTCTAGTCTGTGCTGGTGTATTGCTTTAATCTTGGAAGTACTCAAGGATCTGAAGGTTCTGCCTTCCACAGTAGTAGGAGTGATAACCCAGATTTCCTGTTTGTCCTCACAAGGTACAAAAGAGTACAATACCTGCCTCTGCACTTCTCAGATCTCTTTAAGATTATCTAGTAGTTTTGAATTTCCTTGGGAAACCTGGCCAAATAAAAAATCTAATCTTCCTTCAGTCTGCATATTCATTTAACTGAAGAAGCTGTGGCTGAATGGGGTTTTCATCAGAATTAAAAGTATTCTTGTTATCAGGTGTAAAAACCATTAGTTTTGGCAAATTTGTTTTCACCTGAGAGCTTCAGATGTGTATTGAATAGCAGGATACAAGTATTGAAGTGTGTTTCCATGTGGGTGTTTTTTTGTTGTTTTATTTTGTTGGTTGATTTGTTTTTCCAGGGTGTTTTTTGCTTGGTTGATCATTTGTTGGTGTGTTTACCATTAGAGGCCTTGCAGGTTAACACTACAGTAGGTTGGTGAAATGTGTTTTGCTGGGTCTTCATTAAAAGTAAGGGCTCAGTTTGTGCTTTCTCTGTTTCCCAGCTGTGCTTTGTGTGTTTGTGTACAAGGCTGTTTTTGCTGTGACAGTGCCTCAGAGGCTGTGGGTGAATCCCTCAGTCCTCAGGTATGAGCAGTGTCACATCCTGCAGTTTTAATTGCTGAGCTCTGTCCTGTCAGATCATTATACCTGAGGTTTGCAAGTTGTTTTACATTCCTCCTCACAAGTATGTGTTTGCCTGCTGGCTGCCTGTCAGCATTGCTGTGCCTCTCCAGGTGGCTGCAGGAGTGTTTGGTTGATTTATCTGACAGTCTGCTGTGTCTCAGAGACCCTCTGAAAAGTGGTGGGAGTGGGGGAAGACTGGCTCTCTTGAGGAATTTTTGAAATCCTCCAGATGCTGTCCTCTGGGGCTGGCTTGAAAAGAAAAACTAAAATTAATTGTAAGCTAGGCAGTCTTCACATTTGAAACATCAGTGAGTGAAAAGTTATGGTCTTTCTCTAATACAGCTCCTTTTAGTCTTTCCTGTGTAGAAGATTGCTTTTTCTGCTCCTGTTACCTTGAGAACTGTGAATACTTAGTAAGGTTCCTAAGTGCTAGAGCATGAAAAAGGTTTCTCTTTATTTTTAACTTTCCCTTCTCCCTCTCCAGATGTTGTAGGTGTTTGGCTCAACATTTTTTCTTGCTTTGTCTGTTTTTTTTAGACCAAGGTGCTCCTGATCAACCAGATCTTTCAGAAATTTTTTGAAAAGAAACCTTGGTGGGTGAAAGATGTGCCATGGAATGGTAGCATCAAAGAGCAACACAGGATCATCACTTGCCTTGACTGGCCATGGGTTATTTCGTCTGCTAGTTATCTTTGGTTCCTTTATCTTGGAAGCACAGTCCACAGGTAAGTGAAACCTTTATATATGCTGCAGGGAGGGGGAGGTACATCAGTTTGGAAGTGGCTGTATATTTTTAGGTGAAAACTGGTGATGGTTGATGTATTTGTACACATCTATCAGTACAGGAAAAATTCCATCACTACTTGCTGAGCAGAGCAGGAAGTGTCTGAACTGAATGAGTCTTGCATATTAGTAAATAAGTGCTTGTTCTTCATCCTCTACTTTTGATTCCCATGGGTTTTTTCCCCTCCATTCTCATCCCTTCACTGCAGCTGGGGACACTTAGGGCATCTCAAGAGCATGGACCGTGGTTTTGTTGAGTGAGATTCTCATGCGAGCAATGTTATCTGTGTGCCTTGAAGCAACTGCTCATGTGAAGGGATAGAAGCAGAGATTGTGTCCTGCTCTTTTGTACAGCTGGTGAATCTGTTCAGTAGTTCTTTGTATGCTGTCTTCTGACCCCTTAACAGTGCTACCTCTGCCCCTCTACTGGATCCTCTTTTCAGCTTAAGTTTTCTGTCTCCCCTCATCTTTTGATGTTTCTCAGATGGATGAGTGTTGTGAATAGTGTAAAAAGAAGTGGAATGGGATGATATGAAAAATGTCATCAGAGATGGGAGATCTGCCTCTTAGAAATAAGTGGAGGAAGGAAATGTACTGGATACTCAGAAGGTAGTACGTGATGTGAAGTATGTGCTTGGTTATCCAGGATACCCTGAAATATGTCTTCTTTTCAGACCAGCCATGATCTAGTTTTTGTCTGTAGAGAGATGTCTGGTCATAGGATGCATGAGATGGAAGGAGGAACCTTGTTTGCTTTTGCAAGAGATTTGAAGGAGTTAATCCTAAAGATACAGATTTGACTTGAGCAGCTGTTGTAATATAGAGCATTAGCTTGCCTATGTAAAGAAAAACCTCAGTTCTTGACATAACTCTAAAAAGTTCTATTTATTTGATATATCATGGCACCCAAGAATGTCATGTGACCAACATTCCTCAGCATCAGTGTGGTACAGCAGAATAAACATTAGCTGCCAGATGCTGTCAAAGTTGAGGTGATCCTGTATGGAAAAGCTGGCTGGTGCTGAAAACTTCTGGAGGAGGAGTTGATTTCCTGTTACTATTCCTGGCTCTTTGAGTTGGAAGGGAGAGACTACTGAAATCAGATATCTCAGGATTATATGTCTTCCTGACCTGATTTTGGCCTTGTAGGTAATGAGGGGGTGGGGAAGACACCCTTAAGAACATGATAAATTGTCATTAATAGTTACTGACAGTGGGAAAGGGACAAGATATTTTTGGATCTGGGGTATCTATGTTTTTTTTCCTAGCCTTGCTGTTGTTGATGATAGTGTCACTGCCTCATTTCAGATGTAGGCCTGTCAGATATGCCATCTGAAGCCCCCATTAGGCACTGCAGCACCTTCAGCTGAGACTGCAATAAGTATGCAAATGCCTTGTGCTGCAGAGACTGCTGGATGGGGAAAAGCTGCCACAATACTGGCAATCCTTTTTAATATAATTTTTGAGACATCCAATCACATTACAAAAGCACTAGCTAGGCATGCCAGAAGACCCAAGAGTGATTCTGCATTGTGTTTCCCTTTCTGTGTTCTTTTTGCTTCAGGATCTGAAACCAGCTGTGGTGAACTGATCAAGGCAGATCATCAGCTAAACAGGATTATAGTGGTTAGGCAGGAACCATTTCCTGCAGGGGAAGTGAGAAAACAGAGGGGAGCCAGGATCATAGCAGAAGGCAAGACCTGCAGGGGAAGAAATCCTGGGGAAGGGCTTGCTGAGGAGCGCTTCCATGTACAGTTTTTCTGAGACTGGGATGCAGCAGCCCAAAAGGCAATTGCTGGGAGGGATGGGTGTGCTCAGTGATGCGTCATGGGCCGAGGGAGCTGCACCTGCAGCAGCATGCCAGCCATGAGTAACATTAATGAGCAAGTCAGCTGAGGAGCAGAGAGCCAGATGGAGAAACAAAGAGTATTGGCGAGGCGCTTGGAAAATCAGCTTTCCCTCCTCTTGGTGCCCAACCCCCTTGCCATCCTCACTTTATTACTTTGCAGAGCAAAGTCATTCAGAGCAAGCAGAGCAAAACGATGTTAATGTGGAGCAGGAGACTGTATTAAATCTCGTGGTGGTAATGCTTATCTTGAATGTGGAGCCAGTGTATCAAGCTCAAAATTGCTATAAAAGCTGAAGAATGTTCTCATAAAAAGACAAGCATGGAGACAATGCCTGGCTCAGCCCTGAGTAAGAAAGCAGAGCTTGTGATTCGTATGTATAAAACCATCTGAGGTATATTGTATTGCAGTCATTTTGCTGCTTAGAAATTCTATTGCTTAAGTTCCAGGAAGCTTAGAGACATATTCATGATCTGGGCAGGAAGATGTTCTCTTTGCCATGTGGTTAATGCAGAGAGCAGACTCATTTTCAGTCAGCAAGCATCTGCTCTGTCCTCTGGTAATAAATGGGTTTTATTTATGCATGGATTTTTAAGAAAAATCCTCAGCACTTTGTCTCAAACAGTCTATCCAAATATCCTCAAGTGCCATGAGATGAATATAAGTTGCTTAGTCACTAAACATACCGCAGAATTTGGGGAAACTGTTCCCTTTTCACAGGAAGATATGCATGTATATTTTAACACAAAACAAATGCAGCGTTTGGTAATAGGCAAGCAGTGAAGCTGTGTCAGAAGAGGAGGATTTATGGAAACTTGAGTGCTGCTCAGGAATATTTTTTGAGCTTTATCACTGTTGCAGTGTTTTTCCTTGTCTGGCAAGTTCTCCAAGATTAGTTGTGGGAAATAATGAAGGAATGAGCAAGCAAGGAGACTTGGAAAGCTCCTCAGTAATATTGAGGCTTAGTTCTTCATCTTTTCTGTTTCTTTAAGGGTTCAACTGGAATGTAGCTAATAGCCAGGATGCTTAGTAGATAGAGATGGGGAGTTTTTAAAGCATTGGAGAGCAGTGACAACCTTTTAATCTGCATTTCCACAGATAATGCTTCCCTATTTTTTCTTTGTTGCTGTGACTTTTGTAATTTTACCCCCTCTCCCTCCCATCTCTGTCCCTCAAGGCCTTGTATTTATATCTCATTCACAATGGTCCTCCTGCCTGGCCAGGCTATTTTTAGAAGAATGACAGTGGATCAGATTAAGTTGTTCATTAAATTTTAACATGTAGTCTGTAAAATACTCTGAAAGCTTCCTATGATTTATGGTCCAAATGTATAATCTCTCTTGGATTCATGACTGGCTCTGTCAGAAACCTATCAAAACAGGTTGGGCCTTTCATTATTGATAATAGCATCACCTGATCCTGGGAAATGCAAGTAAATGTGTTGGTAAAAGTATTAAACATCCTGAATTAAGCAAATATCAATACCTATAAAGGAGAGAGTGTAAATATTAACCTTTAAAAATTAATAGTAATGCAGACTCGGTGAATCGAAGTCCATTTAGATTTAGACACAGTCTGATTTTTGTTGACTGCACGTGCAAAATGCTATAAAGTTAGCTCTTTAATTTTTAGGATTGCCATTAAAGTGATAAATTGAGCTTGAATAAACTGAAACAACTTCATTCCTGTGTGTTGTCTGTGACAAAAATGCAGCCAATCTGCTGCTTGCTGTTCTCAGGTTGTTTCAGTGCCAAGGTTATTCTGCACAGAAGCTCTTGGACACCGCTGCTATTTGTTTGCATTGCACAGAGCAGCTTGTTAGAGCACTCTCTGCTCATTGAGCAGATCCAGACTTGTTCCTATTCTCTGGGAATCTCTGTGAAGCAGAGCCTTCCTTTGTCTCTGATTGTGCAGCTGAAAGGAAGGCGTTTATACAGCTAGGGATGAATTCAATGGCCCTGAAAACAAGGACACTGTAGCGCTGGATGGCCAGACAGAAATGTGGAAAGTGTCATGCATGAGCAGATGATCTTGATTCTAACCTGTATGCTTCATGGAAGTGTGGGTTTGGAGGAATTGCAGTGTCAGCCCAAAGCAGGGTGGCTTTCTTCGTGGAGAGAAGGAGGAGCATTTTCAGGAGCAATTCCTCTTTCCAGTCCCTTTGTAGAGCTTAATAAGAGCAGAGTGGTGTGGAAGAGCATGGTGAGGAGTTGCAGAATAATGACCAGGCTGCAGAGATAGGAAGCAGATGCAGGTAGGTTCAGAATTAGACTATTCATATAATGATAATAATATTCACGCTGCTACACACACTGACCCAGGCAGTGTTACTTAAGTAAATGCCTTGAAGGGAGTAATAAGGATCTCAAGAAGCCACATAACTTTTTAAATTTTAACGAGTTCTAGTGGCTGAAGAATTAATTGAAGCTTTGTGATGTTTAGCCAACTGCTGGCTTAAACCATGATAGCATAATAATAATGCTGAACTCTCCTTTTGTCTGTCTTAGGTTGGCTAAGCAAATCCAAAGGACCTGCATGTGAGTAAACTTACATTTATTGCTGTACTATGAGAAATGAGTGTGATATTTTACTGGTTAATATAAGTGTTTGTGAGCTAGGATTCCCATTATACTTTTTGTCGTGTTGCATAGGCTTGAGATTCATCTCTATGTCACATTTTCATTTTTGACCCTTGGATTTGGGAATGACAGCTGCCCTCGGTTTAAGAGATGGAGATCAGCTTCCCATCTTTCACTGTGCTTGGAAGGGATCCTTGTGCCTTCTACAGCATTTCACTTCAAATGACTCAAGAAAACAAATCAGAATAAATATTTCATTAAATGCAGAGACATGCTGCTTGTGAGAGTTTTGAGAGGCTGACAGAGTACTGAGAGGACAGGGAGGACAGGCTGAAGTAAAAAACAATTTCATTTCCTTTAATCAAGAAAAGTGAACATCTCAGCATGATTCTTGATATATTCCATTGGATACTCCTGCTTTTCATTTCATGTGCTCGGAAAAAGTCTAAAGTCATTCCAGTGGCCATGTTATGAATGCATGCAATGTTATGGATGCATGCAACTTTGGAAGCAGTTGGGAAGCCTATTTGATTTCCTTATCTCTTCTAAATATATAAAGTAAAATTTTCTGTACGTTTTTTGTTAAACTCTGAAATAGGATTTGTTTAGTCTGAACTTTTCCCCTCCTCTGAAAAAACCAAAAAACTAAAAAAAACCCAAAACAACAAAAACCAAAAACCAAAAAAACAACCCAAAAAAAACCAAACAAAAAAAACCTCACCAAAAAAACCCTGCAAAAAACCACCACAGGAACAAAATCTGAGGGGAATGGATTAATAAAGAAGAATTTAAAGACATTGGAGGGGAATTTTGCCACCTACCAAATTTTGGTCTTCAGAAAGTGGGGGTTAAGAGAAGTGCTGATGGGATCTGAAACCTCTTTTTTTATTCACTGCTTCAATATTACTCCTGGCAAGAAAAGCAGTATCACATACATATAATATTAAGGGGCTTTCAATTCTTGGCTTATGGTTGCTAGCAGGAAAATCAGCTGTTTTAGAAAAAACCTCAGGAGTTGTCTGGTCCAATTCATTGTGGATTCTTGGGTTAAAATGCAAAAGATGGAAACTGGTATGAGTTTCATTGTAGAGAGAAGCAGGAGGGGTGCTAAGTGCCATTTGTTCTTCAGGAGAAAGTAGTTGTGAACTATAGTCCAGGTTCTGACTCATCATCATCATCCTGGTCCTCCTTGAGGACTGCTGCCGGCTAGTCTGAAGATACACATTTCTCTGTCTCTTCCTATTTTCACTCAGTCTTTTCCTTTTTATTTGCTAGAGGCACTCATTTGGGACGAGTTTGGGTTTTTACCTAGTATTATAGGAAAACTCCTTCCAGTGGGATAGAAGAAAGTTTGCTTGTTTATCACCTTGTCCCAATTCCTTTCCTGCTTTCTCTCCCTTTTGAATCCTGCACTGGTTCCCAGGGCAGCTGAGGCACTATTTTTTAGAATATGTGGAATGTTTTTCATCTGTGCAACCCATGTCTGCCATTGCTTCTCCAGCCCTTACATCTAACTGAAGTAACACAAGTAGTTCCCACTTCCTGTTCATGCTGCCAGCTGATAGTGATTCTGCCGTGGGGATGGCAGAGCAAGAAGTGCATTTGCTGTGGAACTGTGGCAAACTTCAGCCTGGGCAGTTACTGCAAGTACTGCTGGGATAGCTGGTGTGTGGTATGTAAAGCTGTGGGTATAACCTCAGCATGCTGACATGGGTGGCAAGGAAGAAACAAGGAGTGGGGCAAAGTAGGAAACTGTAGATTGCTGAGTCTTCAACTTTTGTGGCCAAATCTGTGAAGGCTCTGCTAAACCTGGGAATCTGTGTCTAGTTGAGGCTTGGTAACAAGCTGCCAATAGTCCAGAGTGCAGATGATACTAAAGGCTCTTGAACAGCAAACTCAGAAATGTTTGTACCTTTGTGAAAGTAATTGGAACAGGATTATGGCATTGTCACAAGAGGTTGTATATGTGCTTATCTGTGTGTGTTGGTCTGCATATAAAACCATGTTTTCCTTTTAATGAACTGAAACCTCTGGGGAGCATTCATCTTCCCCTGCAAACAGGAATTCCTGAGGCTCTGCTTCTGCAAAGTGTTGCACTGGAGTTGAAGGACTGCTTCCAGATGCTGTTAAAGAGATTTGAAGTAACCCCTTAGGTGTGGGGTTGCACAGATGAGTTACAGGATGTGCTTGGTGGGCTGGAGCAGGCTTGTTGCTAAACTGTTGAAGAATAAAATGAGCTTTTGGCCCAGCCTAGTACAGTGATCCTTTTATTATGGAATGGGGAGGGGAAGTTTTGGATTTTTTGTACTGAGAAGAGTGCCTAATCTCAAGGGGTTGTTGGGATGCTCCCTTATTTCTTGTGTACTTTGGCATGGCTGATGCTGGATGGAGATGTCTCCTGTGTTTCTTCTCTATAGGTTCAATGCTGTGAATGCAAAAATAAGTGTGTTTATCCACCTAGCATAGTAAGAAGCATTTCAGTGGGAGCACAAGCCAAAGAATTGAACAGTAGGGTAACAAAAGAGCATCTTGAAATCCTGTGGGCTCAGCATTTTAGGTCTAGCCAGTCATCTTAATTCAATTGGAAAAAATATTTCTTGTTCCAAAGCAAAAAAATACCATTACTGCTGCTTTTGAGATACATCTTTTACTTCATCAGTAAAGGGAAAAATATGTCTTACTTGAAAAATGTTGCCTTTCTGTAGAGTGAGATAAGCCCCTCTGGTGGATGTTGTCTTGAGTTTTCAGCCCACAGACAGGGATGGAACATGGTAAGCTTTGACACATGCAGAGTCATAATTAGAAAGTCAAATGCTGCTGCTGCATTTCTGGCTAGAAAGACCATTTTCAATGTCCTGATAAGAAGACCAACCTGGTGTGTAAAGAATTTTGTGTCAAACATATCCTTAGACACTGATATAACTGTCCAGAAAGAGAATAAAAACTTTTTTGTGCTCTTACCAATGTTGTAAGGCAAATGGGGTTTGTAGGAAGGTGGTAGAAGAGATTGAACGCGAATGAGGATCAACAGAGAATAAAATTCTAGGAAGGAGGGGGCCAGGAGTGCAGCAAAACAGGAGAGTGACTGTTTCCAGGAGTGCAGTTGTGACAAAGATCCTAGTGGTTTATAAAGCAAATTAGTGGTTTGGTGGTTAAGTAGTGCAAATCCTAAAAGAAGGTAGTGTTTTATTTATGCAAGTAGATTAGAACAGTTGAGAATAGTATTGCCTTGGGAGGGAGAACTCTAGTAGAAAAATATGTGTTTATTTTTTAAGGGTCAGGTGTAGAGGAACCCTTTTTGTGAAGAAGATAAACTATTGAAGCTGCCTAACTCTAGATCCTTGTCAACACTCCTTGCTGATGATGATTCCTTCCAGGTGGTGTCTGTATGTCACTGTAAGTGTGGAATGAAATTATGTTAGGGTTGGGTAAGTGACTTCTAGTGCTGCCTTTATTCTGGACCACCAGCATGTTGGAGATTTAACCTCCAGGAGACTTAGCTGATACTGCAGAGACCTTTAGAAATGTGCTTCTGGTGTGTCATACAAAACTCACAGCTGTTGATATATCTCTGTCATGGGAGGAAAGAAATGTGGATTTCTAGCATTTTCCTTGTGCCCATTCCTCTTGTAGCATCGGAACAGCTATCTTTGAAACTCAAAACCCTGGGGATGCCCTTGCTGTGTAACCAGTCTCCAGTAGTTCAAGTTTTGGGCTGCTGGTGTGCTTTTGGAAAAGGAGCTGTACTGTACAAGTTGTGCTGAGCCATGCTTTGTGCTGCAGCACATCTTCTCTTTTGCACAGGCAAAGTGTGTAAAGTATCTGTAATGCTCTGTATTATCCTAAAGCCAGTACTTCCCTTCTGTCCCTGGTTTTGCTTTCCTGAACAAAAGTAACAGTTGAATGCACCTGGAAGACAACCTTCAGGTTTCACTGTAAACCCTTTCTTTGGTGTAAAGATTTAGGTTGTAAGATACTAAGACAAGGTAAAAAGTTTATCATTTGCCTGTTTGGGTTCAGCTGTCACTTTTCTCTCAAATGAGGAAATTACTAATTTTTCATATATAAGCTGAGAAATTTGAATATCATCACAAGCTGCAATGAGTATGCCTTTAAGAGCAAGTCTTAGTGAAATCCATCAAGGTGGCAAGTTTGGTTTTTTACACTTTATTCTTTTAGTCCTCCAGTTCTTTGCCTTTCCCAGCAAACTAGTCTTGCTGCAAATGTTAATGCCATTAGCACAAAGCTGGGTTGACCTTTGAGCCTTCTCATTTTGAATCTCTTTATTTGCATTTACTTCTCAAATATTTAAATGTTATTTTCAAGTTGACAGTTTGTGCTTTGATGGGGACTGTTTCCTCCATAGCATTAAGTAAGCTGGACTCCACTTCTGGAACAGTTGAGGGGAGATGTCCAGTGCTGGGAGAGCTGAGCTCTCTGTGGGTACAGGACCCTTATAAATTTTGGTCACTGGAGCGGTAGTGAAACCATAGAGGCAGATCACAAGCCTGGCAGGGCAGGCCCTGTTAGTGCACTTGTGCTGTGTGGGACAGTGGTGGCCTGATCGCTGCCTGCTGGCACCAGGCCATGCCTCTGCTGGGCAAACACTGAAGTGCAGTGTGGGGGCTGTGCTGGAAGAAGTTAGCTCCTGGGGGATGTTCTGTCTCCCTGCCTCCTCTTGGCTCCCTGGAGAACTGACTGCCTCTTGGCACATGCCTCCAGCTGTGGAAACTCCTCAGGGCTAGAGCACCTTTTCAGAAAACTGGACTTTTTTGTTTGTTTTGTTGGTTTTTTTTGGCTTTGTTTTTTTTGGTTTTTTGTTGCATATTTTTCTGTCAGTATTGCCTTAATCATGTCTGCTCCCACTTTAACCAGGTCTTTTCTGCTTAAAGGTCATGAGCTGATCCTTTGTTTGAGTTGAGTCCTTGGGTAGGCAGTGGTATGACTACATGGGGGAAAAGGAGCATTGCAGCCTGTCATCTAGGACACAGGTAGGGCTGCTTTTAGCGTCCTTGGTTCTTGCTGTTAGTAAAACAAAGAGGGATTGGTATAAGCTGCTATAACTAGGGGTGTTGTGAAGAGATTCATTCTCTGACTACAGTCAAGGTGAGCAAATTCATAGCTATTTTACTGCATACCTCTGGCCAGTTGTCTGAGGCAGGTCAGGAGTATTTCATGCTTGGCTGCATTGGCTGCCATGAAGGATTTGAGAGGATGAAAATTAATGTCTGTTCTACATCCTCTGACAGCAGGAAAGCATCTTATCATTAAGTCTGTTTCCATCCGCTCAACTCTCAACTTAATTAGTTGCTTCAGATGGAGGAAATTTTTCTCCTGACTTTTGTTAGTAGCACCAAGGGAGGATGCCTGCAGAATCTGAGCTTTTGTGGTTTTATTTCTAAAAAGCTGCCACTGAACCCAGAGTTTCAAACCTGCTTGCCAGCATACACTGTGCACAAATGAAACCAAACACATCTCTCTTTCCAGAAGGGTCTATCACCTTTCTTCGTTCTGCAGCAGTAGAGGTTGGCCTCCTCATTAAATGCAGATACTTCTCTATAGGTAAGAGTTAAAACACCTAAGCAGGAGTGGGATGAGGGGCTCTTACGTATTTCATAGACTCATAGGATGTGCTGAGTTGGAAGAGATTCATCAGGAACATTAAGTCCAACTCCCAGCCCTGCGCAGAACACCCCAAGAGTCACACAAGTGCCTGAGAGCCTTGTCCAAATGCTTCTTGAACTCTCTCAGGCTTAGTACTGTGACCACTTCACTGAGGAGCCTGTTCCACTGCCCAAACACCCTTTTGAAAAACTTTTTCCTGATATCCAACCTAAACCTCCCCTGACACAACTTCATATCATTTTCTCAAGTCCTGTCACTGGTCACGAGAGTGAAGAGATTGGTGCCTGCACCTCCATTTCCCCTTGTGAAGATGCTGAAGACCACAATGAGGTTTCCCCTCAGTCTCCTGCAGGCTGAACAGACCAAGTGACCTCAGCTGCTCCTCACATGGCTTCCCCTCCAGATCCTTCACCATCCTCATGGCCCTTCTTTGGACACTCTCTAGTAGCTTAATAGCTTTTTTATATTGTGGTGCCCAAAACTTCATACAGAACTGGAGGTGAGGCCACAGCAGTGCAGAGCAGGACAATCTCCTGCTTTGACTGTGGGGTTAGGGTAGCTTCACCCACTGTCATGGTGAAGTGGGAATTGCTGTAAATGCAGCAGTGTTTGTGAATGGCAAATGTTTCAGTCTGTAGTTTGCTTTTCCAGTTTACCTGTGTTCCACCTGGTGTGAAACTTAGCTTGATTTACTTCTCAGGCATTGTGGTGGTGATCTCTTTTTTCATATAGTGGGAGATGGTAGGAAATGGTAAGTTACAGGAAACATTTTTGCAGTAAATCCTGTAGTATTTATAACAGAATCATCACTTGAAGTTGGTTTTCCGTGACTGGTATCAGAGGTAATGAAAACTGAATTGAAAACAAAACTAGAAAGCCCTCTGGTAACCATCTGTCAGTTGTTAAATATCATGTGATGGCAAGATGAAACTTGTGGTGCCTGGTGTGATCTCCAATCTCATCACAGTGAATACTTCCAGTTGCTTTTGCTAGGCAAGTTGACTGTTTCCTGTCCCTTTGGAGTAGTGTTCTCCATGGGAGGGATTTCTTCCCAAGGCTGATTCCCCGGGTGGAAGGATAGATGTATTTATGCTGATTAGTTTATTTGAGCTGTGCTCTCCTGCGCTGCTATGTGCTGTGCCCAGTTTAATGACCAGCTGTAATGATTTTTACTGTTGTGCAGCTGTTTAGCAGTAGCAAGAGAGCAGTTGGGGACCTTTTGCTTTGTCTTGTTTCAAGTCTTCCCCGAGCCCATCTTTGTTGTGGCATCGGCAAGCACAAGGCTGCAGCACACGGCTGCTGCGCCCCGGCCCGCACGCATCAATTCATCAGCTTGATCTTTGCACCCCTGCTCCTCGGGAGGGTCGGATGGCAGCTGCAGCTCCTGTCAAGCATGATGCCGGGCAGGGAGCTTGGGGGAGGAGAGTTACAAAAGGCTCAGTTTAAATCATCTGTGTAAGGGCGCAGCAGAAGCTCTGTCATTCAGGCCCCATGCTTGTCTTCTGGTGCTATGGTTGTAATGACATTAGCATTTCAAAAAGGGGATTACCACAACCCCCGGGTTCTGAGGGGAGGCTATTTTGGCTGTTACTTGAAATGCTGCTTTCTGGTTACCTCGGTCGTTTCCCCCCCCCATCCCCCGTAGATCCTGAAGGGTTGATGCCATGTTAAAAGTGGGTTGTTGTTGTTGTTGCAAGGAAGCTGGTTGTTTATTGGCCTAAATGTGGGCTGGCAGATATAAGGTTGTTTCTGATAGCATTCTTTCTTACTGATTTGGAGTGACTGCCTGATTTCCTGATGGAAAAGTTAAAGGGTCTGTGTTGTGATCATAGCTCTGTGCTAGAGAGAGCTATCCTGTAGTCATGCTTACAGGAAGAAGTTACATTATACTAGTTTGTCTTGTGTATTTCAACCGAAGGAAATGGGCAGCACATGCATCCTATTAATTGTCTGCCTTCCACTCATCTTGTGTCATGAAAAAATCCTTTCTGTGCCCAGGCACGGGATTTCAGGGTGGTTCCTTGGGAAGTGATTGTATTTTTATAAGGTCTTGTTTAGCAACAAAAATTATTTTGTGAAACTTAGCTCCTGACTCTTGCAATTCTGTTGCATTACCCTCACCTCTGATCAATATTCAGTTGATTGTTTTTCACTAAGTTCATTTACCCTTTGTGATCTTAGTTGTGCTGGAAACTTGCATTAAGGCTCTAAAAATACTGGACTCTGGTGGAAAATCGATGTGGTTGCTACTTCCTCTCCAGTTCCATTTGCTATAGAAATGGCAGGTTGGGACAGACAGATTGGTTGACAGTCCCTGGGGAGCAGAACAAAGGGAACTGCCTTCTTTGCCTGCCAGGGTGAGGCAGGATGGCTTTGTACAATCTCTCCAAACGCGCGAGCCCTAAAATTATTAAGTGGCCCTCAGTGTCCAAAACAGAAACCCTTACCCTGACTGAGCACTTGGAGGGTGTGCAGCAGGAAATGCTGGTGGTTGCCTGGAGCTCTGTCTGGAGCAGTACTGCCAGTGCTGTGTGTATTGTACTGTTGAACAGGCAGAGAAAGGTGTGTATTTGTTTTATAGGTAGGCTGAAGTGTTCACAGGCCTTAATCTTTGTGTGTGCCCATGAGGACTTGTCTTGCATGTTCACATAGGATGTAGTTCAGCAAGTGGCTGTGCAAAGCAGTGCTGAGGTGTCCCTTGCTCTGGGGGCCTTCTCCCATGACTCATGGCTCCTGCACAGCTGTGGCTCTTCCTGAGGGAGATGGCAGGCCTGGGCCAGAGATAAGCTCTCCTTCTGGGAACCAGAGAGGAGCAGGAGTAGTTTCCTCTGTAAACACAATACAGGGTATTTGGTGTGCTGAGAAAAGGAGGCATTTAACTTATCTGTGTGAAAACAGGAGCTGAGGAAGGCCTCCCAGTAGTGTGGTGGCTGCTGACAATGTGTGCGTGCTTATTCCGTGTATTTCAAGCTCTGCCTCTCTCCAGGCATGTTCTAATCTGCCTATTTCCGTGGAGGGCACTTCTGTCTATTAACTTCACCAAAGATGGAGTTTCTTAAACATCAGGTGTTCACTTGAACTGCACAGAGGAAAGGTGGAGCTTCTGGGCGCCCTGTGCTGGACAGAAAGCTGTGGTTGGTCTGTCTTGTCCTCCCCTTTTTCCTGTTTCTGCAGATGCAGCAGCACACACGGCTATGCAGAGCGCCCAGCTGTCTCATGGGGAAGTTAGTCACTGAGCTGCTGTGCTACCAGCCCTAGGTTTTTGGATTAACAGTTCAGCTTAGCTCATGTGCACCTACATGTGTCTGGTCTTGGGATGTGTGAGCTTCTGCATCCTCTTTTCCAAACTCCTTTTCTGGTAGTGATGCTAGAAATGAAATATGCTGTATCATTGTGGAAGCAGGCTGCAGAAAAAGGAAAACTGTAAATCTGAATCCTGTGAACTAAAAACCAAAGAACTAAAGAATGCAAGAAGCAACAAACAGCCTTGTTTCTGAGAGGCTGATGAAGTTTCAGGTTTACTGTGGGGAAAACCCTCTTATTCTTTTTGATTTCAGGGCAATTACTGTTTTAAGGCTTGCAAAAGAAAGATAAGGACAACAAAAACCCAAATGAATAAGCACTGGTCATAATATTTTGTGAGTTAAGAGCATTTATAATTATTATGGAGTAAGAGGAGGGGAAAGCATGAAGAAGAAAGTAGTTTTATTTCCCTTGCTCCCTGTTTGGATTAATGAATTTAATTACTTGGAAATAGCTAGTAGCAAACTTGTGGCTTTTTTCAAATGTACTTCTTACAAGACTGCAAATTTTAATAGAGGAGGCAATTCAGTAAAAATAATTGAAGACATGAGACCTTAACCACTATATCCCTCATTGCAAGTGCTATGTGTCAGATGTTGAGAACTGAATTAATTTGCCTCTGATGTATTGAGGGGGAGAAACCGGGACAATATACGATGCAATTCTAGATGCAGGGAAGCAAGTGAGGTACTGATTTTTAAATAGACCCTTATAAAAATAAAGTTGTTCTTTCTTTTGTTCCTGTCAGAAAAAAAAAAAAATGGAAAGGAAATGGCTATACCAAGTAATGGGATTCTGTGTAACAAGCAGCAAGAGTGGATGAGGTGGGAGAAAGGAGATGGGGCAGATTTCCAGGAAAGGGTCTTAGCACAATAAATAAAGCACGTGTCAGAAATTTCTCACTTCTTGAGGGTATAGTTTAGATTCCACTAAATTGTTTGTGGAATTCCTGTTCTTTTGTCAGCTTGAACAGGTCTTTATAAAGTGATATAGCAGCTAAGCAAGTAAATAGCAAAGAAAAACAGTAGTGCATCTTCTTTAAATTAGGAAGATACCTGGTGGGATGGCTCTGATGTCAGGTACATTACCATCAAATGAAATTTTCCAAAGTGCTTGTGTCCCACTGGTAATCGCTAGGGAGAGGATGTCTCAAATCATGCAAATGCTGCTGAAAATTTTGCTCAGTGTGTTTAACAATCTGAAAGAGTGATTTAGTATTCTGCTGCTTAAGTTTGTAGGCAATATAGAGCTGCAAAATTCCCATGACAACTGGGTAACATGAAATTAACAGAGCAACTAAGTAACATTTGGAAATCTATGAACAGGCACTGAAGCTGGCTTTCTCCAAAGGTTGCTTTGACCATAAGCAGACTGAGGAAGCATTTGAAAGAAGGCTTAAATCCATTTCCTTTAACAATTTGCAGTGATGGAAGACAGTGTAGTACTGTGTGCCTTTTCCTCTTGGTGTCTATGTATCCTTAGACAATACCACCTGCACCTATTTGCACCTATTGCAAAACCATCCTTGCTGTTCCTCTCAGCCACTGCAGCCCTGGAGATCTCCTTTACTGCAGTATGGCCCTTCCAGTGCAGGCATTTTGCACCTCTAGGCAGAAACTCACTATGATCTTGTTGCTCAAGGGGCTTGCTATGTTATGTTCCCATTGCCATGAACCTTCCTTTTGACCATTTTTACTGAGGAGAGCAAGTCACTTGTTATGTCTAAATTTTCTATCTGCAGCCACATGACCTTCTGTCAGAATGGACTGTTATGGAAAAAACTGCTTTTCTGGGAGCTTTTTGCAGAGTCCAGACTGGAAATCTGTTGCCAGTACATGTGCTAGACTGGGATTAGAAGTTTCCAAGCAGTGGTCTTTGGAACACATAACATCAGCCCATGTAGTTTTTCCTGCCACATGATGACAGCTTCTTACTTTCAAGCTGCTCTAATTGTGTTAAAATAAATCTTTGAATGTTTCTTTGCTTTTCAGTGCAAGCAGTTCTGTAATTGGCAGAGCTATGTGCCCTTGTATAAGAAGGTATGTGGTCACAAACTGCCTCTTTAACAGAGAAATGCTCTTGTTGGAGTTTGTTCTACACACTGCTGTGACTTTCATTGTGATAAGGAGTTTAAAAACACCTGTAAGAGATAACTTCAAAAAGCACAGCTATTAAGAGGAAAACAGGTGCAGTTGGAGTCTAGTCCTGGTAGTGTGTTTGTTGCAGGGTAGTGTGGGATCAATGCCTTACCAGAGCAGCAGAAGAGATATTGTGATTTGGTTTCTGTTTACGCTGTGAGCTAAAGAATGAATGTCAACTGTCTGGTTGTCTCTTCTCCCCTGAGAATGAGTGACAGTGACAGCTTTGATGTGCAGTAACTAGGTTGCTGTGATTTGTGTTTAAGGTTTTAAGTTTGGATGCTTGTGGGGGCAGGGCTGTGAAAGTAGAACGTGGCATTTGATATAAGCAGACACCTCTACCCTACTGTCTGATAAAGGCATATAGACTGGGACGAAAAATGGGAGAGAAAAAGGTCCAGTATCATAATCTAGGACTTCTCTCAGTGCCTGGGAGACTTCTGCTTTCTTTGTTCTCAGACAAGATACCAAAAAAAAAGGCATCAAGAAGAGAAGTCAGTCTATCTTTTGAGGAACACTCTAGTTTTCCAGACATTAAATACTCTTTCTGTTTCTTGGGAAATAATTTTGACTTCTGGTGGGAGTTCACACAGTATAATGGTGTTTAGCCACAAAATAGCTTTTACACAATTGCAGCATTAGGTTAAGAACTGAGGACCTATTTTGAGGTTTGTTGCTGGGTGACTATGAGAGAATGAAAATATGTATCTTGACAGTGCTAATTCTTGAACATGTATTTTAGAAATAGTTATTTGGAAATGCCTGGATCCTAGGTAAAAAGATCCATGTAATCCAGAGGTTTTGGAAAAGGGCATTCCTACATTGGTACTAATATATCCCTTTTGAGATTTTAGAAGGCTCTTGTGTGCATGCACAGAAAAAAGTGGTATTAGCTGGAGGATGTGTTGTCAAACTCCAGCTGGGTGTTCCAATCAGTAAGTAGTGATTTGGGAGGACACAAGAATTCTTAAGTTTAAATGGGACTATTAAGTATTTCATTAATACCCTGATGAAAGATTCAGATTATTTATGAGGAAGTCCATTTGGGAAGTAGGTACTTTTAACACTTCTGCCTTCTTTCCCAAACTTGAAGTACTTTCAACAGAGGCTAAGCTGTCTCTCTGTCTCTGAGCTCTCTGTCTCTTAGGATCATTGTCATCTGCTCTCCATGTCAGCTGCCAGAATGTAGCTGGTTTTGTGAGTAGCATCCCTAATACTGAGTGTGGCTAAAGTAGCCTTTTCTAAGAAGTTAACAGAAAAGGCAGGGGTGGACACAGGGCAGAATAAAGGATGGGGCTGCAGGCTGTCTAACATGATATGAGTGCTGTGTAATTGAGCACAACAGTCTTCGAACAGTCTTTGGCTATAATTGGCAAGAGGAAGAAAGTTCTGACAGTGTCTGTGGGATCCTATATGGTAAGAAAGAGTAATTCCTCTGTGCTGAGCAAATTGTATGGAGGTGGAGCAGATTGGAAGGACAGAAAATTACCAGAAGTTTGAAAGAAGGGGCTGGCATTTTTATACTGTCATTTGTCCTGGTAGCTCCCTGCTGCCTGCTGAACATGGTTCTGCAGTACCTGTTACCTTACTACTAAGACAGTGGGTTTTGTCTTATTTCCTTCCCCTAAAAACTTCAAATATCATTTTCCCCAATCATATGGAGGAGATAGGGAAACAACTGAACAAACCCAGGAAAGGTCTGGGTAAAGGAGTTCTGTCTTTAGTATCAGAATGACTTTGTAATACCTGCTGCTGGTCTGTTAGGCTTCCTAGATGGTACATGGGTTCAAGACCCCATGTGTTCCTAGCAAACTTGGCCCAAGTGCTCAGGTTTGGGTTCAGAGCTCTCAGATTGCTGTATATATTGTTTCTATGTAATACCTATTCTTCCTGATTAAATGCATGTGCTGTTCTGCGAAATTTTCTATATTGCTATGAAAAAGAAATCAGTCACAGAATAGTAACTGATTGATTGAGTAAATGGACTCCTGTTTTTTCTCTGGAAGTGTATTTTACGCTCTGGATGTTCATTTATCAGCATCAAATAACTTCCCTCCATGCTGTTTTTCCCACTAGTTCCCAGGCATGTTATTTAAGCATTCTCAAGGAGTCTGCATACACAGTTGGGAGAGTTCCCAAGTGTGTCTCTCTCTGGGGAGCAGTGGTTTTGCTATTTTTAGTATGATTTCTTCAAATCTTCCATTTCCTTTGTGTGGGAAACTTTTACTAATTGTAAAGATGTTGAACCTTATAGTAAATGGATCTCAAATTTGTATGGGAAGCTTCCACTCCACTACCAAGAAATCTGTCAGCATTGTCTGGGCATTTTTGCCAAACCCTCTGATAGACTGAGCTACTCTGAGCAGCTGCAGAGACATTAGAGAGTAGCCTGACACAGACATTCTACTGCTCAGAAAGAGTTGTTGTAGGGATGCTATCTGTGCACTGTTTATTTTCACTGTGTCTGAGGTCTTCATTTTTGTCTGTTGGTGAACTTCATCTGGCCACTCTTGGTGGTTTATTGCCTCTCTACTGAATTACAGCCCAGAACATGTGATGAGAGAAATTACAACATCTGCTACAGGGAGAAAGAAAAACTGCATTAACTAGTGAATATCATTATCTAGTGAACATGTAAATGAGGAAGAAAGACTTCTTAGTTCAGGAATTGAATTAGCATAGCAACTGTTCAGATGTAGACCTGGTGACTGAGAGTGGTCTGAAGTCAGTGGCCTGCACATCTGGTTTAAACCTCATCTTCCTTTCTGGAAGGGTGCAGGGCTCCTGAAGGCCCTGTGCCTTGTCTGCCAGCCTTGTGTGGGTGGCTGGTGCCTCAGAACTGAGCCTGAACTGAGCCCTCTCTTTGGGGAGTACTGTGCAGGAAACGCTTCCTTCAGCTCCCTGGGAAAGTGACCTGGGAAAATGCATGAGGATATGGGTTGCCTTATGTGTGGAGAGATCTTGTGTTTTCTTGAAAGTGTGAGATGATCTGCTTGTGAGCTGCATCCTCACAGAAGTGGGGCTTGCTGAGTCAGTGCCCAGGGCCTGTGCGTGTCAGATGTCAGGACTGATAGGGAGAAGCCTGGTGAGGCCTGGGAAGGTGTAAGGCACGTTCAGCGACTGGTTCTGTGGGGAGAGCGAGCATAACTCTGCCCTCCCCTCTGGTGGGTTTGGGGTTTTTTTGCTGAGTTCAGGGAGTATTAGATGGGAGCACTGATACTGGGGAAGAGCTGGGATTTGGATACTTGCTTCCTACCTCGTATGTTCATTGATGATGTGGGGGTCAGGTCTGGGTCCAGCTGTGTGGGGTGAGGGCTCCCCAGGGTGTACTCAGCATTCCTCGGAGCTCTGGCCCCAGCTCTGAGGAAGCCGGGAGCGCTCATGAATTTTTCTCCTTTGTGCTCAGCAGAGCACTTCCTGTGGCACTCGGGCATGCTGCAGCAGCTTCCTCTACTGCATTCTTCCCTAGGGAGCATCTGAAATAGGCTTTTCTGTGTAGGAACTTGAAACTGCTTTGTTCTTGCATGATTTGGGAAAGATTATGTTGTTTTTAGCTGACAGGCTATAACTTCTCCCACCGTCTTGCTTACTGTTTCCTTTCCAAAGCCTGAGTCAGGTGGTGGTTGTGAAATCTGTCTGCTAAATCAGTGTCTGTGTTGACCTAGGTAGTGGAACAGATTTTATGCTCTAGGGAATCATGAACCTATAAATAAATAAATCCTTTAAGTAATTATTTTGTGGGTTTTTTTGAATAATCTGGCTTTCCCACCTCATCATCTTTTTCAGAGGATCACAGAATTAAGCTATTCTAATGACATCTTGCAGTGTAAAATCAGCATTTCATTCTGATAGGTCTCTCTCTGATAAGATGGTTTTGCCAGCTCTTGAAATCAAGTTTGAAATGTTGTCCTGCTGGATTTGACAATTTAGATAAAAAGGAGCAAGTAGCAATGTAGTGGATACTATTATTATCTACTAACATAGTAGATGTAATAATACCATTAAACATTGCTGAAATGTGCAGAAACTCTCCTCACAGTTAAATGCTTTAAAAAAAAACCCAAATCCTGTGACTTAAAGTACTCAACCAAAGAAAAACAAAACACACTTTGCGAACCCCAGCTAACACTATCTCTTTTATGGAGCTAGGTGGTTGGAACAGGAGTTAAAACTATTATCTGATGTGAGGGAATGCTGGGAGCTGAGCAGGAATTTACTTGTGTGTATTTGGTGGAAGATGGCTGTGAGGAGGAGCAGTAAGATTTGAGAAAGGAGGAGAAAAATCTGTGAGAAGCTCAGGAGGGACTTGAAATATCTCCAACTTGATGCTGTAAATGCTGTGTGGAATTGGATAGGACAACAAACAAAATGGTCTCATGTTGTTTTGGTTCTTGTGGTAGTCAAGGAAACAGGATTTGGAACAGCATCTGAAAATCAGCTGAATTGTCTGGAAGAACCTGGCCTGCAACACCCTCTCCTTTTCTGTAAGGTACTGTCCTAGACCTCAAGGTCTGGCTGGCAGGAAATTATAATAGTATCTGTCAGACTTGGCCTGTTGAAGTCAAGAATGATCCAAGTAAAATGTGGTCACTGAGGTGTGATTCTTGGTGCTTTACAGAACCAAAATTCAATTAAGTGTTTTCACACTGTTGTTATCCTGTGAAATGTACACTGCCCTGAGAAATACTGCTGCTTTAGCAAGAACTGCTCTGACAGGACTAATGATGCTGTAGAGATAAGATGTAGCTGAAGAAAGCCACTTGAGAATGCTGAGCAAATAAGTGCCTCAGAACAATAAATGAAACTTAATGAAATGTCACAAATAATATTAAAAAAACAGCTGGCATGCAAGAAGCAGAAGAGAGGGTAGCACTGCAAGATTTAGTGGAAAGTGTCCCTGCCCATCGCAGAGGGTTTGGTACCAGGTGATCTTCAGGGTCTCTTTCAACCCAAACCTTCCTATGAAAAGGAACCCCATAATAAAGCATTGGGAGGATCTTTGTTTTGTTTTGTAGCTTTAACTTGGCTTTTTAATTGTTACAAAACAAAGAACCTCTCTAATTTGCAAGGGAATATTAACAAGAAGCAAAGAGTATGTACAGTCTTGTCTTTCCTATTGCTAAAAGCGGTGAATTGCAGAGAAACAAGATTGAAGTTTAGTAGTCCTTGAGGAGACCTGATTTCTTTCCTGAAGATTTTGTTTTTGAAAATGGTTACACTGTAGGGTTTGGGATTGTATGTTTTATAATTTCTTCTTATATCAAATGGACAGAATGATATTTAATATTTTTCTACCTTTTTATTAGGCATCAAGGGCTACAAATGAGTTCTGTCTTGGCAGTTGCTACTTCTGATTTTTTAAAAAATTCTTATTACATGCGTTTTCAGCTGGATATTTTGCCATGCCTATGCATTGATTCCAGTGGCTATAGTGAAACTGTCAAAGGACAAATAGTATTTCAAAGGGTGAGAGCTTCTTTTACACATCTTCTCTGAACACTTTTCTTGCCAGCTGTGGAAGGAGCTTGGTTTTTGAACAGTTTCCCAATCCTGGCTTGTTTCAGTTCAGCTGTGTTTACCTTGTGGGTGTTTGGAATGAGAAGCTACAAAGACAGAAGGGAAGAATTTATGTTTGCTGCTAGGAATGCTTTTGACAATTGCTATTTCATATCCATTGATTTGCTTAGAGATGTTGGTAGGGACTGGAAAAATGGAGATGAAAAAACAAGCACTTTGAAATAAGTACATCTTTATAGCAAGATAGTCTTCTCAAAGAAGGTGGCTGATAATCTGAATTTTCTATACACCACATTTGTATGCATAATACTAAGTTGCTATTTTCTTACTGTGTACCATTTGATCCCCAGCAGACTCTGAGTTGGTGGAATGTGTGGGACTTTGCCTGTTCTGCCAGAGCTGATCATGTCTTCTGTGACTGGCAAATCAAAGTAGCAGCAGCATCCCACCAGACCTTGATGCCTCTTGCTAGTCATGCTCCAGTCACAAAGCAAGCTTACTAGTAGCTTCACTGGATTTCCTCCCTTCTTGCCTAAAAATACTCTTTAATTATTTGTATTGCCAGTAAATAGAGATTACTTACTGAGTGGGTGTTAAGTTTCAGTGCAGGTTATACAGGGTCTGACACCACCTTTCCTACTATCACCTCCCTAGCTCTTAAATTGCTCTGACACTGTTCAAGTGTTAGGCAATATAGAGAGGTGTGTCACAGCTAGCTTGTCTCAGGAGAAGAAACTTCTTACTTTTCTTTGAAGATGAGTTCTTCAGCTTCACTCTATCTTAGAGCTTTTGAATTTGTTAGAGTTTGGATTGGGTCTATATCAGCTGTCCATTCAAGAAAGTGAAGCTCAGATTGACTGAACTTGCATAAGTGGGAGTCTGTAGCACTGGGGACTCTGGGGAAGTATGTTTGCCATATGCAGTACTTCTGGTACTGTGCAGCCTGACATGCCTCCCACTTTGAACAGGATGACTTGAGGAGTGTTCAGGTGGGTCTGGTGGGTCTGTTGTGCTGGACTCTAGAGAAGTTGTTTGTCATGCTGAGCTTCTCTAAAGCTGGTAGGAAAGATGACTAAATACTTACAGCTAAACTAACCACATCTAGACTGAAAATATGACTGTGCTCAAGAGAGGCTTTCCAGTGAGACAAGGATAATAAGTCTTTGCAGTTCTGCCCAATCAGTGGTAAATTATCTGAGTGCTTGTTTTGACAAGTCCCGTGATACAGATGAGTCATTCTTAAAGGATAAACACATCTGCCCAGATGTGTTAGGTCAGATTCTGTTATGTTGAGTGGTCCTGAGCAGAGCCAAAAGCCACAAGAAAAATAGCATGGCAGAATGAAAAAGTACTCTCCTCTGTGTGTTGGTGTATCAGTATGTTGGAGTTTCAGGATCACTGTCCTTACCCACCTTTCCCTAGCAAATCTGTCAGTAGATGAATTGCATAGGAAAACTTCAGTAACCCAGGGCTCTGAGCTTCTCAGTTTGATTTCCACACAGATGAAGGTGGAACAACATTGAGTGCACAACGCTCTCCTGTGCACAAGCCATTACTAGATCAGCCTTGGCCAAACTTCCAAATCAGTACATTTTGGATAGGCTGAGTCAGAGGGAACAGCTGCTGCTGCTGAAAGGATGAAAAATGAATCAGTTGCAAAACGTTCATTAGTGAACGAAGGAGGCCTACCAGGGCAGTGACTTGGCTAAGTGTATCTAAACTCAGAAATTATTACTTCAGATTCCCATGTCCCCTTGGACTTTAGGACTGCCTCATGAGCAGACTTACGACTGTGCATTGATCTTTGTCAAGAGTAACCCATAACAGAACGGGGATTAGAAGGTGGGCATGAACTGGCCTCTAGTGTAAGGGGAAGCCAGTTGTGATGGTGGTGGTCTGCCTGAGTTCCACCTCATGGTGGACAGGGAGCAGTGGACTCCTACTGCTGTTGGCGTTACCAAGTCATATGTGTCATCCTGAGCTTGAGTGGCCATGCTGGAGTCCACAACAGGGACATATTTTGGGAAACTCTCATAGCAAGAACTTCTAAGGCCTTTTTGGGAAAAGAAGCCTGACTGCTGTACTAGGCTGAAGTTTCAGGAGTGGAAGTTTTGTAGCCATATGGAAATCCACAAGCAAGTTAAGTTTCCTGAGGCATTGCTAAATTGAGGGCCTTGTGTCACTTGCTGGTAGAGACAAGTTTTGCTCTGCTGTGTCTTTAAGGAGTGTTTCCCTGGTGTCCTCACCAAGTGTCAATAGAGGGACTGTATTCATTTCAGTCAGGTCTTCACAGACCAGTCGCCTGTGTCCCAAATCAGCATGACTATCATGTTATGCTGAAGAGCATAGTTATACTTTTTCCTGTACTGTCTCATTGCTCTTACTGAAGCTCGAAATGTTTTTCATTACATCAGAGTCCCATAGTGTGTGTCAGGTTTTTATCCTTAAAAAAAACCCGCCTTAGGGTATTGCTATATCCAAACTGAAAGCCCACTTAGGAACAGACAAGGAAACAGTGGGGTATATGTGCAGGTTACCCCTGAACTGAGACCAGTTTTTAGTTTTGGAAGTTTTGAGAAACAGGTAAGCAGGGACAAGATGACAAATCAAAGCTGTATGAAGTAAGTTCCTGCACAGCTGTCTGTTTCTTTTCTTTAAGACCATCAACTTATTTTGACAATTCTTATTATTTTTAAATAATCTCCTCTTTGTTGCAATATAAAAGAAAATCTAGAACTGGAAGAGCCCTCTCTTAGGAGCCCACAAGGCTACTGGGTTTTGGGTTCAAAAGCAGAATCTGGTACCTTTTGATTATACAAAGTGTTTTTACAGCACTTGCTTAATTTCCTTCTTGGAACATGTGAAAATAATTATAGGGTGATTGGAAGAAGGCACAGGGAGGCTGGAAGCAGCCTTAGAAAACAAAAGCAAATGACATGTGGCCACTTGGAAGGCTGCACTATGCCCATGGGTGAGAGCAAGTTTCTGTATTAAACAGGCTTTTTTGCAGCCACTGTACTGCTGACTCCAACTGCAGCCCAGATGCAAATTGTTTATACTGTCCTGGCAGTGTGGGATGTTGTAAAGTACTGGTCAGCTGCTCTTCATCTTTATGGGACATAAGTAAGCTTCACGAGCTTCCACACACATCACCAGTAACTTTAATTTATTTGTGTGTGTGTACAGCAGTAAGGTTACTGTATCAGAAGATCTTAGAAGTACTTCTCCAGTTGTTCCCGGTTTGCTTCCTCCTCCTTTTTAATGTTTCCAGAATTAATTTATCATCCAGGCTTTGTTTAGAAGCACCTGGTTTTTTGTCTTATGATTTGGTGTTATCCTGATGCCCAGAATGCCTGGCACGGATGAGAGCCCTGCTGCAGCCAGCCCTGTGCAAACATAGCACAGAGCTAACTCTGAAAAACTGGGCAGCATCAGTCTCGGAGCCTGTCAGGCTGAATCACTCGGGAATGTCTCTGAGGGGACCACATTGCAGGTGGGCTTATTACAGGGAAAATAATGCAGTTGTCACAGTGAGTAGCACTCTTCTAGGGAGGCAGATGTGCTGCTGGAGTGCAGTTGTGTTTGGTTGCTGCTTTCCATTGCAGAAATCTTCCTTTTGCATATGTGGTTTTTGTTAGACCTGGAATTTGCATCTTGATTTTCCAACTGCCGAGCATACAGCAAAGTCTGTCCTGTTTTGAGGGGGGAAAGAAACTTGAAAGGCATAACATTTATTTTTCTGCCAAAATATCAGTGACACTGGGAGTTCTTTAACCTGAAGCAAGGCTTTCTAAGGGGCAGAGAGAAGTATGTTTTATATCCAGACAATCTGTAGCACTGTAGAAGTACCAGTGGCAGCTTCATATAGCCTAAACATTTTGACTCTTGTAGAATGTAAATATAATTTGCATTTTAGTGTAAGCTTTGATGCTAATGGTTTTCTTTTTAGGGGATAGATAAACTACTGGGGGTAAAAAAAAAATCATATTTCTAATAGAAAGACAGACAAGACCCGTAATTAATGTTGCACTAGCAGGCTTCCTCCGTGGTTGGCTAATCACAGCTGAGTGTTAATAAGCATAGAGTTTTTTTAAATACTGTTGTAACGTGTTAATTAAGATAATTCGTCTCCATGTGTCTCTTGAGTTACCAGATGGCGACTGCATTGGTGGAAGGCTGCAATTAGAGTCTTTTCTTTCTTGCTTTTTCTTCCCCTGCCCTAAGGGGAAAAAAAGAAAGAACGAAAAGGGGAAAAAAATGCAGCTTTACTATGTATGGGATGGCTGTGAGGGGTGCCTGTTACTGTACACATTTTAAGTACTTGTGTCTAATTATATAAATGCACAGCTATATGATTATATATACAAATCTCTTTGCTTTGGTTCTTCTCATTTACCCACATTATGACATAAAAAAAAATAAGCCTCCTTTTCAGAGTATGCCCTTGCTGGGGAAACTGTAATTTCCCTGTGAAGACTCCGGCCCTGCTCAGCTTGGCCTTCTGTCTGTGACTTCAGAATAAGCAGCATCTGGAGCCAGTAAAGACAGAGAGCTTATTTTTCAGTGGACTTGGCCCTGCTTAATACACAGAACCCAAAAGAGGGTTATGTTTTGCAGTGTGTTTTAGGAAGGCTTAAAATATTTTAGGGGCAGGGTCAGTGAGAAGTGTGTGCACTTACAATAGAGGCCTTTTATTGACTTCTGCCTCCTCTAAGTTAAATATAAAGAGGTCCTTTAGCCTCAGCTGTTGTGACTAGGCCCCAGCAGCAGCTGCTGTATCAGGTTTGCCCCTTTGGGAAATGACCCATCTGCTATAGAAAGCCAGAGTGCTGAAAAGGAGAAGATTCAAAATCTGTTCTCCCGATTCCAATCCCTATCTCCTCGCCAGAAGTTACAGACCAGTGGAAAACCTGGGCATCTGATAATCTGTGTTTTATAGAGTAAATCCTGTCTCTGGCTAGAAGCACACCAAGTTGTCAACTCTTGCCAGCTGGCAGAGGATGGCTTCAGTCTGGGTCCCTTTTCACATGTTCTATCTGCAGCTACTGTGTTTGTGTAGTTAAAACACACAGACTAGTACACTGGTGGGCAGGAAACAAAAAAAACCCACTAATACCTCGAGCTACCTGGAAGGGGAACAAAGCATGCTTCACCTCCACCAGGAGAGACCCTCTTGTCCTCTGGGGAAAAGGCTTTCTAATCACTGCAGCACACATTTGTGTTGGAATTTCATTGTGTGCGCTAAAAAATGCTCTGAAGATGCTGGAGGAGGATAAAATCTCAAATATTATTCCCAGATCAGGTCATTGTGCTTCTTGGAGCCAGCCTGCCAAGAGAAACCCCGGTGTAAAGCTCTTTGAGTTCAGCACAAACCTGCTGTTAAAAGCAGTGACGTTTGTCCCTGAAATACTTGATGAGCAATTTCCTAGCCTGATATTAATCCAGGCTCTCTGCCTGGGAAGGACAATGCAGGAGCAGAGGGTGCATAGTGGGAAGCTGCTGTGCTGAAAGCTTTTGAGTGCATCCAGGCAAGCATGGTTAGTTGGAAACCTGGAGGTATTTAGCATTCAGAAATGGAACTGGCACTCTTGTTGGAAAATGTGGGTGGGGGTGACTGCTTTTCAATCTACCACTAAAGCACATCCCCTTGTTACTGCTTTCTCAACAGGAAGGAAGGTGTGGGTGGGGAGCAGCAGTGCTGTTGATCAAAGCTTATCAAGGTGCTTTTTCTCTCCAGACCAACTGCCTCGGAAGTGTTTCTTTCTTTGGTAAAAGATGGTGTTTAGTTGACATAGCTAGTCTAAAAGGGGTATGAAATTGTAACAGACTTGCTTCTTACTAAAACTGAAGAGCTGCTGAGGGAAGGGATGCCAAAAGTGGCTTCTGCTGTTTATAGGCTGGTTTGTGTGTGCAAGGGAGGAAAGGAAAAAACAAGGATATTGCTTCTCTAGATTTCACGCTGAAAGCGAAGCTGGCTAGTCATCTTCCTCCATCATCTCCCTTGCTGCAGAAGGCTCCTGGAGCCAAACCAGTCCTGTCTCGGGCAGAAGGAAATCTTGTGTGACTGAAGGCCCTGGTTTAAGAAGAAAAATTCCTTACTGAAAAAGAAGCTTGTGGAATGTTTTTCTTCTTCAGTCAGCCTGTTTTCCCCTGTTCCCCCAGAGAATGACACAGCAGGAGATTTGGGTTAGAGGTACATGACAAGTAGTTGTGTGTTCTTTGAATAAAATAGGTGTGTATATATATATATAAATCTTTTTTTCTTCTCAAGGTAGGAAACCACCTTTTGCCTAGATTCTGCAGAGCATAGGGGATAAAGCAGCTAACTTGGACAGTGAATTTCCCATCCAATAGTTCCAAAGGGCTTATAAAATAAGGGCTTGTTGTTGAAAATGGCACATATTCCAGTTGCTTGTGTGCCTTTAGTTTTGGTACTACATTTCATGTTTTTTTTCTCTCAGTAGGTCCATAGTGGGGTTTAAGTTCATCATATCCTATGTAAGGATCTGTCCTACCTTAGGAAATGTGGAAGTGTTTGAGGCAATGTCTTCCCTGAGAGAAAAAGTTAGACTAAAAAA
The DNA here is from genome assembly GCF_051311805.1 of Agelaius phoeniceus. NCBI lineage: Eukaryota > Metazoa > Chordata > Aves > Passeriformes > Icteridae > Agelaius > Agelaius phoeniceus. The sequence continues at coordinate 30,165,206 of NC_135270.1, read as the reverse complement.
CAAGAAAAACCCCCAGACCTCAACAAACTTACCAAAACAAAACCAAAGAAGACCCAAACCTAACAAATTTAATTAAAGTTACTTGCAGTATGTTCTGTTAGGTGTAACCTGAAGCACTGGAGACTGTCTGCAGCTTGTGGCTGTGGCTGACTACCCTGCAGTGTGGCTAAGGACAGCACTGCTGCTGTTATCTGGTTGGATCACATTCATGCTTCTCTGAGTACTGGTGACAGAAGTTAGGAATATATCCAAGAAATGGGCAAAGGGAGGAGTAAATTCTTTCCTTTTTGGCTTACTAAACAACCAGGAGATTAGCAGAGAGGTCAGGTAGCACCCTGCTGGCAAGAACTGAAACTCTGCAAGGAGAGAAAAAAAGATCTCTTCTATTAGCAAATATGGCCAGAGCTCTTGTTAGGAAGCAGCTGAATGTATTTGCTGAGGCCAAACCACTGTTCAGTGTCACCCCTGAGCGGGATCCATGGGCAGCACTCTGCTAGAATTGCCAGGCCCTATAGAAGCTGAAGTGAGCATTCTTGCTGCTCCCTGGCTTGCACTTCTAGCCTGCTGACTGCATCAGGCTGTCATGTTTTTATTGTGGAAAAGCATTGTGTAAAAAAAAGATGAAGACCTGTGTATGAATATGCATGCAAATAGCAATTGATAAAAACCCCACTATTGCTGTAAGCCCGTCCATGGCACTAACTGGAAAAGAGCTGTGAATCTGGCTCTGTTGTTTTCAGCATGGTGTTAAACCTGAACCTCAGGTCTGAGATGCTGAAAATGCACAGCCTCTGCAGAAAGCTTCAGATAGAGTTAGTTTTTCAGAGCACCCATTTAGCTGTGGCAAGACCCAGATTGAAGGTGGGAGTAGAGAGGGAGGGTTTCTCCCTTAGAGTTTGGGGTTGTTTGGAAGTTCCTTGTCAGAAATTAGCAATAGCTTTTGCAGTTCCCTTAGCTATATTGAGGTGATGAACACACAAATTATCCATATTGAAAATTGAAGTCTCTGTAGCAGGGACAAGTAACTAGAAGATGGGGATATCTTGTGTTTATTTTGGGTGCTTTTCTAGATATGCTGTTTTTAAGGCTGGTGGCAAGTCCTGTCCGAAAGAATAAAGATGACAATGTTTTGGAGAACTGGAGACTTGGACAGAGAAGTTCTCCTTGCCACTGTGGAGTGTGCTGAAGCACAACTTGTAAGAGGGTGAACAGGAAATGACTGTGACCAGGAGGAAACCTTCCCATGTGACAGGAGACAGAAGAGACAAAAAGGTGGCAGGCCTTGAGGCAAGCCAATGTTTTCTGAGCTATTCCACAGAAATCCTACTGTAGGGCAATCAAAGTAGTACAAGAAAGTTAGGATCAGGCTTCAGGGGAAACAGCATGAAAGCAATGGCATGGCCTCTAGCACTGGGACAATTTAATTGTGTGCTTCTGTGTTCTGCTTCACAGAGATGTTTGCTCACCAGCTTAGACCTGCTGACATGAGACATCAGGACAAGTTTAACCAGACTAGCCAGGGGAATATTTATCTTGATTAGGAGGGTGTTTTTTGTTTGTAGGATGTTTTTCTTCTGTCTTGATAGTATCTGTTAAATGGAGTAAATGTTGTAGATGAAGAAAGAGAAGTACTGAGCTTAGCATCTTCCATTTCTAGTTTCCACATCACACAAAAATTGTGCTATGTCTAAAAGGCCAGGAGGTGTTAACAGTATCCAAGCAGGCACACGCTGAGGGCGTCCAGCAGAGCAGTTGTACGCACAAATGGCTTCCAAAGTGCTTCAGCATAGACCTATAAGGCTCCTCTGCCACTGCTCTGAGGGTAGGCAAACCTGCTAGAGCACTTGTGTGGTCACTGAGGGATTTACCTGAGGCTGGGTCCAGCTTCCTTTTGAAGTTGCCAGGATTTGGGCCTGACTCATGTAAAGAGCAACTTTATTTTGTCTAAACTGTTCCTGTCCTAGTTTTAGTGACCTTTGTGCCCTGCTGTGGAGAAGAAGAACTATTACTGAATGTTCAGTATAAAACAATTGTCTGTAAGGTGAGCAATGCCATGGCTTGTTCTCCCTCAGTTACAAACTTACAGTTATGCACTCTGGCAGATCATGGTTTTTGTTTGCTTCCTTGGTTTATTGGTTGGTTGGAGTGTTTTTTTTGTTTAGTTGTTTGTTTGGATTTTGGTTTTTTTTCTCATAAAACTGCATTCTTTTAAGGAGAACTGGGTTTTCATCTCTGTATAGTCAGATGGCCCAGTAAAAGAGGTTAGTGACTGAAAAACAGTTCAGCTTGGTGCAGAAAAGAGGGGTGTAAGACCCCTCGTAGAGTCCATGAATCTTACTGACTGAAGAAAATACAGAGACAGTGCCAAGCAAATTAGACTGTAGAGAGGTCTTAGACTTCTATGTGGTGTTATGCCTGTGCAAAGAAGGTTAATACTGGGGAGCTTTTATAATTCTGTGACAATTATCCAGTCAGATTGAAGTATGATTTAATCTTTCTTCTTTGTATGTGTGAGTGGAGTGTATTGTTCTTCGTGCTTGCCACAACAGGCTCATCCTGCTTGAGCTTTGTAAATCTTCTGCTTATCTGTGAATTTCACTCTCAGTGATCAAGGCTCAACTGTGCTTCTGTGGTTTATGCTCTGAGCACTTAAACCTCTCACTTCTGTGTCAGCACAGAACAGACCATATGCTTCCATCTGTGGCATTATATATGACCATGGCTCGGGTTTGTGTCTTTGTTACATTATGCTGGAAATGCTTTTAGTTCTGCATCAGGTTTGCATTCAGGACCGCTGCTTAGCTCCAGCTCAGCCAGGACATGAAAGAACCATTTCATCCTTTGGTGATTAGATGAATCAATTTTGCCAACTGACATCTCTTACTGTCTCTTCTAAAAGAAGCTGGATTCCAGCTCCTCACAGCTGTCTGTGAATCTGGTGGAAGAGGAAGCAAGTGAGGATTGCTGCTTAAAGGAGAGCCATGGAAAAGGAAGCTGGTGAAAGTACAATGTGATGTTGCTGTTGCTGCAACAAAAAAGGAGGTTCCTTAGTGTTTTGGTGGTTATTGCCAAGCTGGTAACAGCTATTCAAAGAACATCAGAGCAGTTAGCCCTCCTTGAAGGAGGACATTATTTTCTCATGTGACCAAAACAGAAAAATATGGTGCTTATAAATGATTTGGTGGGGTGCTGGGTGGAGGTACATACTGGCTTAATATTTTTTCATTTACATATTAAAAAACTGTATATTAAATACCTAGTGGTTTGGAATGGCATTTACAGAAGCTCCAATGCATAACTTAATTTCTGCCTGTCAATCTGGAAATGACAATTTCTTTATCTGTGAATGGAGTTCAATGATGTTCTAAGTCTTTGGACTTCTGTTTCCTTTCTGTTTTCCAGCAGCATATGCTGGCAGAGAACCAGCTCTCTCAGGAGATGTCATAAGCTTCAGTACCTCCTAGAAACAGGGCCTTTGGGAGTATTTGCTCCCTTTGTACAAAGTGGAGAAATGCTTAAAACCTATTTCTGTGTATACTGAAAGCTTGATGAATCAAGATCCTGGCAATAGCTATGTGAGCCTAGAATGTCAGTAACTTCCTAGGAAGTTGGTGACTTCTGTAACTTGGCTCTCTTACTCTTCCCTCCCCGGCATGAACATTTGTCTTAAGATGGCTCACAAGCCTTGGGGTACTTCCAAAAAGACGTGTGTCAGGGAAATTCCTGCATGTATCTTTCTGTTCCCAGCAGTGAACCATCCCGACAGAGCCGTGCTCCAGAGCGGTAATACACAGTTCACACAGGCAGCCCCAGCCCCTTCTGGCTGCTGACCACAGCCAGGCACAGGCTGCTCTGGGTCTGCCTTCTGGCAGCAGTTGGTACCCAGCTTTTTTCACCCCTGAAGTGTCAGCGCTTTATTCTGTGGATGGCAGTAAATGGGATGCTCTGCCTGGTTCTGTATTGCTGTGAACATACCAGTGCTGCAAGCTTGGGCATAAGCTTGGCTGCTGGAGACATAAAGGATGGTGCAGAATCAAACTTGTACTTTGTCTTCTGTTAGTCCCAGTTTAGAGTGCACATATGGAGGCAGTTGAAGAAACCTGTTATGGAGAATGTGAAAGCTGAGGGCAGTGAAAGCTTAGGAAACAGGTTGCTGCATTGGCTGTCCCAGGTATTCTGGATGCCTCTGTTATGCTGGACTGGTCCCTGCTTTGCAGAGGTGCTGCATACTGTCAGAGATGCCAGGGACAGAGAGCTGGTCTAGCAGGGAGCAGAGGTATTTGACTTTCTCAGTTTTTCAGGTACCACCAGTCCATCATTTTACCCACCCAAGCCTTGCCTTCAGCAATTTTCAGTGCCATTAACACTGTCTAGTAGACCTCCCCAGAGCTGCAGGCTCTGAGCAGCTTTGTTCCCCTGGGGCTGCCTTGCAAAGGACAGTCCAGGATCAGCTCAATCATGTGTGGAGGGTGTTGATGTTCTGGCTGCCTAATCCATACCTTTTTCATCTATTTCCCAGCACACAGGCAGTGTTCTTCCATCATTTTAAAATTGACATTTTAAAATACTTGTGCACTCCTGGATGCTGTGATGACAAATGAAGGTTGGGGGTAGAGGGAAGGGGAGGTGGTTGATTCTGTAATCCCTTCCCTGAGAATAGGACAAGTCAGGCATAACTGCCTGAACAATTACCAGCTGCTTCTCTCCTTTCCTGTCCAAATGATCTGTGGAGGTGAGGAGGAACCCAGTTTGCAGTTCAATAGCTGTGCATCTCCTGAAGACCAGATCAAGGTTCTGCAAGTGCCTGATGTGGTGGTGTTTCCAAGCCTTTGAGAGTGCTATTGCAAAGTAAATGAGTGCCTGTTCCTTGTTGGCTGGCTGATTTTTGTACGTAACTGAGAAATCTCATCAGTGTAGGTGGCACTTCATGATAGAAGGGGAACCAACAGTAAGCTGCTTCTGTGTGCAGAAGGGCTCCTAGTGCAGTGGCCAGGCTCAGCTCATGGGCATAGCTCAGGAGAAAAGGGAACTGTGGGACTGAGCTCTTCGCTGCAGTGAGCAGAAAGATGCTGTGCGTGACTCCCAAGCAATTCCAGGTACCTGCTGTGCTATAAAAAGCTGTAGGGAAGTTGTCCTGTCTGCTCTTGAGTTTTGGCAACTGCTGTGGTGGTGCTGTCTTTTACCCGCAGCTCTCCACCTGTGCCAGGAGAGGTACCTGCTAAACTGCTAAAAACGTCTCTGGTGCTCAGGTGGTTTTGCAATTTTTAGCACAAAAACCTCTCCTGGACTGCAGATGAATTAGGGCATTTGTCTATGTGCTTGAATGTGAAATGTGCCACTAATATGTTGCTTTGCTATGATCCCAGCTGCCCTGAGATGTTTCACAGGTTCACAGTGAAAGGAAGTTCAGCCTCATAATGTGCAGGATTAAAACACTGGTTACAAAATTATTGCAGAAAGAAAAGATGAACAGCACAGAAGAGGTAACAGTTAAAACTCATGAGGCACAGGAGAGTGGCTTCTCTGAAGCTTATTTAAGAATAAATCTCAAGAATAAAGTCCTCTTGAAAAGCTGCTGCTTAGACCCCTGTTAACCTTTTCTGAAGAAGTAAATTGAATTGCAGTTATAAAGCTGGCAGAACCCATACCAGAGCATTTTTGCCTTCAGTCAGCACTTCATCTCAGGGTTTATTGGCATTTGCAAGCACTACCTGTGCTGCATTCTCACACGTGTTTAGGTTCAAGAGTTGTTTGCACTAAGGCAATGTGGCAAATTTTTCCACAGAGAATGAATCTCGAGTTTTCTTTTGCTTCTTAAATCTTACTAAAAATCCAATTTCTTGAACTTTGCCCAGCTGTTTCTTGCTGTTTGTCCCACAGTAAGTGGGTCACATTAGAGGCAGAACATGGGAGAATGTGTGCTCTGGGGTTTAAGGACAGGCCTGGGTCACCATGCTCTGATGGAACACCCTGGGTGGGTTGACTGATTTTCCATGCCCCAGAACGTCTCCAGAGGGATCTGTGATGTATTTTCTTTTATGAAGTCTGGGAAGCTGATGTGAATTTTAAGGGAAAAGTCTGGATTTCTCCATCTTTCAGCCAGGCAGATACATGTCAGTGGAAGTTATTGGTGCTGTTCTGAAGGGTCATTGTGACCTGTCAGAAGAGAGGAAGTTCTGAGCAAGACAAATATCCTGTTTTCAGTGCAGTTTCCTCAATTTTGGTTTGTTGTTTTTATTTGAATGGCTGTTGAAAATTCTGCAAGAAAAGTTCTGGTATGTGCCAGATACCACATGAGCCTATACCCACTAGTCAGGGTAATGGAGGTGCAAAAAGGAATGTGAAGCACTTTTAACACTCATACAGCACTTTTAACACTCAAACAGAGGGGTTTTTAGAGAAATGTTTTCCTAATACATTGGATTCCTTTTTAAAAGTAGACTAGAACATTTGGTCCTAGGAGAAGTCCCCTTGAGATGATCAAGCCCAACCTTTCATGGAACACCACCATGTAACTAAACCATAGCACTAAGTGCCCTGTCCAGTGGTTTCTTGAGCTTCTCCAGGGATCGTTACTTCACCATCCCATGTGCAGCCTGTTTCAATGCCTGACCACCCTTTCAGTGAAGAAGTTCATCCTACTGCAACAAAGCTCTGTTGCCATTCTTGTTGGTGGCATATCTATGTAAAATAGTCAAAATCTGTGTGCTTTTACAGGCTTGTAGGTTGCCTTATGATGAGGCAAGTCTGCACCTTGGCACTGTGTACCCATAGTACAGAGGGGTTTTTGCATTCCTCATTCCTTTCAACAGGTCTGACACTCTTCCCCTGCCAGACGAATAGGAAAGCCTGGTTGTTAGGTTCACCCCAGTCTCTAGTGAAACAGCTGTGGGGAGAAGATAGCAGTAAGGATTTCCTGGGCCTCTCTCATGCAGAATCTGTGTTGTGTCACTGTTCAAGAATATCACCAGTATGGTGCCTGCCAGTTGGACTGTACTGCTGGGATAACAAGCAGTATTTATCAATCACAGAAACTTTATCAGAGGTGTTCTCTGGCACTGTGTAACAGCCTTTCTGCTCAGTTTTAGTAGTTTCCTAATTTAGTGGGTGTTTCTAGGTGGAATCTGCCTGTGTTTCATATATACTGTGTAAAAGTCTCTTCTTCTGAGATGTCCTTCATGATGCTTTCTTTTTTACCAGATTGTCCCCAGCCACCACAACCTGAGAATGGAGGCTATAAATGCCACCCTAGCCCCTGCAACAACCCTCTGACTTCAGGCAGTGTCATAGAGTATCTGTGTGTCGAAGGCTACATGCTGAAAGGAGATTATAAATACTTGACATGCAAGAATGGAGAGTGGAACCCAGCCATGGAAGTCAGCTGCAGACTTAGCCCAGGTGAGTGCTCCCTGACTCTAGAATTGCCCTTGCATTGACTTTTCAGATTATCCTTAAGCACTTAGTGTGATGCTGAGGAAGTCCATATGGCTGTCTCTCATTGCTCCAGCAATTTCATAAATGCAGCTCACAATCATGACTCTTTCTTTAAAATGTCTCCTCAGTAGCAGCCGGTCAGATGCAGACTTAGAGTCCCTAACACAAGGAGAAAAGCCATGGACAGGAGTATAAAGTAGGCAACTTGTTACTTATGTGGAGCCTCTTATCTTGAGGCTCTCATCCCAGGAATGCTGGAAGCCCTAACAGTAGCATTTTCGATGCTGTCTAGTTTTCCTTGATGGGTTTGATTGTGCATCTCCCTCAGTGAGTCTGTGCTCGTGTGTGTGTGTGTGTGTGTGTGTAGAGTCAATCTTCCTTGCAAACAGGTTAAGGAACCGTTGGTTTCCTGTGCTGAAAAGATTGATGGTGCTGCTTTTCACTGTACTGGTGGGAAAGGACATTGCTGACAAATGATTTCTGCTTCTCTCCAAATAGAAGTGGACAGCTTTTGTTTTGTGTCTCCCCAGCTGAACAGGAATTCCTCCATCAAAGCAGCAAAGTAAAAAGATTTGCAGGAAAATATTCATTGTACAGCTCTTAATTTGCCTACTACTCTTCTGCTTTTAACAGTGGGTATATTGGATAAAAGGAGAACTCTCTCCCCTCTTCTAGGTGGGCTTGTTGATAGAACCTTACTGCTCAGTCCTGCTGAGCCAGCAGGATGTACACTTCAGAATTAAGTCTCATAATACATAAAGCAAAATATGTCAGCTTAATTGGAAAGAAACAGGGAAAAAAAACCAGTACCTTCATCAAATTCTTTATGGTGCTCACTGCATACCTGTGATCTCTGGAACGTTCTGTCCCAAAGACACTGTCTTTTTATGCCACTCCAATAGCCCCTTCCTGTGATTTATAAGGAAGGATCTGAGAGTTTACCTGGCAGCAAATAAATCCTGAAGGGGTTTTTCAAATTCAGCTTAAGCTTCCTTTCTGCAGTGATCCCCCTTCCCCTTGCTGCAGCCAGGCAGGAGAGCAAAGATGTGCTATTGCACATAGTGTTCTCTGAGTGGCATTCCTGCAAGGTGGCACTTGGTCTAGCTAAAGGATAGTGTTGTGATGAACAGAAACCCCTCAGATTTCTTTAGCATCTTGAAGGGTCAGTGGCATTATCAAAAATATGGTGCCTCAAAAGTCTGACCCAATGAAAAAGCCATTGCTTTCACAACACAAGCTTTAAATCAACTGTTCAGGGTTAGAGATAGCTGACTCTTAACTAGTGGGTCTCCTTCAAAAGGCTCAAAGAAGGGGAAGGAGGTAGGAGACTCTAGCAAGGCAGTAGTCTTAAAATTATTGGTAAGGGTAAGATCCTACCTGCTCCACATAGGATAAATAAGTCCCTAGCAGTTATCACATGTTTTGTGCAGCTCTGAGCCTGTCAGCCCCACAGCCTTTTGGCAGTTTATTGTATGAGGTAGTGACATTTTTTTGGCATATGAGATGGTAAATATTCTGGAGTGCACCCTGGATAGTGAGCAGTTTGACAGCATCATGTACTGATGCTGAAAATGGGTCATCTTCCCTTGTTCCTGTTAGTGCCCTGAGAAATGCTGGAAGTTAAAATCCTTACTCAACCCTATTTGCCATAGAGAAAAATGTGCTAGTCACTGGTTTTTGGTTTTTTTTTTTTTTTCCCTGGAGAGGGGTCAAGCTACTTCTAAAAGATTTCAAAGAAACAAGTTCAAAACACTTAAACCAAGTAGGTTTGACCCCAAGAGATGATGCAGAAAATTGCAAACTAGGTTTCCATCTTAAATGCCTGTCTTAGGATAGATTTCAGCCTGTAAGCTTAAAAATAATGATCCTCCAACTCTTTTTTTTCTGTTTACCTGTTACTCTGCGTCTCATCCCTCATTGCATGTGTCCTGAATTCCCTCTGCAGTTTGAGCCCTGTGCTCCTGAAGAATGTGTTGGATATAGAAGAAGGAACTGAGGAATTGCATAAACCAAATGTGCAATTCACAGTAGTATTTGCTGATGGGTAGGTGAGGCTTTTTGGATCCCTACCAAAGACACAAATTAGGGACAGAAACAACACATAGAGACAATTATTTCCTCAAGAGAGGTGAAAGGACTAGTGTACTTCTAGGCATGGTATGCAGTGCTCTGCAATACCACCTCCAAGCCATTCTCTCTTCACTCCCAGCTTATTCCTGCACAGGTCCTTTAAAAGCCAAATTGGTTTCCGTGCAGTCACACAGCACAGCTGCAGAAGGGCAGGAAAGAGTAATATGAACAGGGCACGTGTACCTAACACGGAAAACTCAGCACCCTGAAAAAACATCTGCCTTCCTTTTCTGTCCTCTGGCATTTGTTTGTGTGTGAGTGAAACTTAATATTTTTTGTGTCTTAATTGTAATAAGTGCATAATAATACCCAGCCAGTTGACTTCCACCCCTCTTTGCAAGGCTGTTACATTAGTTGAGAAAAAATGGTTTTTGGAACTTTTTCTGTTGTTTGGCCTAAAATATGCTGCTTATTGTGCTAGACAATTACTGGCCTTGCTGTGGTGACATCATGACATTCTCTAGCTTTTGCTCAGGCAGATCTATACATAGCATGACCCTTACACCATCTGTCAGTTCCCATGGCCTGCTTCCCTTGCTTTTCTGTTTGCTGTGTGTTTTTCCAAAGGACCCTTGTACATGCCTGTCTTATTTTGTGTTCCCTTTACAACTGATGGAGAGGTGTCAGCTTGAGCTACAAACTGAGATAGGTGGTGTGTCTTCTGTGGGAAACTTGGGTTCCTTGCACCCAGGAGTAATTCCTGAGGGGCAGTGTGAATGTTTTTCCTTCTCTATGTTACACATTTTACCTTGTGTTCCCCTTGGTTTTGTAGAGAAGGACTCTCCTCCCACAATTGGAGTGCCCACGCTGTCCATAGTAGCCTCTACAGCGAGCTCTGTCGCCCTGATTCTGCTGTTGGTTGTGCTGTTTGTGTTGCTGCAGCCAAAGCTGAAGTCGTTCCATCACAGCAGGTAGGTGTAGCTGGGTTTGGAGGGGCTCAGAGGCCCCTCTTTGCAGTAGAAACCCATTCAGGTTGGGTCAGACCTTTGTTTTGGAGCAGCTTGGCTCCTTGCATGTCTGTTCCTCTTTTCATCACCTCAGGGACATCTCTGCCCCATCCTGCTGATCCAGCACTTTTCTGAAATGGTGGTCTGTGATGCCCACCTGCAGTCCCCAGTCTTAGGTGCCACTCAATGAGTGACTTTCTTATGCTGTTGCCTTGGCTTTGAATGGAAAAGGTTACGATACTTACTAGCCTGGCTGTAGATCAGTTTCCTACCTCTTCTAGCCTCAGATAGCTACTGAAGTCTGTGCCTGGGTGTATATATGTGCATCTTTCCCTGACTGCTTCAGGCCCTGTGGACCTGAAATTAAGCAATACTGCTCTTCATGTAGATACATGTAGCAAGTCTGCCATCGTTTTCTGCTGCGGGAGGAGAACCCTCCTGGCCTGGGATTGTGGATGAGAGACCCAGCCATAACACGGCTGCCAGCTAAGGCAGACACTCCAGCAGTGGGGAGGTTGAGAGGTGGGGCCCTGCAGTCTGCCCTCTTCTGAAAAGGCCCAAACTACTAGAAAAGAAAAATTTTCTCTCAGGTCTTCCAAGGCCAGATGATTCATGCTGTGCCAGAGCTGTCTTCCCCATCCTGCCAGAGGTTATCTGGCCGGCAGCAGAGGCAGCGGAACAGACAGTGCTGGGTATTGTGGAATGTAGCAGTGCACCAGGCTGGCCTCAACAGTGCTCTTTGCCAAAAGCACAGAGCTGAGTCATGACCTTTGTCAAATTTAGCTATGGAGGTAAGTGGGGAGGGGGGGAAGCATTGTAACCTTTTCAGCTCTTGCTGCTAAATCCATCGGGTGCTGTGAATTACAGCCCCTGCTCATGTTTAGTGGCAATTCACATAGGGCTCCAAGACTGTGCTTGCTTGACCTTTTTTAATCACCATTCAAGTTTCTGTCCTCCCCTAAATTGTGAGAGAGTTCTGCCAAGGGAGGTTACTTGGGTTCTTAGTAAGATATATATATAGTAAAATAAATACTCAACTTGATTTCTTTTTTCTCCCCCCACTTTGTTCCTTTGTTTTTTGAGGCGGGACCAAGGTGTGTCTGGAGATCAGGTCTCTATTATGGTGGATGGTGTCCAAGTGGCCTTGCCATCCTATGAAGAAGCAGTATATGGCAGCACAGGGAATTGCATTCCACCCTCAGACTCCCGAGTGCAGATCGTGCTCTCAGAGGGGGCTGGACAGAATGGACCCAGAGAGATGCAGCAGCCGGACCAAGGGGCTCACAATACCTTTGAAAGAGAAGATGAAGCCCCTGGACATTCTGGACTGTGTGAAGCCAGTGGCTCTCAGCGCTCTGAAACTGTTCTTGTGCATCAGGCTGCTACCTCTTCCTGGGTAGCTGGTATGGCTAGCAGTAGACCTGTACACAAAGAGGTCCAAGATTCAGAAAGCAGTGACATACAGAGCCTTTTATCACTCACTTCCTCTGAGGAATACACAGATGGTAAGTGACTTGTGCAAGAAGCACTAAATTAGACCCTTTTAAGAGTAGCTTCTGAGTTGATTATCTAGGGTGAAAAATGGCAAGGGATGCCCCTATGTGTGTCTGCCACTAGAGCAGCTTTTGAACCGATCCAGTCTCTATAGCATGTTTCACCTCTTAAACATGTAAGCAGTATTTAATACCTTCTGAAGAATTCAGTGTTCTCAGAACTGGGAGCCTAGGGCAGTCTGAGCAAGTTTGTCTACTGCTTACTCTTGTTGTAACAAAGGATTTTCAGAGAAATCCAGCCTCTAGCATCATAGTGCAAAAGCAGTAAAATAACTGTGTTTGTGGAAACTAAGTTGGTGGGAGTGGGAGGACATGCTTGGAATACAAACCCTTTGTGATGGTTGGGCTGCTTAATTTTTAGACTATTTTAGTAAGCAGCTTTCTGCCACAAAGCATTCAGTGCTGCAGCCTTAGCCTGCAAGACCTAAGAGGGATGTGCTTGAACTTACTGTAAAGGGCAGAGGGGCAAGTCTGTTGAACAGTCAAAACATCTTCTATTCCTCACTTCTGTGCTGTCCTGAAGGAGTGGCTTTTCAATGCCAGAGCTGATATGAAGGTGTAGCTTAAAGTTGCTTCTGCAGGGACTGCTGTGTCTTAGGCAAGAAATGTAACTGGTTTGTAGATAGCTCAGGGCAGAAATTCCCCTTTCCATGGTATTAAGAAATACTTTGTGCTAGGAGGGTAATGCAGGACCAGATATAAACCCAGAGTGGTGATGGAATCTGTCCTTGGAGTTTTTCGGGGCTGGAGCTGGTGATGGTCCCACTCTCAGGGGCAGGTTGGAGCAGAGTCCTGCAGAGTTCCTTTGTGCTGTGATGTGATGACAGGAAGACACTGCATTGTCACATTATGAAAGTGGGAGCCTGTCTTGCTTTCAATAGTACTTTTTCTGGTGTGTGTTGAACTACAGAACTTTGACTACTTTTTCTATTTTTTTTTCTCTCCCTGCCATTCAGATATTCCCTTATTGAAGGAAGCATGAGGTCTGCTGTGTTTGTCTAGTTTTCTCCATTTTGGATTTCTTCCTCCTCTTCTCTCCCTGCCTTTGGGACAGAAGCACTCTGTGCAGTCTTCCCCATCCTCGCAAGCTGTACCCTGGATACCTCCAAGAAGAGATGCCCTCAGCTGAAGATCCAAAGGATGTCGCCAGGTTGCCTCCTGGATGCACCAGTGGAGTTGGTGCAGCACTGGCTTCCCCATTCCATCAGCATCAGGGGCTCAAGGAACAGAGTGGATTTGAGCTCTCCTCTCCTCTTCCCCAGCCAGATGTTTGACAGCAGTCTCTGAAGAGCTGCTCTTTTCTTGTGCCTTTCTCCTCCTCACACCGGCTTGTTGCAGCTTATCAGCCTTTCTAGCCCTTTGCTGCCCAGAGAGCAGGGCTAAACCTGCTTGCTCGCTGGGTGCAGACACACTTTAAATATACATATATATGTTACATAGGCTCTTCTTCCAGCATCCTCTGTGTGATAGGGCAGGACAGAATGCCTCACTGGGACTGACATTGGGCTTGGGAGGGCTGCAGTTAAGGGGCAGCTTGTGATGTCTAGAAGCGCCTGAGATGAGATGGGCTGTGTGACAGCTTAGCTCTGCAGGAACAGTTCACTGAGAATTGCTTAAAAACTGAAGGCTGAGAAGTCCAACATGTAGGAATGCCCTCTGTCCCATCTCTGCAGGAGTCCATTCCTGAAAATGACTTTTGTCTCCTCCTTCTTCCTCTACCAGTGCAGCCCAGTGGAAGAGGTTCAGGTGTTTGAAAATACCATGACAAAAAATGCCTGTAGGTAGTGAATTCCTAGTGTAATTGGTGCAATCCCAAATTCCTTTTCCAGCCACAGCAGGTACTTGAATCCTGGGTAGCTGCCATCTCATAGGCTGGTGTGTCTTCCTTGCTTCATAGAGCAAAGGGTCTGCTGTTTTAACCTGCTGGGCTCCAGTGGGCCCATAGAGAAGGACTCCTCCCTTGTGGCTGGGGGTAAGCAGCTTTTGTAAAGCTTTTCCTAAACACAGTGCCAGCCTGTTGCTCTGAGGGAAAGTTGAGTACACTGACAGCAGTGCTAGAGGACACCATAGCTCAGTGCTGAAGTTTTGAGGATTGTTTCAAGTTCTGGTAGAAGGAAAGAGAAAATTCAGAAATACGTGTACCTCTGCCCGCCACAGTTATCTACAGCAGGTCAGATTGTCTGTGTTGGGACTCTATAACTGCAGGAAGCCACATTTGTCTGGGGTAGATGGTCCAAGTTCCATGGGATTGGTTTCACAAGAAGAGTTGTCTTCTTAGATGCATGTACCTTGTCATAACTGTCTTCAAGTAACCAGGGAAGTGTTTGCCCTTATGAGAAGCTGCTACATTTTTGAGTTGAAGGAGCAAAATGTCATGGCCTTACACATCATGTGGTAATGTACAGGTAAACAGGGATGCTGTCTTTGCTGCTTTGCTTTTGGTTTGCAATCCTCACCGTCCTCATCCTCGTTGCTACAGTAAAAAACCATTACAGCACTTGACAATAATGATAAAACATCTTTACGTATAGAATCACTGTGGCTTAGCTCCAGTTCTTTGAAATGGGGATTGGCCATAGTGTCCAGCTGTGTATTTGCTATTCCTTTTCCTGAATAGCTGTTAAATCCCAGGACACGTGGAACAGTGTGTGCCTGTGGATGGAAGAATCCCTTTTTCCCTATCCTTCTTATTGAGGGATGTTAATTTAAAATGAAAGTGTTTTAAACATCCTTCCCTGTTGCTCATGTTACCTAGCATTAACACAGGAATTTGATAAATCCCATTTGGGTGATTTAGGTATTTTTTTTTAAGTTTGGACAGTGAAAATTTTGTGTCATTTTATGGTGGGCTGTGGTATCTCAGCTTCAAGAGCTGTAGAGGACAAATGTCATTTACACATCTGCCATTGGAATTTTTAAAAATAAGCATGGGGACGATTGTGTTTAGCTTTTTGACTGTTGGAAATGGTCTGAGCTTGAGCAAATTCTCCTTCACTGGTTTATTGGAGGAGTTGAGCTGGTGTAGTGGTAAGGGAGTAGGGAGGAAAGTCTGTGTGACTTTCCTGCTGCCTAAAGAGCTCAGAGCAGGAGTTGTTTTTTATGCATTTAAGGTTCCTGTCTGCTCAAACTGACCCTCTGCAATTCAAGGTATAGAAGTTGGGAATGTGTTGCCTTCCTGAAAGGGGTAGTGCTAGTTCCAGGTTGGTGGGAGAAGCTGGAAGCTGATCCCAAGGCCTTGTGCTGGATGAGCACCTGCACCACCAGCAGAAAACACATCCTTTGTGGCCTGGCCTCCTCTCTGCTGTTGTAAAACAAGCAACTGCCAGCTTGGAAGAGAAAATTCAATTTGAGTGGGGAAGAAAAGGAAGCAAGCTCTACAAAGAGGGAGTACTTTAATTTCACAGAATCACACAGAATTAAGTAGGTTGGAAAAGACCTTTAAGACCATCAAGTCCAACCTATGTCTGAACACCACTTTGTCAACTAGACCGTGGCACTGAGTGACTTCACCACCTCCCTGGGCAGCCCATTCCAATGTCCAATCACTCTTTCCGTGAAGAATTTCTTTCTAATGCCCAGCCTAAACTTCCCCTGGAACAGCTTAAGACTTTACCTGGGAGCAGAAACTGACCCTCACCTGGCCACATCCTCCTTTCAGGAAGTTGTGGAGAGTGATAAGGTCTCCCCAAGCCACCTCTTTTCCAGGCTGAACAACCCCAGCTCCCTCTGCCTTATCATAGGATTTGTGCTCCAGACCCTTCACCAGCCTTGTTGCTCTTGTCTGGATGCATTTGAGCATCTCATTGTCCTTCCTGAATTGGGGGGGCCCAGAGCAGGACACAGCACTCAAGGTGGGGCCTCACTTTGCTGAATACAGGGGGACAATCCCTGCCCTGGTCCTGCTGGCCACACTGCTCCTGGTACAGGCCAGGATGCCATTGGCCCTTTTGGCCAACTGGGCACACTCTGGCTGATGTTCAGTCTGACATCAGTCAGTGAACCCAGGTTTTTTCTGCCTGACAGCTGTCCATCCCCCAGCCTGTAGCACTGCAGGGGGTTGTTGTGGCCAAAGTACAGCACCTGGCACTTGGTCTTGTTAAAGCTCATATCATTGGATTCTATAAAAATTGTTGGAAATGGCTTTTAACAAGTTGGGGAAATGTGGAGGTGAAGGAGGGAAATATGCAAGTGTAGCTATTGTGATCAAGCATAAACAGGCAGTTTCTCTTGGCTTGTTGAGGGTGTGCCAGCAGCTTTCAGGCCAGTCTCCGTGTTGGCTGGTAATCCATCTGATTATTCCAGATCCTGCAGAAGAGCTCTATTCCCTGCAGCAAATCTTGTGGGAACAGGCCCCAAGGATCTGTGTGAGCCAGAATATGGAACACAGTTTGGAGGCATCACACTGCTCATCTTTATCCTCAGCTTTAGAGTTAATTTTCTTATAAAATGAGGTGAAACAGCAGGGAAGGAATCCAAAAGACGTCTGACAACTTTTTCAAAGGGGAGGGAGAGCAAGGCCTCACTTTACTGGTTATCAAATGATTATTACTCATTCATGTTTGTTTTAGTTCTGCAGAGGCTGAAGACTGAGACGTCTTTGGGTAGAGATACAGGAAAATCTACTTTGCACAGTCCTGTCTTTACTTGTGGGAGCCAGGCCTGAAGCCTAAAGATTGCTCAGATGTGAGCTGTGCTCTGCCTCAGAAGTGTTTGTTATCTCTGAGCTGAGTGTGCTCTCTCTGGATTTTGCCATGAGTAGATGCAGCCTGGATCTCAGTGTTGTGGATAGGAAGCACAGAGGACCAGCCTTGCAATATGTAGTACAGTAAATGAGTTTTTCCCTCCTTTTTTTCCCCCTAGGGCCACAGTCTCCATACCTTTTCTTCTACCACCTATGTCTGGGAAAAGATTTCAACAGGATGCATTTTTTCTTATTTAATACTCCCAACCTAATCATCTCATGCTTTGTCATATGTGCTGGATTCTGTGATATTCAAGAACATTAAAATTACTTAATTATATTGAGAAAAGTGAAAATAGCACTTATTTTAAAGCTTTCCATTATTTTTGGAGTCTGATAGTTGAGGGGGGGAAGGGCATTTCAGAAATTCAGGATATTATGTGCAATAGAAAAACTTCCTTGCTCCTTTCCAGTTCCATAGTTCTTTTAAAAACTAAGTGCAGCTCATTGCAGTGTTTACAGCCCAAGCATTCTAGAACTGGACCAGCCTGAGAGAACCACGATGTGAAGTTGGCAGTGACCCATGGGGAAGTGGGCCAGTCTCTCATCAGGGGCTGCATCAAGCTCACCTCAAATGATGAGCCAGCTTGGACTGTGTCACAGCCTCCTGCCGC
The DNA here is from genome assembly GCF_051311805.1 of Agelaius phoeniceus. Taxonomy (NCBI): domain Eukaryota; kingdom Metazoa; phylum Chordata; class Aves; order Passeriformes; family Icteridae; genus Agelaius; species Agelaius phoeniceus. Next base: position 30,147,787 of record NC_135270.1, on the reverse strand, counting down.
CTTGAAGGGTTTCAGCAGCACTGGTGAGAGAGGGGATTGTGTGTTCTGGTTTCAAATAGCTTGTGCCTCCCCATCATTAATTGCAGAAGATGTAAAAATTAAGTCAGGAGAGATGCACTGAAGCATGCGAGCCTTTGGGGTTGTTGCTGAGTTAAAACATCATGAGTTTGGGAGGGAGAACAGCTTAATGCATTTTTATCCTTAACCACCAGGGAAGTTGCTGGGTAGCAGGACGTGTACTCAGCAAGCAGAGTGCTTTTCACCTCTTGGACATGTCTGCTGAGGTTTCTCCTTGGCCTTTCAGCTCTAGTGTGGTGAATTGTTTACTGCATCTGGAGTCTTAATTTGGCCTTTCAGTCTGTGGAGAACTCAGGTGTGCAGGAAGAAATCTGTTCCACATGCTTTGGGAAGAAACATCCTAAGGTGCTCCAAGAGGTGGATGACTTGGGTCAGTGCTCAGGAGTGGGGCTGAGAGCAACTGGCTCAGCCATTGGAAATAATCTGGGATGGTTCAGTCGTTTGCAGCACAGAAAAGTGAACACAAGGAGCTGTCTAAGGAAGAGCAGAAAACAGAGGTTTACTACAGGCTAATGAGCTATTGCAATCATGACCAGGTTGTAAGGAAGCTTGTGCTTTGTTAGATGATTTAGCATACACCAGCAGGCTTGCTGTATTAAAAAAAAATGTACAACTGGTTGGACACACTGAGCTGTCCTTGCTGACCTTTTTAGGACATACTTGCAAAAAATGTGGTTTTACTGTTCTGATAGCAGTTTAAACAAAAAATCGGCCTTGTTACTCTATCCAGATATCTATTTAAATAAATTTCACTTTGGTTTTTTGTATATAAATGCAATAAATCCCATTCATTTTGCACATCCTGCCTCACCCCATCCTCACCCTTCAGTCCTTACCAGGGAACAGCAGATTGAATTTGCTCTATGTGAAAATCTTTGCTTGCAGAAGAGCTTCATTAGAAAACAGTTTTTCTCTGCTATAAGCTTTGAAAGTGCAAAGAGGTTTCCTAGAGCAGGCTTCATTTTAAGGTGTATTTTTATACAAGAAGCAAGCCTTTTTCCAGTCCTAGCACACCAGGACAGAACACGCCCCTTCCCACACTTCAGGGCTCTGTGTTCAGCACTGCTTTCAAACTCAGCCTCTGCAGGTGATGTTCAGATCTCTGTACCCACCAGAACATGTTGTGCTGATGCTCTGCATATGCTTTCTGTAAACTATGCTTTTGCTTCTGTCCTTGAGTGAGATCAGACAGAGGCAACTGAGTTCTGCTGGAAAATGTTTTAGTTCAGATTCTCCAAGTTGCTTCCTTCAAGAAAACAAAGTGAAGTTGTCTGTGAGGCAGAAGTCCAATGATGTGGTGGGTAGACTGCTGGTAGTTGCTGATCCAAGTGCAAGGGGGGAGCTTGATTGCCTTTCTGCATTAATCTTTTCTTTCCTATATGTGTTTTCTTTTTATCTGAATTGCACCACTATGGAATTATTTGCAGAATGGTACTCCATATATATGTGGGATTTAAAACCATAACTGATGCTGTGCAGGATGTCACTCAATCAGTTTTATTTTGCTTTATTTTATATGTATTTTCTGGTATCCTGTACATTGCAGTGGGTGTGAAAATAGTATTTTAATATTTGTACAAAGTTTAATTTAATTGTTCTATGTATATAACTGCATTTCTAAATTAAAAAAATTCTTTTGAAGTGAAGCTATAATTTCTTGTGTTTGTTTGTTTGGTGGGGTTTTTTTCTGTTTTGTTTTAATTGCTTAGGCCTTGTGGCCTGGAAATCTAGCAGATCATCAATTAATTTGTTGCAGTTGTAAAAACCAGGATGAAGCTAAAGCTAGGGAAGCTCAAATGGCTTGGGGAAGAGAGGTTCAGAGTTGGTGCAGCCTTAGAAGGATTGAGTTTCCAAGTTCAGAAGCAAAGGCTGCCCTTGGTGTGCTTGCATAGAATTCCTTGAGGAATGAGGCCAGGCTGGGCAGGGGGGAAAGGTTTAAAGAGAACATATATGGTATCAGTGGATTTCAGAGAGGAAGACAGGGTAAATATAATAAATGGCTAATTAATCTTTGAGTCTGTGTAAGAACAGTATGTATAGGAAGAGAGTGCTATTTTTAGAGGGGACATAGCTTTCATTGGTGAAATAATAATCCCAAGTGGGTAGCAAGACAGTATAGGAGACATTAGAGAGATCTATAGATACAGGGGTTCGTGCATCTGTGAGTGCAGAGGGAGGCTGGGGCAGGCTCTGCTCTTCCCTCCTCTGTAGCTGTGCTGCCTTGGGAGGGTGGGAGAAGCAGAAACTGCAGAGTAGACACCCATTGTTCTTTCAGTGCAATATACAGTTCATTACTATTTTTATTAGTGTTTGTTTTGTTTCAAAAACTAAGGTAACTGCCTTTTCAGGTAAGTGTAGTAATGAGTGTTCCTTTCTTTTAACAGAATCTATCAGTAATGTAATAGGGAAGGGAAGGAGGGAGGTGATCCCTTTGTCCTGCTTGTTCAGAGCAGTTCTCAAAGATGTTAAGATTTTTGTGTAATTGTAGACATGACTTTTATTCTTGGGGAGGAACAGCCAGGTTAAAGAGAAGGGAAGGGGTGACATCTACCTTCCTCCTATTTCCATTTGTTCCAAAAATTATTCCCACACAGCAAGCAGATCTTACTGTAATTTTACTACTGGGAAACTGGAGCTCCCTGGTCTGTGCATACTTTCCTGTACCAGACAGTTGGCACATGGAAGTCATTGGCCTCCAGGAATTGTTTTTAATTATTCTTTTTCACTAGGTGATGGTCTCCTGCCACAGCAGTTCTGGCAGCCAGGAATATGCCCTTCTGGACACATTGGAAATTATTTGTCACCTCTGGTTTGCAATGAGAAATGACTGTGGGAGACAAGCCTGAAGGAAGACAGCCTGCAGTGGGTGGTCCGGGCAACCTTCCTTGACCAGCTGGTCCTTTGGCAGAAGGGCAGAACGGCCAGGACACACAGGAACACCTCTGCTCCAGAACAGCAGCCCCGTCACAAAGACTGAGCCTGCCACAAAGCCTCTTGGAGCAACTCGCTCAGGAAAGGATAGATGGCTACTGCCCTCACCAGGCGTCCCGCCAGCCGGCGCCCTGCACTGCTTGGCTGGCAGCCGGCATGCTCCGTCCCCGTGGCTTGTCCGAGAGCACCAAGCCGACAGCGCGGCGGTCCCGAGCTGTAACCCAGCGCTGTGACCCAGCGCTGTGAGCCAGCCCCGGCCGGAGCGGCGCGGTCCCTGCTCCGAGCTGCAGCGACACCAGCGGACAGCTCTGCCCCTGCCCGACCCTCCCCTGCTCTGAGAGCTCCCCCAGCCGCTGACTTGTTTTTGAGGGTGTTGTGAAAATGCAGATTCCCCCTCCGGAAGGCAGAACGCCAGCAGGCTACGTGCCAACGAGCCCCGTGCTTCACAAGGGCTAGCACACTGCTCACCTGCCAGGGCCGTGCACAGGGCCCCTTACGGTGCTGTCACTGGAGAGGAGAGCCGAGTCTGGCCAGGACACACTGCCAGCCCCCATCCTCATCCGTAGTGCTACTTGGCAAAACTGAATGGTCCCTCTTGGCACCAAGCTGGGGTGCAGGGGAAGGACTGGGAAAGCACACTCAATGGACTTCCCAATTTTCTCTGTTCCTTTTTACAGGACAATGATGTTTACCAGCAAACTCCTCACCTTAACCTTCTGTGAGACACAGAGCTGAGCAGCCCTGAGGGTACCTTGGCATAAGGTGATTGTTCTTTGACAGCTCTTTATCATGTGGTCGATGGTGCATCTGTGGGATATAGCTCAGGCTTTTCATGTTACACCAGTGAGGAATAAACCAGATTTTGGGGCAAGAGGGCATAGACTGGTTCCAGTATTCAAGGCACAAACACCCTTGACTCCTTGTCCAGACATGCCCCTCTGATCTGGCAGCTCTTCTAGTGGTTGGTGTTTGAGATCACTCTGAATTTAGCAGCTCTGTGTGGCATGCAGGGTTTATCTTCCAGGTTCATGTATCCCAGTGAGGTTGGGGGACACACTCCATGGGACAGACATGCTCTCCCGTGTCCCCACATGTGCCAAACCACAGCACCCAGCAGCTCAAGCAGCCAAGTGTCACTGGGCACAGAGCTGATGCTCTCAGGGAAGGAGGGGGAAGCTGTTGTGGGCTGGAGCAGCCTCTGAATACTGGAGAGCACCAGGGAGACCTGTCTTATTCATCAGGTTCAGTGGCAGCTGGGGTGAGAGGGCAGCTGGCAGTGGCAGTGCATGACCTTCCTGACAGGTCAGTGGCAGCTGGGGTGCTGTTGGCTGGACTGGGCAGAGTTGCTGGCTGCTTTGCTGGATTTGCTTCTGCCCTGGCTCTGCCCATCAGGCAGATCCTCCACTAAGAAGGGATAACATGTTACCCATGATTAGAAGGTATACATGTTCATCTTTAAACCCACATTTAAAATCTCATGCTGAGAAGATCAGGGGCCAGATTTGGGAGTAGCAAAGCTTTCCTATGGAACCAGTTCCTGGATGGGAGCCAGAAGTGGAAGCCTGGTACCCAAGGGTGCAGATATGCTGGGTTTCCCATTTTGTGCTCTTCTGCCTGTGTGCTTCAGGGCAGTTTAGGGCTTCCCGTGAGTGACAGGACTCCAAACTTGCACAACTTTCCTCCATCTCCATGAGCCACCTGCACAGAATGGTAGAAATGTCCCTGTAACAGCTGTTTGCTGGAGATTTATTATCCTGGGTTCAGCTCTGCAAGATAAAGTTGTTACCATCCTACAGTCTGTTTCCCCATATAAATTTAACCTGGCTCCAAATAATTGCTTCCTCCAGGAAGCTTTAAAATAGTTGATTTGTTAGTGAAACTCTTCAGTATTTCTCTTATTGCCTCCCTGTGCCTTTTTCAACAGTTTTACAAATAACTGGGAATTTTATCTTTGTGACATCTCTGTGAGTGGGAAGGCCCATACTGCCCTTGTTGATGGAGAGGGGAAAAACAAAAGCACAGAAAACTGAGGTAACCTTCTCCAGGTCATACCAGAGGTTGTGTTTGAGGCAGGGAAACAAATGCTTTTAATGATACCTTCCCCATATGTTCTTCCAGACCTCTGCTTTAGCTGCGAGCTCCTGTTTGTTCTGCATGTGGTGACCGAGGGATGGCTCCTTGATTCCAGCCAGGCTGTGCCCGAAGGGAATGACTGAAATGGTAATTCAGAGGTGCTGATTGTCCTCCTCGTGGAGCCGAACCAAGGGCAGCACCTGCTACATAATCACTCTCGTCTTACTCTGCCCTGTGGCTAATGGGTTTGAGATAAAGCAGTCGGGGCCCTGCCCTCGGGTATCAAATGGAGGCCCTGCTGTTCCCAGCCTAAGAAAGGTCCGTGGGGACTCCGGCAGTCGTGCAGGGAGGTTGCCTTCCTTCTTTACTGAATTTTGGCAACAAAATCAGGAATTTCAGAACAAGGTGGTAAAAATGCAATGGAGTGTGTGAGGGCTCTGGGTACAGGGGTATGCGGTGCTGTTCCTCTGAGGCACTGGAATAAGGTTTTCTTGCTTACTAGTGCCTCAGAGGAACAGAGTGTGCTGCTGTTCTGGTTGGTTTATCAGTTAATGGGCTGGTCGTGGTCCCAGTGAGTTGAGAAGCAAGCATTAATGCCTTGTAGCTTCCTCATGCAATTAGCAAAAACAATTATGAGAGATTCAGGGAGATTAAATGTTTTTCTTTCTTTGCTTCTCCCTCTGTTCTGCATTTGTATTTGCATTTGTATGAAGTCATCTTCACTTTACACCTGGGATTACTTTTTGTAGTTTCTGAGGATGCCCACCACCTTCCATTTTGACCCTTCCCCCAGCAGCACAAATCCACCAGCAGCATCTTATTGCTAACCTGAAGTCAAGGGGGTAAGGAAGGGATGTAAGAGAAAGGGGGGAAGAGAAAGGACTCTTTCCAACCTCTCTCCAGCAGTGTCAGGGGTGACACTGCAACCCAAATGTGATCTCTCAGGGCATAGGGGAGATGCTTTGCCACCCAGGTTAATGGCTGAGTAAATAAATTCTCCAAACATGATGCCCTTCTGGGCAATTGATGCAGTTTCCTTTGAAATTTTCAAAAACACAAAGTTTTTTTGGGCTTTTTTGCTCTTTAAAGTCCAAAATATCTTTCTTATTTTATTGGGTTCCATAACCAAGAAAAAAAGGTTATTTATAACTTTTATGTGTTTCCTTTTTAGTCCGGTGAGGGAGCAGGGGAATATTCCTGCTTGAGGGGGATTCCCACCCTCCCCTGCTTCTCAAAGAAAGCTTGCATTGTTTTAAGTGTTTTCCTTCTGCCTGTCTCCATAGAAAATATAAGGGATATGGGCTCTGGTATTCATTATAAGCTCCCAGCAGAGTAAGATCAATGAAACTGTAAATAAAGCAGCTGTGATGTATGGTATTTAGCTGTTGAAGTTAAAAATGTGCTTAACAAAAATGGAGTGTAATCATTTGGTGAGGGTCTTTATCCCCTCTTTCAGGAGTTAATGTGATACTATCTTGTGGCTGGTGCTTCATAGCCAGCCAAGGCAGATCTTGCCTGAATTTCCATCTGTGTACCTACCATCTACTACAGTGTGGAGCCTAGATCATGAAGCACCCAGTTATGACATAGACATGGCTACTTTTACTGTTGAAATTAAGGATGTCAGTTTAAGCATAAAACCATCCTTTTCTTCCTTGAATGTGAAAAGGATTTGGTAAAACAAAACACAAAACCCTTTAAATTGTCTTTTCTTTAAATAGGGAATGATTTTTTAAATGCTCGTCTTTATTTTGTTTTTCTTCCTTTTTTGTTCTAGCTTTGGAAAAAAAAAAAAAAACAAACCAAAAAACAAACAACAACCCAACCCAAAATAGAATTGAAGCCCCAGTGCAGCTGTCAGGAAAACTTCAAGTTTCTTTGTTGTATACAGTTTGGTCACAGTGTTACACTTTGAGTGCAGAGCCCATCAGTGTTTTGCCCGAGTCACTCTTCTCCTCTTCCATGAAGCTGCCTGCCAGAGCCAGTGCTTTATGTCCATATTTCAGTCAGACAGCAGAGCTAGGGTCATGGAGAGCATTTTTCACCAGACAAGGAGTTCATTTTCCTTCCTCTCAGCAGCACAGCCCAGAGCAGCAGAGGATGATCAGGCCAGCCTTGTAACATGAATTCAGCATAGCCTGAAGAAAAGGCTTCTGAGCTTCCAGGAGATACCCTCCCAGCAACTGATGGGGAGGGGTGGGAGGTACTGTGGGAGCAGCAACATATTTAAGCATCATGATATTTATCAGTTTTATCAGCTGTCTTTCAGCTGAGTCTAAGACATGGGAAAAACAAAGCAAGGGTCACACAAGACCAATGAAATTATCAGAGGCTGGAAGGACTTACAAGAAAAGATGAAAAGGGATAAATATGTGTTAAATATAGGTATCTCAGCTCTGCAGGACAGCTAAGGAGGGTTGTTATTACTATCCAAAAGGAACAGTCCCAGGGAAGAAAAAGGACTCTTTATCCTACTTCAAGGGCTTGTAACTCAATGTGACAGGAGAAATTCTGAAACATAAACATGGGTTAAACAGACAAAAAAATAAAGTGTCTTGTAATGTAATTTGTTAAACTGAAGTGACTTCCCACAGAGAGCAGCAGCAGCCAAGGCTCTTGGCTTGTCTCTGTGCTGGAGAGGGGACATATTTTCCTGTGGAAAGGCAGAAGGTGGTGGTGAGGAGATAGAGCAAGTAATGAAGAATGGACTGACCTGCCAGGCTCTTTGTGTTCCAGCTTTCTGCCTGTCTGGAATAGCCTGTGCCTGTGGCTTCCCCTCCTTGCCATTCAATGCCTGAATTTGACAGTAGTCATAAGAGAACTTTTCTGCTTGTGTATTTGCTGGGAACTAGCAAACTGGGGATGCTGGAGAGTCATGTAGCAGTATCAGACCCTTGGAAAAGCTGTTGTGGCATTATTTAATGCACTGTGTAGCTCAGGGGGCTGCATGAGAGAAGCCATGGCTGTTTTAGAGCTGCAGAAATGGTGCCAAATAGAAAAGAGATCTGCACAATCATGTCTTTTGTTTTGGGCAGACTCATATTCAGAACATTGTGGTGGCCAAACACTTTACTCTAGAGCAATAGGTGGAATATGTGCATGAGTTATTGAGCCTTGCAGCCTTGCATGCACTGCAGCTCACTGCACATCAGTGTCAGGGCTCTGAGGTTAACTTGGTCTGAGCTGACCCTCATACAGGCCTTTAAAGTCTACACAGAGAGTAGCATGGTTCAGACAAATCCCTATGCTTAAGAAATAAGAGGTGAACCACTGCAGAGGTCTTTCCCTGAGCCTTCCAGCTGCTGCCCCCTGGGAGCTGTCCCACCTCACTTCTATAGTTGCTGGTGCTGATCACTCCTTAATGCCTGAAGATGAGAGTGCTTTGTGGCACCAAACACCCCCTTCCTCATGAAGGGCTTCTTGCAGACAGAATCCATGTCTAAGGATAATACAAGCTAAAATCTGCTTAATTTTCTCTTACATTTAGACAGCCTTTCCAGCACTTGTGGCTGCAAGGGAAATTTTCAGTGAATTAATTGTCTTCTTGAGGGCTCGGCTGGCTGGCATTATGGGTTTGCAGAAGGGTGAATTCCAGTGCCCTCACTAATTATTCTAGCTCTGTGTTGTTGTATTTGTCACATAGATCACGGGATAGTTTAAAGGTCAAGGGCTTGATGTTACCTGGTGGCACAGTCCCCAGTAGGGAATAAGCACTTCAGAGATAAATTCTCTGGTGTGAATGTGGTGAGATGTGGATCTCATTAGTACTCCTCTGACAGCACAGCCCTGTCAAGGGGGAGGAGTGATAGTTCTGGTTCAAAAAACCAAAATAATTCTTATTAGAGTAGCCCTGAAAGTTAAGTTGGTAAAATGGAAGGAGAGAGAACAGCAAGAATGAGAAGCTGGGAGCAGTATCCTCCAGAAACAGGCCTGTCACTGAACTGACTGTGGCATCAAGTGACATCTATAGAAAGATCATGTATACATGTATCTTTAGGCAATATGAAAAGAAACACCTTGGTACTGGTATGAGAACATTCAAAGAGTTATAGTGCTTATATACACACACACCTTTTCCAAGTAACTAAAGTGACATACAAATACAATGCAAGTTATGCATAATTCCTGGATGGTTAAACAGGTACTGAAAATACAGTTTACTTTCCAGCAACATCCATCAGAAGGCTGAAGGAAGCATAATGTTATATATATGTGTATATATATTCCAATTCCTTTCAGGAAAGGGAATGAAATCTTGTCATTTTAATGAGGATCAGTTGGGCAAGCTTTGGTGCCTTTCCCTGCACGTCAGGTCATCCCATTCACTTTTATTGTTTTTGCTAATTTCAGATTTTTCTCTCTTTTTTTTTTTTTTAAGCATTTAATTTCTTCCATTTCTTCTCCTGTCTCTTTATTTACCTTTCTGGCCTGCTTTTGGGATTTCAATGGGAATAATTTGAGCATCCACTGCATCTCTTTTCATCTCAGTACATTTGGTTGTAATCATGCCATTTGCAAATTTTCTGATTTTTTCAATTGCACTTCATTTGATCATAACTCCTTTCCAGAGCATTTATTAGAATTGGTTCTCTGGTTTCCTGAAAGGTAGAATATATATTTTTGTGTAAGCTTTTTCCTTTCTTGTTTTTGTTTTACATATAGTAAATAGAAAAATGTAATGTGACCTCTATTTTAAACAGTCTTTTGTAATTACAGCCTATTGACACTTTTCCTGGACTGGGTAAGTATGTGGTAAAATGTTTTAATGTTGGTTTTTTCCTCAATTTAACTGTGTCCTAGCAATAAGAAATAAACACACCGTTGATTTGGCTTGTATTATCCTCCCCAGACTTGACCTGCATGTGAAAATAGGGTGAGATGAACAGAAGGAACTTACAGCATTGATAACTCTACAGCCTTCCACAAAGGTTTGACTTCTATTCATCAAATATAGCAGAAAACAATTTCTATTCCTCTTTATGAATGGTGTTGTAGTCTGGTGAGGAAACTGGAGTTATTGTTAAATCTTGCCTTACTGTCATTCTGCCATTCACTTCATAACTTGGCCTTTAAATATTACATCCTCTTTTCTTGTCTTCAGAGTATTTGAAACTCTTCCCAGCCTGATTCACCTGCATGTTCTAACACTACATGCTCTAATCTGTTTAACAGATTATTAATGCAGGTGTTGAATGATTCCATGCTAAGAAGAGACCCCTGATTCCCCAAAGGAATTGCTTCTAGGCTTGTCAATGAGCTATTTTGAGTGCCAACTCTAAAAAAGTTGTACTTTCAGCTTAAAATGAATTTTTACTTCGGCATTTTCCTAGTTGCTTAAAAATGGACTAAGAGATTTATTATGGTCAGGGTTAACACATCTCCATTCCCCCCCTCCCTGATAACTTAGTTATTGCAGTAAGTAGTGTTGTATTCATTTGAAATGGCTTGATCTTGACTGCCTGCCCTGTCAGCAGAAGCATCTGACCAGTTTACTGAATGAAAGTGTGTAAAAATTGATGATTTAATCTTTTGTGCCATTGCCTTTCTGACCTTTGAAGTCTGCCAATCAAAAAAATCACTGCATCACTAGGAAATCAGGCATTTGGTATATTAGAGATTTCTCAGGAATGGTTCATTAGTAACTTCACAGAGTTTAAGGATTAAAAGTGCTGTTTTCTTGAGAAAAGGTGAACTTTCTTCATCCTATTCTTCCTTTATTATGACCTATGTTCTTCATACTCTGTTTAAAGTGAGTACTGTGTCTCAATTAAGCAAACGGTGAAGATGACATGTTCAGTGTTTACAATCTGCCCTCTGCTGAAAACAAAAACTGTTGCCAGTGTTAGTCCCTAGGTCTTTGTACACAAAGAAAGTGGTTTGTTAAAACAAAGACATAGCATGATTTAAGCTGCTTGGAAATGTAATGGCAGAGCACGGCTGTTGTTGTATTTGGGGGTAGCTCTAACATGAAGTTAAATCAGAAAGGGGCTTACATGGCTTTCAGAAAAGGGCCAGACAAGGAAGGATACATGATCTTGCAGATGATCTCCTGTTACCCTCTGAAGGTTTATAAATAGCTTTGACACCATAAGGTGTTTTTGCAGCAGTCTACAGCTCACTCTCACAGTGGTCTGAGATTTCCTCACCTGTTTGCGTTCAGCATCTAAAAGTAAACACACTGAGCTGGTGTAAACTTGTTCTGATGATTCAAGGAAAAAAACACTCTTTCCACTTTGTACCTGTAATCTTCATGCTGGACCAGGTTCCAGCTGCCCATGTGCAGCTGGCAAAAATTTGCATAAAAGCTAACCTAAACCTTGTTGCATTTATAGATAATGTAAAAATGTGATGGAGCATAAGGCCTTGTCATTATTAAATTCCTACTGGGATATGATCTGATGTGATGGTGCACTATTCTGTGGTCAATGTGCCTTCTGCTTCACAGAGTGGCAAACTGCAGAGACAGGCAGTGCCTGCTCCATGTCCACGAGAGGGGATGATCAGTTCCTGCCTCTGCTCCTTCTTCCTGAGCCACAGCCATGGAAGACACACACTCACCTGAGCTAAAAGGTAAAGTCTGCAACTTCACTGTTGATCTACAGACCCCCCTGGACCTAAGGTACCTTCAGGACTAGCTTAATCCTGCTGCTGAGCTATAATTAATGGGATGTTAATTATAACATTTGGCTAGAAAGGGTGAGTGTGAGGAGCTGTTATCCAGGGCATTCTGGCAGTAGCCAGCTGAAACAAGGGTGGTGAGGCTGTGAGGGTCTGTCTGGGCTGTGGAAGAGCAGCCCTCAGTCAGGCTCCCTAACTCTACTGACTGCTCAGTGACACAGCCCCAGGGCAGCACGTTTCACCCTGAATTACAGTCTGCCAAAAAAAAAAAAAGATTCTACTTCCTAAATATACTTCTGGGTGGTGGGCAAGGGCTCTCAGCCTGACACTAAGATACAAGAATGAGCAATTAAAAAAGCTTTCCCAAAAAGTGGAAAAACAGAAAAAAACCCCAAAAAACTGTGAAAAATTCATTTCTGAATGTGTTATTCTATTATTTTTTTGGTCAATTTCCATTTTCTTTCTCCAAATATTTTGAAGAAAAGCAATTGGTGCTCAATGATTAAATTCTCTATTCAGTGTTTGCTACCTACTTGACACTTTTGTAAAGCTGTTCTTGAACCCTCGTCGCTGCTGCTTCTGAGAGAGCTACACTTATGTGGCAGTAACAGAAATATGTTAGTTTGGTTAGTCATGGAGTTCGGAAAAAAACAGAACAGAGAATGCATAGGTAACCAAGAGTACATGAAAGGAGAAAACAAAGAACAGTAGAGGAGATTAACACAGATAACCACGGTGGAAGAAGTAACAAATATATTCACCAGTAGCATTCATTCAAGAAGTCTTGTAGAACTGGGCAAAGTGCTGAGTCTCTGGCTACATGGCTTACACAGCAGCTTCACTGAGGATCTGTGGGACAGCAGGTTTTGTAGAGGGTCTTCAGCAATGCTAGGCAGTTTCTGAACTGGAGTCTCTTTTTTCCCTCTCTTGTTCCTTTTTTCCCCTGTTTCCTCCTCCTCCCTGGTTTAAAACTGTCTGTAGGGTGAGGCCATATAAACTTCCTGTATCCAGAGCATCCTGCAGCAAGTTATGCCACAGGTTACTATCAGTTGGTGAAGAAACACCTCTTTTTGCACATTTTGATCCAGACTTCATTCGTTTCATTTGATTACTTTTTTAATTACTATTTTTTTTAAATTTGGAAGAGACAGCAAAGAGTTTTTCCTTATCAACAGTTTTCCACAAGCAGATATTAAAGGTATCTGACTGAGACTTTGTTTCAACTTTCATTTCATCTTCTGCTGCCTCATGACTTTCTCACTTCCAAATAGTAACTGTATTTACTTAATTCCCTTGATTAATAAACTACAAGGATTTTAGCCTGTTTGTGTGGCTCTCAACAACCAGAACTGCAGGAATGTAGGAATATGGACACTACTGGGCTAGCCAGCAGCAATAATAATATTAATAAGGTCTAGGTGGTCTTCAGACCACCTCAAGCCAGAGGGAGGAATAGCACTGCCTGTTTACAGAAAACTTGGAGAAACTGGGTAGGAAGCAGACGTGCTTGCTCATGACCCTCACGTGAGAAATCCATGAGAGTCAAAGAGCGTGTCAACTTTTTGCTGGTAATGGACTTAGGTAATACAGGAATGTCCTAAAGAGGGATTGTTGTCTTCTGAATCTTCTCCTGAGTTTTGATGCTTTTCATCCAGTGTTCTGATGCAGGGAGATTTCTGCTTGGCAGCTACAAGGACAAGGCTTTTTAAACTGCAGCTTTGAACTCCTAAATTGAGCAGCTCTTCCTTAAAGAGGCACTCCTGCCCCTTCCTCCATTCAGTTTTGTTGAAACTGAAGTTATTTTCAGTTTTGTTTTTTTCTCACTACAAGCTGGTTTTCATGGAGTTAAACCTTCAGAAGTCTGCTTGCTGCTTTTTCCAGCACTACCTTTTGCTGGTTTAGCTTTGTGTACCAGTTCACTCTGCAGACAGGAGTGCTGGTGTTGACAGGAACAGAACAGCCTGTTCCCATGGCACCTGTTAAAGCACTGTAACTCTCTATGAAATTAGCACTCTTACATTCAGATGTGCCATCTAACATTTATCTTCCTCAGCAGGTTATGATCCACAGAGATAATCACCAGCATTGTCTTTCCTTGCTCAAAGTCCTCCCTGTACTAGAGATTTTCCCATCTGTGCATCATCCTGGCTTTTCTCACAGATGCTGCCTCTGCCCGGGACAGAAATGTGCATCTTTAGAACCCAAGAAAGAAGTGAGTGATGCTGACAGTGCCCTTACCAAACCTTTAGCTACATGGTAGCCTTTCTCATCACTGCATGCAGCAGAAATAACTTTCCCATTTTTGGAACTCTGCATGCTGTTGCAGTTTGAGGAGTGACTATGGGGCAGTCATATAAAGCTATGATGTCAGCAGCATCACGTGCTGTATTGTTCCAGGGAAACAGATGTCAGTGACTAAGCATGAAAAGGAGAAATTCATCCCATAGAGGTCGTTAATAACAGACCCTGGGTGTAACAAAGATGGTCCCCAAAGGGAAGGGGTAGGGGCTGGGACTCAGGGAAGCATGGAACTTCAGATAACAAGTCAGGAAAATGCTATTAAAAGGATCATACTGTAATTATCAAAATGCATCAAAAGAGGCAGACTGCTGCAGCTGGCTTTTTGTGTAAAGTCAACTGATCCAGCACTGCACAAATCTGGCAAAGAGGGTCACAGAGCTGCAGCCTCTGTCTGTACTGGAAAACTAGTGGGTGTATCTTCAACTTCCAGATGTCTTCTTCATTTCAAATACCCCTTGGGATAATCTCTTGCTTTTACTGCAGCCACCTACAAGCCAAACAGATAAATTCTGCAGAATTATGTAAAATGGAGACAAAGCTCAGCTCTCTCCCTTGTCGTACACATTTGATTCCAAATGAGGATTTCAGCATATCAGAAGCTCCTTATATATTTTCCTCCCTTCACTCTTTGTTTATCAGTAGCCAGAAATGCCTGACGCAAGGCCTTGCACGCACACGAGAGCGGCACAGGTTTTAGCCTGTGTGTACGGGGTGAGTAAAAGAGCCCCGATGGTTGTGTTCACCCCTCAGCACAGCTCTCCCGGCCGAGGCCCCCGGCGCCCCGGGCTGTTTGTTTATCCCCGCTGCCGCCCCAACATGGCTCCGGCTGAGGGGCGCCGGCGCAGCCCCCCCGCCCTGACCTGGATTCCCCGGGGAGGGGCGTGGCCGCCGCCTCCGCCAATGGCCGCGCGGGGCGGCGCTGACGCGCGGGGCCGCCTCCATTTCGCGGCGCAGCGCCGGTGTTGCGCAGCACTCGGAGTCGTCTGTCGCCCGGGGTGGACGTATCTGCCCGACTGATCCGCCGATTATCTGCCGCGCCGCACCGCGCAACCGTCCGGCTCGGCCTGCTCCGAGACCCACAGCCCAGGTTTGTAAAAGCTCCGGGGGCTTCCCCGCAGAGCGGAGCGCGGGGGAAACGGAGCTTTTGCGGTGCGGGGCGCTTGTTCTGTGTGCCCGGTCGGCCCGCGGGACCCTGGCCGGCGTTGTCGCCGCTCCGTTCCGCTCGGAGCGGCAGGGTCTGTGCCGGAGGCGGGTGCGGCACAGCCGCCATTTTGTGGTAGAGCGATGGCGTTTGCTTTTCTTCTTCAGCTGGGGGGGCGGGGAAGCAGCTGGGCGGGGCCGGAGGCCGCGGTCCGGGCTCCTATTGGGCGGGCGTGAGGCGGTGTCCGCCCGCCGCATTCCCATTGGCCCTTGTCGAGGGCGGGGCCGGCTGGCGCAGTGCGGCAGCGGCGGCGGGCGGTGCTGAGTCACCGGTGGGCCTGACGCGTCTGTCCCCGCAGCAGGGTCGCGCAAATACAGCCATGAGCGGCTGCCGCGTCTTTATCGGGAGGCTGAACCCGGCCGCCAGGGAGAAGGATGTGGAGAGGTTTTTCAAGGGGTACGGCCGCATCCGCGACATCGACCTGAAGAGGGGCTTCGGCTTCGTGGTGAGTGCGCCCCCTCTCCCTTCCCCACCCCGTTGGTGCTCGCTCGCGTTTGAGGTTTATGAAGCTCCTTCGAAAGAAAATCATTAACGTGCCCACGAAGGCACACCACGTGGCAAATCAGCATCTGCTCGTTCATTGGAATGTAATTGCTTGGTTTTATTGTCTTGGTTGTGCAGGAGTTTGAGGATCCGAGGGATGCAGATGATGCTGTTTATGAATTGGATGGAAAAGAACTTTGCAGTGAAAGGTGAGGTATCTTATTTCATGGCTATACAACCTTTGGGATAAAGGTTTGTGTAAGTCAATTTGTAAAAGTCAATTTCAGTTTGAATTGTGTTGTCAGTATTGGTCAAACTATTTTGGTTTTGTTTGGTTTGTCTTTGTCCTGAGAATTACAGCTGTGTACCAAAGAAGAAATACGTAAAAACACGTGTTTTGTTATGTGTTTCTCTTCACAGGGTGACCATTGAGCATGCCAGAGCACGCTCGAGGGGCAGAGGCAGAGGGAGGTACTCTGACCGGTTCAGTAGCCGCCGCCCGCGCAGTGACAGGAGGTAAGTGCAGCTTTGAGCCAGTGCAGCTTAAAAAAAGAATGCTTTGGGCTCACCCCAGAGAATGTGAGCTGCAATGAGCTATTAAAAGGTGTTATTTGCCTTTTAAGTCGTTTGATGTGGCAGCAGGATAGTGAAGATTACAGAACTTCTCAGATATGCCTGTCATCCTTAGCTTCCTCCCTTAAGTACTTAATGAGTGCCCTAGATTGCTCAGGCTATTGCGTAGCTTAGGTTATAGTACTAATGATGATATGCTGATACCAGCTCTTACAGCCTTCGTTAATATTAACATGGTTGTATTGTATTTACTGATAGAAGTCAGAATTGTTTGTTTCAAAACAGAAACGCCCCACCTCTAAGAACAGAAAATCGCCTCATAGTGGAAAATTTGTCTTCCCGTGTCAGCTGGCAGGTTTGTTGAAACATAATTAACTATTTTGACTTCATTTAATGGGTATGTAATGTAATGTAATTATTTTGTAAAACAATTAATTAAATTAAAACCTAATTTATTAAAATGCTTATGTAATTAATATGATTTTTAGTAATGTAACTTAAATATTTTGAATGAAAGCTAGTTAATGTTAATTCATAATAATAATACATTTATATGTTTGAGGATATATATTTATTTTTTTCTTGTTTTTAAAATCCATTTTAACCACATATTAAACCCTTTATTTGCCAGCCTATCTGTGTCGTTGGCCTTATGACGAGGAGTGCCTGTGGGTTATCCTAATCGTTCTGTCTTGGTCACTCTTGGTCGGGCCTGGTTGACTTTCCAGTCAGCTCCTACAATGTCACTTGGCCACCTCTAGATCTGTGTTTGCCGGTCTAGACGTAATCGATGCACTCCTTAAAGTGCCACATTGCAGCGGTCCCAGAGCGTTAACGAGATCTGATTCCTAAGTTGAGAGCTGTTCTTCCTGTAACGCTTCCGAATAACGAGGTCCTGGTCGAAAAGAGTTGAAAGATTGGAAATTAGGTGGTCGTTGGAATCCTGATCGCAGTAAAGTGGTCCTTGGTGCAATCAAGCATAGAGAATGGATCCATCCATAGTCTCCTGATAGGGAGGGCAGTGCGATTAATGGCTTCCATCGACTGGGTAGTGTTCGGCAAGTGGGTGGCGAAGAGCCAGTCGGGCATATGTCATGACGGTATCTCCGGTCGCTTAATGCAGTTTGCTGCTTGGCTAGCCTAGGGAAATGTTTATAAAGGTAAAGTAAACTATATTTTTAATGACATATGGGGCACAAAATAATTGGTGTTATGTAAATGTAATTTTGTATTCATATAAGACTTGTAATGTAAATGGAGACTGAAAAGTCCAAAAAATATATGGGTAGCATTTCAAAGTCAATTCAGTAGATATAAAAATGTGCTTTTTATTTCTTTTTTCTCTCTCTTTCTTTCTCTTTGCTACTTAATCTATAAAATCATTTTAGACTAATACTTACCCTAATGTTAAGACCCTTTTATTAGCATTTTGCTTAAAGCAATATGCTTTTCTCATTTATTTCGTGCCCTGATACAGATCGTGATACAGATAATGCAATTTTGATTACAAGTATGGCAGTTGCCATGTTTGTGATTTATCTAACGACTTCTCTTTCAGTAGTCATAAGTTTCTTTTGTTTGCTTTAAGCTACTTTTGTATAAGTAAATGTTCATTTTACTTCTTTGCGTAACAAAAGTGGTCTTGTGTTAGGATCTCAAAGACTTCATGAGGCAAGCCGGGGAAGTAACCTTTGCAGATGCACACAGACCTAAGTTAAATGAAGGGTAAGCCTATCAAGTGATCTCTTGAAAGCTGTAGAGTAACCTGTATATGTAATATTTGGGGAGGGAAGCTGGCTACTTTCAGTGTCAGCAGCTGTTCATGGCTTAATTTGCTACCCTTTGAAAATGTATGTGGGAAATGTTTGGGGAGGGGAATTTTTTGTGCTTCAGTGATGACAAGGGATAATTACGCTGAGCAGTGTAGGTTTTGGGGTTTTGTTTGTTTGGTTTTTTCCCAGTGTAAATTTTGCTTTTATTGGTAACTACAACCTGTAATAGTGAGCCTTATGTTTGGTTTGGTTCTTTTTTCCATAGGGTGGTTGAATTTGCCTCTTACAGTGATTTAAAGAATGCTATCGAAAAGCTTTCTGGTAAAGAAATTAATGGAAGGAAAATCAAACTAATTGAAGGCAGCAAAAGGCACAGGTACGGATTTCTACTCTATAATGGTTAAACTTTCAGTGAGGACCTTTGGAGTCAGTGACCAGGCAGCCGAGCTGGAGGGCTGTGGAGTGCCTGGTTGGGGCCGTGGGGTTCCGTGGCTGGCACTGAGTGGCGCTCCCCGTTGGCTCCTCAGTAGGTCCCGGAGCAGGTCACGGTCACGCAGCAGGAGCTCCTCTGGCTCGCGCAGCCGCTCTCGTTCCCGCAGCCGCAAGTCCTACAGCCGGTCACGCAGCAGGAGCCGCAGCAAGTCGCGGTCAGTCAGCAGATCTCCGCTGCCCAGCAAGAGCCAGAAACGGGCTTCTTCCAGCAGATCCAAATCTCCGTCATCTGTAGACAGGCAGAGGTCTAGATCAAGGTCCAGATCTGTTGACAGTGGCAACTGAACTATAAATAACTTGCCCTTGGGGCCCTTTTTTAAACCATACTTGCTAAAACTTGTGGTAAGTATGTGACTTTCTGTGGGAAAGGGTTTGGATGGGGAGAGGGGAGGGAAAGGGGAACTTTGTAGATGTGGACCATGGTGGGAAGGGTTATTGACTAATTGTATTAAATGTTTTTGATAACCCTTTTCTTGCTCACATTTTTTGTGAATGTCTGAAGTGTATAGTTTGTGTATATTGGCAGAGCTCTTTATAACTAAACCAGACAAATTTTTTTGTACTCTAAAGTCATCTGAACACTTAATTCTCAGTATCTTCAACTGTGAATAGCAATTAAAAGCATTAATGTCTCAGACTAATAGTTTTAGACATCTAAGAGAGCTCTCTATGTGCTGTACATAAAGCTTTATTTCAGAGGGTATTTTTTTGTGCTTTTGAGACATTGTTTCAGCTATAGGTCAGCAGATTAAGTGCTGGTCGGTACTGGTAATAAAACTTTATTTTAAAATATTTTCATTTAATAAGACTTGCACTACAATAAGAAAATGCCCATTTCACTGCCCTGTGGTAATAATATTCTAAAAAGCACTCTTATTTCTTGATACCTAAGAATAAAATAGTTCAAATAAAGTATAAAGAAACGTTTCTGCTTCTAGTTTGTTTCTTGTTGTTAATAAAGTGGTTGTGACTGTGTTAAAATGTTTCCTAAAGGTGGAGCTGTGCCAAAGTGGTAACTGTTTGGACAGGGATGAGAATTAGCATCCTTTTAAATACGTTGTGTGATGTCCTTGGATGTCTCTGTGTTCTGAAATAAGAACATGGATAATCAGGCTGTCATAGTTCATAGCAAAAAGTGGAGTGGATGAGTCATTTAGCTTTTAATGACTTGGGATAATAAGTGTGGAGTGTTAAAGACATGCAGTCAGCATTCTTCCTTAGTGTATTTGTGCATGTTTGTATGAGAACACTGAAGTGTACATAAACCATTTTTGTGAGCATTAGTCCTCATTTTGGGGGAAGAGGGATTTTTAAGTCGGTGGGTGGGAGTAATGCAGTAGTAGTACCATGAGGGTCTATGTTTTAGTGTTTGTGCCTTCTAGTGGCAGCAGTTCTCTGCAGCCCCTGTATTTCTCAAGCCCTCCCCTGCAAGAACTTAAGAATTAATTATTTTAAATAATGTGTTTTCTTATAAAGTGCTTTACAAAGCTGTTCTAGTAATCTGTAGGAACCTTTAAAAAGATCTTTGTAGCCTAGGCTCAGATTTGGGTAGATCATAGGAAGTGCAAGGTGGTTCCTCTAGGAGCAAGGTCTGGCCTTGTGGGAGGTTGGGTGTTTGGCCTCTGCAGCCCTGCTGCCCTTTCTCCTTGCTGCTGCAGAGTTTGGGGTGCCAGGCTCAGGAAGGAGGAGGAGCTCTTGTACTGTGTGGGGCTGTCTGTTGAGGTAGCAGTGTATTGGGCTGCCAGGCACTCCTGAGAGCAGGCCTGGGAAGGGGGTAGGATCCGCAGTTAACTGGGTTGTTACCACTCAGCTTTGGGGAATGGGAGGCTTCATTCTCAGAGCCTTAGTGGTGGAGATGTTCATCCCAAGAGATGTCTAGTAAGAGGGCTCTGACGTGTAGGGGTAAAGATAGCATTCACACTCATCAGGGTTGGAAAGTCAGCTGTGTAGAGATCTTGAGTCGATCATCCTAACTTGGATGATGATGGGCATCTGTGTCCAAGTGGGACTTGGCTTCCACTGGAACCCAAGTGGCTGAAGGTACTTGATGGGATGAAAGGGATCACGGACTTCTTTCAGGCTAAATGTGAAGTATTATCTGCTCCATAAATAGTTGTTCCGAATTGTGTTTCTAGACCACACTGCTTACTTGCCACGCAAGCAGCATGAACAGGTGCCTGCATTGTCCCTGGGGAGCTGGCTCTTGTAATGATGAGCTTCCTGTTAAATTCCCAGGCTTTGCAGTATGGAGGCTTATGTTGATTCCTGGCATAAGAAATGACACTGTTTATTTATTGTAGGTTCTTGGTACAAACCAGTTTATTCTTAATTAAGATGAACTACTTTGGGTTACAAGGCGTAGTCTGGACATGGGAGATGTTGATGCCAGTCTTTTCTGGTACTGTGTGTGTAGTGCGACCATACCTAGGTGGTGTCTAGAACAGGTGTGGCGTTGAGTTCAGTGACTGCTACAAAAGAAGGCATGTTTAAGGTTCATCTGGTGTTGGAACTAGAGCTTGCTGGGCCCAAACTCAGCATACAAAGGCAGTTTGTAGCCATGATCATGGTTTGTGTGGCCCCTGCTCTGGGGAATCAGTGGTACCACATAGTACCTGTTGGAGGATGGGAGAAACCAACAGCCCATGGGCTTGCTTGGCTGTGCATTTGATCTCACTGGCTTCTGCATGGAGAAACTTCACAACTCATTCTGGGTCTGTAAAGGATTTACATTAATCTGCAGTGATAGTGTCAGGATCTGCTTCCATTATGTGCCAGCAGGACAGTTACAGGTAACTGAAATGAAGAAAGGGAACTGATGTAGGCAGTGATTTTCTTATAGGAAAAACTGGGACAATCACTGGGCATGTTTTTCAGCTTCTTAAAGGGTTGTCGCAATGACTTTGAAGTCACTGGAAGTCTCCTCTCTGGTCTGACAGAGTGAGGCTTAGTCTGGAGCAAGGTCTTTGGGGAATAACCGTGGGTGCAGGTGGCTCTGTGGCTGCTGTGAAGTGAGCATATCGATAGGTTTGACAGAACAGCTGGAGACCTATGAGCTGGCTGCAGAAGGTGGAGCTTGGAGGGTTGTGAGAGCAACTGCTGCTGAATCCATATATTGTTTTCCTGGTTTTCCACTGTTTCTGCAATGTCTTAACACTGATTTCATTTCTTGAGCTCTAAATGTGTCCACACCTGCACAGATAATTTTTGCTGCATCTGAAGAAAGAGAAAAATGTGAGAATAGGCAATTCTGAAACCACGTTAGGAAAAGATTGTGACAACTACAACTGGAATTACTGGGTAATTTAAAACAAGAGGAAGGAATTTGGGATTCCAGCTGAAAGACTGAAGCCATTTTGTTTCCAGTCATTTATGACCCGGAGGCTGGAATACCACCTCTTTGTTTTAGTCTTGCCAGCACCTGCATGTCTGTTTCCAGTATCAACTGCTTTGCTCCAAACACACCCAAGGATCCAAGTGAGTGTGTTTCCCCGCCCCCATTAAGTTGTCCTCCAGCATAGCTATAAGATGTGGTGAAGTGATCCTGAAGCAGCTCTGTAGCAGCTACTCTGCTGCATCTCTTTCAAGGCAGTGGAGAAAAGTACTGGCAGCATCAGAGGGGTGGTGGGTGGAGGATCTCATTCAGCCATCTGTGCAGTCATCTGAGCTTGGAATTAGGGACCTCCTGGAGTTGGAGATGAGTCTATTTCACATCTGTACCAGTATTGTATATATTTTAAAATGAAGTTTCAATCTCTTTATGTACTTTTTAATGTACTTTTCTAGCAAAAGATCCAAATGTTTTGTTCCTTTGGCTGCAGTATTTGGCAGTTCTGTCCTCTCAGGGAATCACTTAACAGCTTGAAGCAAAGCTGGGATTTGTTGCATTAAAGAATATGTAATGTTTTTGTGTAGTTTTAGCCACACGCAAACACCTCTGTTCTTTGCATGTGCTCAGTGCCAGTCAGGACTTTCACAGGGTGTTCACTGTAGCTTAAAGCACCAGACTCTGAAAACCTGAGCACTGGTAGTTTTGATAGTATGTAGCTGTATGAAACGTCCTGCTCATGCAAGAAGTCCATGGAATATTTCTAAGGTGTTCAGTTACCTCAGAATTTTTGACTCTGATTTGAATTTAAGGTGCTGGGTATGTAATCCCTAGTTAAAGAGCAACTGGATTCTGCTTTCATAAAGCAGCGATGCATTGGTGGTTACATTGTAAGCATGTATGGCTTAGTGTGGAAAGTATAAGAACTAAAGGAGCAAAGCTGTACTTGCCATTGGCTTGCTTTATTCTGTCATGGATCCGAAAGGCCAGGATGAGCAGAAATCCTTCTCCAAGCTGGAACAGCAAGTAGAGCAGTGGGAAGAAGTACAGGGGACCAATGATCTCTGGGGCAAAGGCAACCTTGAGGATAGCTAAGCCAAGCTGTACATTCTGGCAGCCAGTTTCCATGCACACTGTCCGTCTGCACCTGAAGGAGAAAGTTAAATAGATTACAGATTCAAATTTCTTCCAAGCAACTGAAACAGAGCCCTGCCTACCTTGCTGGTGCACTTCCTGTGGCTAAAAGCTGCTCTGTCAGGAACCATACTGCAGTCCCAGAAGGTTTTGCCTCCTGCTCCATTGGCAATGGGCAGAGACAGATCATGTTACAAATGTGAACTTTGTTCACAATGGCATGGGAGGCCTTGTGTCCTACTCTGGACTCTGCAGCTTCCTGCAGAGAAGTAATCTCCTGAGGCGGTAAGAGTCCAACATATGAAGGTATAAAGACTAGGAGGATTCCTACCTGGTTTATGTAGGACAAGGAGGAGCAGGTTTTATATGTCAGGTTTTCATACTAAATTCCTGGGGCTGTAGCTGAGAATGCACTGACTGATTTGAGGTAGTAACCAGCTGGGGAATAATCGTGTCACTTGGGGTTTGAGCTCTGTTGGTATTTCTCAGTTGTTTTGCGTTTGGGTTTTTTCTTGGAAGTAATTTTTTCCCCCCAGCTTCATTACCAAGAGCAGAGGGTGGTAATATGTTTAGCAGGTCACTAGTGGCCTTAAGCCAAAACCATCCATCTACTTGTTCAGTGAACCTTCCATGGTGATCAGGTGCCTGTGTCAAAAACACCTGCTTAGCTATTCCTCCCCTCTCAGCTAAGCCAAGCAGAGGTTAAAGTAATTTCTCTTCCCACTCAAGCTGTGGGAGTCACTGGCTTGGGACCAGCTTGTACTGTGTCTGGTTGTATTCCTAGATCCTATTTTGGGTGAATGGGGTCAGTGTTCTACAGAAGTATATTCCTAAAATTCAAGTTTTCACCATTGCTCTGCAAAGCAGAGCTGCCAAATCTCTCTGTTCCTGATGAGAGAGAGAGGGGAGGGAGGTGTGGAAGAACATACCGGTCATCAAGCTTGAAGGCTGCAGAGACAGCGTAGCCCAGCAGGAATCCAGTAAGGGGCATTAAGGCAGAAGTTCCCAGGAGAGGTGGTGACAAGACAGCCATGATACAGCTTCCCATATTGGCCACAGACAGAGCAATTATAGCAGCAGATGACAGTAGAAGCATAACTATCCCTGCCTAAAGTAAAAGTGATTGAGGTGTGGACAAGAGAGAAATCCCCAGCAAAATTTGCCTCAGCTCTTAGAAGCCGCTGTACCCAGTTCTCTGTCCATCACGTGAAGTACACAGAGGGCATAAGTGCCTTTCATGTACATACATGTTACCAGTAACCAACAAGAGACCATCCTGGGCTAGTACCAAGAGAGACCTTAAATAACCAAATACCTTTCTAGTCTATGTGCAAAATGTCTGCTCTTGCTGCACAAGCTGGTTGTTTCTCAGGCATTGCTACTTCTCTCTGTCCAGGTCCCTTTGTGGCTTTAGTCTACCCCAAGCAGGTGCTGAGGAAACCACTTTACTCACAGGCAGAGCCTAGCAGAATTCTTGAGTTAGACAATGGTGTATCTGGTTGTCTGGATTTCTGTTTTGCTGTTTAAATGCCTGATGTATAAAGGAGGCAGGGATGTGATTCCAGGCACTAAGTGGGCACTTGGTGATACAGTGGCTTCTGTTGGATAGTTATCTCAACAAATTAAGCAGCAATTTTGTGATTTGATTTTTCCTTTGTGCTAGACCTCTGAGAACAGTGGAATGGTTTTAATCTGTTTTGGGGTGGCTATTGTTTGGTTGGTTTTTATCTGGGTTCTGCTTTGGTAGCAGCAGTAGTTGAGGGCAGTGCCTATGATGTTCATTAGTGCTGATGTAGTAAAAAACTTCCAAAGTTAAAACTGAAGCAAAAGGAAAATGTAGGAAGTTGGCTACAAGGTGTTTGCCTGGAAAAGATGGATGACTTCTCCTTGGGCAACTTTTTTAACCATTAAAGTGGTGAAGTGCTTGTCTTGAGCTCTATCCTCAACCCTTTAATTGATTTGTGCCATGTGTTAGAGAAGTTAATATGTCTGTGGTTCTATTTTTGAGAACTTCCCCAAGGTTCTATTTTTGAGAACTTCCCCAAGGCCCTTGATTGAAAGGCAACTAGCACAGGATACTTCTTACCTTGGTGATAAGGCCAGTGTACTGTGGTTTCTTCTCATTCAAGATGATGCCAGTGGCACAGGGGATTAGCATCAGCACCAGGGAGGTGATTATTCCTTTGTAAGGTACCTTGCCCTCCAAATCACCCTCATACAGTCCTCTCGAGTACAGGTACAGAAGCAGTGGCATTAATCCAATTGCCAGGACCATGGAGCATGCGGTCATTACAACACTGAGATGAAGAAACAACCCCTCAGTAGAAGAACAACACTTTTTAAAAATGGAATATGCTAATCTGATTACTTGCCTGGACAGATGATTTTAATAGATGACTTTACTTTGCTTTTTCCCAACTTGTCTCTGAGATCTCCCCAACATCACTGTCAGATTGTAGAAGGATGTGATATGAATCAAGAAGGGAGAAAATGACTCAAGCTTCATGCTGAGAAAGGGTACATACATACCCATGACAAGGGTACAGTTCACATTTCAGAAATTCACTACTGAGAGAAAAAGTAATACTTTGTATTTTCGTGCTGTATCTTGCTTATCGCTAGGTTTGTTGGAGAGTGGTGTTCTGCTAGTTCAACATTTCTCACTGATGCAGCCTCTTCAGGCAGCATGATCAGGGCACACAGAACTGCATGTATAGACACAGCATATATATATATGCTCTATGTACTGCTACGTGGAGATGAAAACGTGTTCCTGCACCCATGTTATCAAGAACAGCATGCCAATGATTCAGAGAAAGGTACAAAGTGCCATTGTAAAACAGGGACAAATTAACTTATTGAGCAATATGGGTGCTTTAAAAATGTTTTGGATTTAGTATTTCAGTCTTTGTCCAGCTTCTCAGGGCCTCCTAATGTTGATTAAATTAGTTTCTGAACCAGCCATATAACTAGATTAGCCTGGACAATGAACACATAGCTTTCCTTACCTGAGGTTCATGTCCCCTCTCAGTGCCAGGCTAAAGATGTTGGAGAGGTTTCCCCCTGGGCAGCAGCCACAGATGAGGATGGCCAGGGATTCTGGGGTGCCCAGCTGGAAGAGCTTGCCCAATATGAATGCTGTCAAGGGCATGATGCTGTACTGAGCCAATATGGCTATTGCCACACCTTTAGGTCTCCTGAGGTGAGCTGTGATCTTGGCTATCTCCATTGTACATCCCAGAGACACCATGATGACCAGGAGGACCACGATAAGGATTACATTCAGGGCTGTGTCCATAGCCTGCTGTCCAAATGCAAGTGGTGGTGCCAGACTGGTCAGGGAGGTGCTGCTCTGCATGCAACCTGGGCTCCAAAGTTCTGGGCTATCAAAAGCTCCCTTGGTCTCGTTCATCCTGCTGAGGGGTTAGGAGGTCCCTTGTTCTGTAAGTGGCTGGGAAGGTGAGGGAAGAATTGATTCAAAAGTCCAAATAACATTAAATTAATGGAAGCAAAACATGAGCTCTCTTTCAGGACACCACTCTTAGCCTTCAGCACCTGTTGAAACAGAAATCTGCATTTAGAGCAATCAGCTGTGAACCCCATTCATTTTGGAAATATCCTGTGCAGTTTGTGTATCTTCTGCTCTGGTCCTCCACTTCTTCCAGCATCCACCCTCACAATGAGACAGCTGGTTGAGAGCAAGAAGAAGACAGCTCAAAGTGTGTACAGAAGACAGGTAAAAATGGGCACTTCATACAGAGTAAAATGAACCAGAGCTCCTCTCATTCACAAGATACTGCTGAGGCCAATACTTGAAAACATGATGCATCCAGGGTACTTTGTTTTTAATGAGATTATAAAATACTTATTCTTCTGGCCATAAATGAAGCTTTTGATAGCGAAGTCTAGGAAGATATTACTATGCGGATGAGTAATTTCCCTAGTAAACTCTTAGGGGCCTTCAGATCTCTTTTCCTGATGTAAGTCTGCCACTGTCTAGAAATATTTTGGTTGCATATAGGAATTAATTCTCCAAGCCTTACCAACTTTGAAAATATTATTCCCTCCTTGGTGCTGAAGGAAAGTTCTGCATGGTAGGTACCTCAACTGACCTCTGCAGCACAAGGCTGGGCCCCATGGGCACAGCAGTGCTGCATTCAGGGCCTGGGGTGTTCTGCATTGTGATCCAGCTGGGGCTGCAGACATCACACAAACTGTCCAAGCAAAGCCAAAGAGGCAGCTGTTCCCCGGCCCAGATTGGTACCTGCCCTGTGTTTTCAAGGCTGCATGGCATGACACGCACTCAGTGCTGTGGTGTGCAGGGAAGCTGGTGCTGGGGCATGATGAGGGACTGGAAAGGTGGCTGATCCTCCAGCTTCTGCAAGGGTGAACTGCTGCTTATCCTGCCACTGCTCCCTGTCCCTGGCTGTAATATGGGATGGGCTTCCCTACACCTCCCATGCCCTCAGGTGTCATACTTCCTGATCCCTCAGCAGGTTTTGCCTTCATCTAAGGCAGTTATTGCCTTCAGATTGACCTTAGTCATCCCCTAGGTCAAGGGAGGGACTCTAGAAACAGAACGGAGCATGTTAAATCAGAGCAAAATGGATGCTGTTACCTTAGTGCCACTGGATGCAGCTGTAGGAAGCTTTGGCAGATCACCCTCTGCTCCATCCTTTCCTGGCTGGGCTTGGTGAGCGGTAGTACTCTTCAGTCCTCCAGCTTCAAGAAAATCCCCCTTGGTAAAATCCCATCCTCTGCTTGCAGGGTATAAAGCCTGGGTCTAAAAGAGCCTCACAGAGCGGGAAGTTGCTGTTCTTTGGTAGTTGTACTAACAGGACTGGGGAAGGGATTTTAACTGGGGAGATTTGCTGCACTATGGCTGAGCTCTAAATCCTTGCTGAAGGGTATTATGACGCTGCAGTAGCATGTCCATTGCTTCTATTCATCTGGTAGCTCAGCAGGCTCGGCCTCTGCAGCCCTATTGCTCTGGAAACATTGCTGGAGGCAGGCAGGAATGTCAGAGCTCCGTGTTCCTCCCCACTTGCTCTTGCTTTGGTTGGGAACTTTGTTTTCCAGGCTGGCAGCCAGGCCGGAAAAGCACCAACAACAGCTCAGGAGGCCAGCACAGTCATCCCCATCGGGTGGGAAGGAGCAGTGCCTGTGGCTCTCAGTGGCTCTGCACATCCATGCCCATGGCTTCTCCTACACCCTTGTGAGCACCACACTGCTCTTCTTGGACACAAGGGGCCCTTCAGTAAGTCACAGATGGTGCCTTGAGCCCCTTGTGTCACTGTGGTGGCATAGTAGTGCCTTGGCTCACTGCTGGGCTCTGGATGAGCAGGTGGGGTGAGGAGCCCTGCAGCACTGTGTGCATTTTGATTTTCTGTAGGCATCTGCAAGACTACCAGGCACAAGCAAGGGCTGCCCAAGTAGTACATGGGCAAGATCCATACGAATTAAGATAAAGTGCAGGAGCAAAGCCCACAGCAATTCTTTATCCCTCACTTCAAGAGTTTTTCCCCTGTGAATCCCCAGCCTTCCTAAAGAAATGCCTGGTTTTCACCATGTTTGTCTTTCAGCTGTGTGCTGAATTTTGTAAGAAAGAACGAGTCAAGCCAAGCAATAAAGTGCTTATAAAGTGCTACTGCCT
Source organism: Agelaius phoeniceus (assembly GCF_051311805.1). Classification (NCBI taxonomy): domain Eukaryota; kingdom Metazoa; phylum Chordata; class Aves; order Passeriformes; family Icteridae; genus Agelaius; species Agelaius phoeniceus. Next base: position 30,119,153 of record NC_135270.1, on the reverse strand, counting down.
CAGCAGCACCTCCTCTTCCCCTAAACTCAGTGTAGCTCAGGTTTTTAAAATGACAATGTTCTAACATTCTCACCCTTTCCAGGACTGTAGAATAATGTTTAAATGACTCTAATAATTAAAAAAAATGCCTGTTAGTTGTACATTGTTCAAGCATTCCTACTGGTTCCTGGTAGTTAATGGAGGAAACACCACAGGAGCCAAGGAAGAGACTGGTTGAAGAAAGTAGGATCATTATTTCACTCTGGCTCATGCTTGGACATCTAGTTATTTGACGTGGGCACCAGAGCTGGGAGTTTGCATTGAAGTGTGGCCAAAGAGCTGTATCTCAGCTGTAAAGCTGCTGCTCCCGGCAGAGGGGCCTGGGCGGTGGGAAGGCTGGAAGAGGAGTGTGCTCCCACTGCGGGGCAGCGGGCCCGGGAGTCGCACCTGGTGCCCAAGGACCCGCCTTGCCTCAGAGGATGCGCTCGCCTTGCAGGAGCCGGCTGTTTAACCCCTGAGCAAAGCGTGCCCTTTCCGTGCTTCGGCCGCTCCCTGGAAGGCCTCAGCTCCTGAAAGGAAAACTCCCAGCTGCCCTTACAGTGCTGTCTGCCTTTCAGTGCGAGCTGAGGGGCGCTGCAGCAGCCGGGCCCGCGGGAGGGCACTGAGGGCTGAGGGGCGCTGCGGCAGCCGGGCCCGCGGGAGGCCTCTGAGGGCTGAGGGGCGCTGGGGCAGCTGGGCCCGCGGGAGGGCACTGAGGGCTGAGGGGCGCTTGGGCAGCCGGGCCCGCGGGAGGGCACTGAGGGCTGAGGGGCGCTGCGGCAGCCGGGCGGGCGCAGCGTTGGCCCTGGCCTGGCTCGGCAGCCGCGGCGGGTCCTGCCCGGCCGGTGCCGCTGGAGGGCAGTGATCGCATGCCCGGAGAGGAGAGCGCACCGCCCAAAACACACCGCCCTAAGACTGCTTAGGTCGCCTTGACCGAGTAAGATATTCCAGATTCACAGGTACGGTCTAATGCAGCAGGCATCAAGCGATGCTTAGCAAGCCGGAGGCATTGAAGGAAGTGCTTAAAAAAAGAATAAGAAAATGTATACGACTTTGCAGACTTCCTGCTGGACCTCAAAATTAACTGTGTTGTGGATTTTTGTTGTTGTTGTTGTAAGGAGTTAGTGCTTCATGCTTTTATAATGCAGCTTCAGAAATTCCTCTGATATATATAAAATGGTTTATGTGCCCCTTTCAGTGGTCGGGGGCTGAAGTCCAATTTCTTAGTTTGCAGCTGGGATCATCATCTCTCCTGTGTTTTTACGGAATTTAACATAACTTGAGCTCAGTCTAGTGGCTGCCTAAAGGCCCTGTTTCAGCAGACGTGCCCAACAGGAGCAGTGGTGCTTGATTATGTCAGATTTCACACTGTTGGCCCACAACACAAGACATGTCTTTGACCTCTGCTGCCCACATTTTGCTCAGGTAAGATTTGTGAAAACAGTGGGAACTGTACTGTTATGTGCTTGGCTAATCAATTTGCTAATTTCTGTATGACTTTGTAGCACTTTGCCCACCACAGCCCTGCCCACATGCGGGCATTATGCTGGAGTGGGAATGTGAACAAGGAGAACTTCTGCAGAGACAATCATGACCTGGCATGACTTGTTCCAGCTGTGGCTGAGGGCTTTGTCCCTGCTGGAGACCCAGGGTGGTCTTGTCAATGTCAGCCAGAGCATGCCCCTGTTGGCCAGCAGTGAAAAAGAAGCTTGCTCTGATGCCTCTTCTCTGTCAGATTATTTTAAATTTGAGTTTGCTGGGCAGGTAGGCATTGTTTATACCCTGAGCAGTGTAGGCAACTCTGTAGAAAGAAATTCTGCTCCCGAGAGCGTGAGATGCTTCAGTCATTTACACCAACATTTTTATCATATCAGTGCACTGAATCTCCCTCTGAATTTCTTGAGCGAGGCTTTCCACCAGCACTGGGAAATACCTAAGGGCCTTGGTGAGTGGGAAGGGTCCTACCCCATCCTTCCAGTGGTGATACTACCCTAAGGATTTTAAGTTATTCCAGACAGAGAGCTCTGGAGAAGGGTTATGTGTATGGTAGGCAAGCCCAGGTTGCCATGGATTTCTGCCTGCTGTGATAGATTTTCTGTTTCCTCAAGGAACCTGTAGCAGTGGCCAGTGTGACAATACATGGCAAAGACTGTTTTCCCTTGGTGGGAAGCAAGCTGCAGGTCTGGGGCAGAAACCCCCCTGCTGATGGGTTGAGGGGAGCTCTGGGGGCAACCCATCTTCCCAGGTACAAAGAGTGTCTCTGTTTTTCCTACCTCTGTCTGCAGGAAGGGTGTCAGTGTGGTGTTGAAGCAGGTTCACCTCAAGGGCAGATTTTTTATGAAAAACTCTATAGAAGGAAGTCTGTTCGTGTCTGTGATGCTTATTTTTCTCTGTAGGAAGAGATATTTTTATTGTCCATTGTAGTTATTTACTATGTAATTAGTGGGTCTAGGTAATCTTGAATGTTTCATTTCTTTAGGGACCAGATGTCAAAGACAGCTTCTGAAAAATTGGACAGCTTAAGTTTTCTTGCAACTTTGATAAAATGGTGTCAGCAGGACATTTCCCTAAACCTGTCTCCAATCGCTATAGCCTTGACTATTGCTCTTAGCTTCAGAGGAGAAATGAACATTAACTACTGTTCTTTGACCTTTGCAGGGTGATAACTCTACAGAAAATGCTGTGTTCTCTCTGGGTCATGTGAGAAGCCTCTTTGGCATGAGCTTGTGAGAGCTGCTGTGGGCAGCAGAAGGTTGCCCAGTTGTTTGCCTAACTTCCAGCAGTGGATGCTGTACACCTACAAAAGGCAATTGCACCTTCAGCTGAGGTGAGTATACTTATTTTGTATCAAAGCTTATATTTTAAGTCATTTCTTTCATTAGGTTGTGCTCAAGTTCTAACATCATAGCTTTAAACTGCTCAATTAGTGACATGCACTAGTCCTTCTTCCTTCTTCCTACATAATGAATATGAAGATTTAATACAGGAGATGGTTAGGAAAGTGGAAAATAAGAAATAAGGTGCTCAGGAATAGCCAAGGATTAATGAAAGAGTCCAAGACCCTCACGCATGCACAGAAATGCTGGTGTGAAAGACTGGCTCCCACAGGACACTCACTGGGGTGTCCTGAGTGTTCCAGCCCAGGGGAGCACCCCAAGTGGGCATGGAGGACAGCAGGGATTCACAAGGCAGCACCATAGCTAAGGGGCACCTGAAACCACCTCCCAAGGGATGTTTGAAGCCTGGATAGTCCTGGACTGCTGGCCAAGCTCTTGTGACCACAATGCATCAGCAGAGAAATCATAAGTAAGTATCTGGGTGTTCAGCAGCACTTGGATATGGGGACTTGTTTGTTTACAGTGTGAGCTCTGTGAGTGCTCAGTGCTGTGGCTATGCCACTGCTTTTTAGTTTGGATTGGTGCACTCCATTTACTTTGTTCCCTTTTTCTTCAACTTGTACTTGTTGTGACTGGACCCTGATTCAGTCTGAAGAGCCAGGATGTGCAGAGTTTATGGTCTTCACTTGCAAGGGAAGAGAGCTGGACTTATTTCCTTGCTTAGCATTGTGCTGTAAGATGCAGGCGAGCCAATTTCTGCCTCTCTTCCACCATCCTGCTAAAACTCTGTTACTGCCTGCCTAGACAGAGCTATTGGCTTTTTTGTATGGTGCAGATGTGCCACAAAAATTTCAAGAGGACTGTTGAAAACCCTTTGCTAATTTGTACTTTACCCATCTGCCATCTTTGGCAGCTCCTTAGGCCCATGTGGGCTGAGGTCTGTCTAGAACAGCAGCCTCTGGGTGGCTAGATCCCAGTTTGGGTGCCAGACATATTCCTATTCCTCATGAATGTTTTGCTGCTGACTTTCTGGGCTGGTGGAAAGCTTGTGTGTTAGGCACTGCTGTGTTATTGGTATTCCTGTGGTCAGCCCCTGTGCTTGGGGCCTCTCCAGGCACCCAGGCAATGCAGTGCTTTTGTCTTGCTTTAATTAATTAGAGTAGGACACAACTATTAGCAGCGTGTTTTTGTTTCCATTTGTTCTGACAGCAACCAAAGGAAGCCATTATCTCTGCGAGAGGATGTTTCAGCAAGTGCTGTGGTAAATAAAGCTAACAGGATCAGTGCAAAGGAGAGGATCACATTCTCTTAAGGACAGCAATCAATAATCAGGCTGTTACATGCCAAATCCTTTCAAGAGACATGATAGCGAGTTCACACTCAGATCAGCCTTTAATCTTGGAGGATCACTGACCTCTCTACTGGCTGATATATTTCCCACAGTCTACCTGCTCTGTGACACACGTCCCCCTGTAAGATATGTGGCAGTTCTTTCAGTGCCTTTGGACACAAAGAAAATAAGTTAATGGCACCCACCTGCCCCTTTTGGCCAAGACATTTCTGTATGGATCAGGCTAAAGATGGAAGGCCAGGTCTGGGCTTCACACTGCATAATGTTTTGCAGCCTTCCCTGCTCCATGAGCAGCAGCAATGCTGAGCACACCATAAGGTCCTAGAAACTTTGTGCTCCTCTGGCCCCTAAGGCAGGGAGAGCAGCCTCAGTTTTAACTTTCCTGCAGCGCTTGGCTGCAAGCAACATTATTATTGGAAACAAAATGACACTGAAGACCTGTTCTTCATGCTGACAAATAAAATACTTAAGCAATGTGATGTTGGTTAAAACATCTTAACATTTTTTTGTGCAACCCTAGAGAAAAATTACTTCAGGGTGTTCATTCTTGAGATCTCCAGTGTTTCCTATACTCCTCATTTTAGTGTAAGCCTTTTATCTTTGTTGTTTGGTGCAAAGGTGTGGGCATTAGATGAGCTACTCAATTCTATTTTTTAAAAAAATAAGTTTGTTGCCCTCAGGGATTTGCAGAAAAGTTTGAAAATGTGATCATAAATTTCAGGAAACCAGAGTGCAAGTAGGAAAAGCTCAAATGTTTATAATTTTCTGTGAAAAACAGAACAAAATGCCTTGCAATTTTAAAGCTGTGATTCTCTGGAGCCTGATGCATAATTTTTGAGTATGTGGGGTTAGCAGTGCTGGAAAGGATGCTTTTCTCTCCCCAGATCATATTTTTCTGCTGGGAATTTTAATTACCAGCTTTAACTCTTTCTGCACCTTTTTCTTGGCCGGCCTCCCCTGCAGCTGAGGAGCCTCCCCCATCTCTGGGGGCTTGGAAGGGCAGCCAGAGGTGGTGACAGTGGCCAGGATTCCTGAAGTGGCAGAGGCAGGGCTGCGCTGCCTGGTTGTGTTTGGCCACATCCTTCAGCCCTGCTGGACAGCAAAACCTTTCCAAGGTCTTGCAGCCCACTGTCCTCGTGGGGAAGGTCCAAGGAGCTCACCAGGGGCAGGAGCACCCCTTGTCCCTGCTCAGTTGCAGCCAGGGTGTGAACAGCTTGGCTTGGAGGATTATCTCCCACCTGCAAAGCTTGCTGTAGGGGTGTGATCTTCCCTGAGGACTCATGAAGAACAGGGGCTCTTTCCTCCAGGGGCTTGTTTGCACGGCTGGTGACTCCTATGAGCAGGGCCCCAGTGTGACCCTGCTCTCAGCAGGGCACAGAAAGGCACAGTGCCTTCCCAGAAATCCTGCAGGGATACAGCAACACTGCTGGGCTCTTCCCTCTGCTTCTCCCTTCCCAAGCCACATCCCTTGGGCACTGCTCTTTCATATTTTTAGAAAGCACAGTTGATGTTTTTCAGCGCTGGCTTTGCACGTCAGCAGCCATTGCACAATGAGCTCTCAGGGGCCATTTATTTCACAAGCCAGGGTCGAACCCTGTGACAGCGCTTTCCGTCACCTCCTCAAGAGCACTCTGGGCTCCAGTTGCTTCAAAATGGCAGCTATTGTTCAGTGTCCCATACCCTGCTTGAAACCAGGCCTCCCCCAGACACGTTTCAATAGCTCTTCTCTGTGATCCATTTATCCCCACGTGCTTTCGGAGGAGTGGGGAAGGGCTCATTCCTGTTTTAGGGACCAATGCAGGCAGCCCCTTTCTCTGCCTCTCAGCTTTCTGAGCTTCTCCTAATTTAATCTAGTATAAGCCCCTTTCAGAGCTGGAGGATCTGGAGGCTGGCCATGCTCACTTTAACAAGGTCTGTGCTGCATGGGCACAGACGAGCCCATCCTTTACAGTATGATGCCTGCAAACAGGGAAGTTATTATTTGAATTTATAAAAAAAAAATCAGCCCTCTGGATAAAGGAGGGCAACAATGAGCAGCACTTTGTTTTACAGCTAGAGGGTGACTGTGGAGACTGGAGGAGAAATTTATTACCTTTGGTAAAAGAATTGGCAAGACAAGTAGAAAACTTCAGGGGCTACAGGCTGGCTGGGCAAAGTCTGGATGCCCTCCCTCACTGGCTGGGCTTAGGTACTCTGTATGTTAATACGGTGTACCCATATTAACATTGTATATCCATCATTTCCCACTAAAATATCTTATTACACAGAGCTTGTTTTTCCACCCCTCTATTGTAAGCACCTGGGAGTCGTGTGGGTCCTGTGGAACCAACCTTGGCTAACCTATGCCATCTCTAACTAATCTTTCAGGGCTCTGACTGTTTTCACATTTTCCCAGCTGGGCTGAGCACCCTTCCAAATTGTCAGCCGGTGCCACCCACATTGATTTATATTCCCTGAGAAATACAGTTGTAACAGAGTTGTAACTATTTCAATTACAAGAGACCTCGGAACCATAAATGTCTCTAAAGTTGTGAAGAATTCCCCAGTCTGGGACCACAATAATCCCGCCTCCCTAAATTTTTCCCATTATATTTTCCTGAATTTGCCTGCATCTGATACTTCAGCTGGAATGATGTATTCCATTCCATATGTACTTCTAGCATGTGCACATCTGCATGGCACCCTATCTGCTTTCCTTGACATGATGCCCATACTTCCAGAGTATACCAGGACTCTTTTCTCCCACTAAAGCTTCTCCCTAGGCAAACACCTTTTTTGGTTTTCCTGTTCCTCCCTATATTTGCTCCTCCAGTTTGAAAATAAGCTCTCCATAACCCAGGATGTTATTTGTGTTTGTTTTGGGCTGGTTCAGGGCTTTGCTAGCAAAGAGGGCACAATTCTTGCAGGTTCTTAGGACAATGTGCTTTATTTCAGGCACAAACAAACCCGTTGTACATAGCATGTGCAGCGCTGCATTCACCCACAGAGGTATATAAAGGGTAATGATAATGTTGCCCAGAAGGCTAACACATCAAAGGCCAAGGAGCAGTTAAAATGTATTACGAGCTGTTGGCAGAGATTGTGGGGGGTATTTGTGTGTTGCTGATTTGGACAGCCCGAGTAAATGAAAACCCTCTGGATTAATTGGTACACCAAAGAGGTTTAGAGGAAAAAGGAGGTTGATGGAAAATGACAAACATGGGAAAACACAGATAGCTGTGTGTGCTGACCTGCTGTGGGGCACTGCTGATTAACTTGCAGCTCCCTACTGTGCCCTGGAAAACCAGGCAGAGCTGGGGGTGCCCTGCCAGCAGCTCACCCAGCACTTTGGTGGGAGCAGACTGAGCCCCACAGGCAGCATCTGCAGTGCTGCTATTCTAGCACAGCCAAGAGGGTAGTTAGAGGTTAGAGGTGAGACTTACCAGGTGTCTTGTGACACCTGGACACCACAGGACAAGAGTTTAATTACTTTTAATGATGTGGGGTGCTGGGGGAGGGAGAGGAGGCTGTGTGGTGCCTGGTGTCACAGAGTAACTGAAGCCGGGAACTTCAAAATTGATTTGCCACAGAATTTGCTGGCTGAATCAGATGACAATCAGAATTGAATGATACACTCCCATCTGTAGCAAGGACACCCATATTCCAACTATTGTTTTGTGGTTTATTATTGACATTACAATTTTACATAAATGGCATCTAACCTAAGTGTTACAGTGGCAGCCATATGAACTCCAATCCTACCAGCTCAGTACAAGCTAATTGAGCAGCTGGAGCAGGAGCACTCAGCACTCTGTAAGGGCATGACTTACCTGGCAGTGCCAGGTAAGTTATGCCCTTACCAACCACCTGCCCAGTGGTTGGGGCAGGTATCCTCATGCTGAAGATAGTGGTAAGACTGGGCACTATTCAGTGGTTGGGGCAGGTAACCTCATGCTGAAGAAAGTGGGGGTCTTTCATACGTCCACACTGAGGCTGCAAAAGAGAGTCCCTGCCTTCTTTCTGATCAGCAGCTGTGCTCACCAATGGGTTTCTAAAAGAATTGTGACTAAGCCAACCTGCCACAACTTGTGCTGGTATCAGTGATCTCTCATCTGGACATCACATGGCTCATCCTGCCAAGTACTTCTTCTGTCTTGTCATGGTCTGACCTACTCATCGCTCACTCTGGTAGAGGCACTTTTTTACTGCTAGTCTTGATGGGACACCTCCAGTTTGGGTGGTTTTCTGTTCTGTTCTACCAGTTCCTCCTGCAGCTCAGGAGTTTGTTTCATTCCTGTACTGAACTCCACACTTTGCCTATTTCTCTCTTGCAGACTTGGGGAATCCTTGTCACGGGAAGAAAAGCACAGAAGGTGGTGTGCCTCTGGTTACCTGGTGATTTACAAGGTCTCTTTCTTCTCTTGTTATCATTTCAGGGCATGGAAGAGGGGAAGAAAGAGGCTGCTCTAACTGGCAGGTTCTCCCAACTGTGTGTCCTTCTGGCAGCTGTGTGGGTGTGATGGGGATTGAAGGTAAAACAACACAATTCCAGAGGGGTCTTTCTCTTTCTTTTTCCTAAATATAGTTATAAGAAAACTAGTCAAGTAAAGCTAGCAGAAAGACAAAAAAGGAAAGCACATTGCTGTATGCACAGGTAGGATTGCTCCTCTCCCCAGGACCTTGACCCAAGCCTGTCAGGCTCCTGTCTTGTCTCCCAGCTCATTGTCACAGATTATTTAAAACATGGCCCAGCTCTGCAGCCTCTGTCACTACCCATCTCACTGTCTTTCTGCTGGCAATCTCCTCTTCTGTGGGTGTCACAGGAAAAAATCTTGCCTTCTATTTGTGTTGGGGGGCATTGTAGCAGGGTGGGAGGACACATTTTTAATATAGTGAGGCCATGAGAATGAGCGTCACCAACTTTTTTTCTGACATGATTCTGAAAAATTCCTTGCTTTTCCCATAAATCCAAAACATTTATAAAGGATCTGTTTTCAGACCAGTTTTGAAGCTGAAGGCAAGCATCAATTTTAAAATCTATTTTTAAAGCAAATAACATTGTAATTTATAATGTTAAACTTAATTTTTCAAGTGCTCTCATCCTTGGAAAAAAGAGAACACTTCATTTTTTGGTGACTAATGATGAAGTGTTTTCTAAAGGTGACTGAGCATAGCACAAAAAGTCCTAAATATATTTATTAGCTTATCAAACGTAATTAATTGAATTTGGTTGCTAATGGCTATGACTTTGCAAGTGAGAAGCACTTTTGGTTAGCTAGACAGTTTCTTACCAAATAACAAAAATCCAACATTAAAACATATGCAGCTTACTGAATAATCATGTTATTTGTCAGACAAGCAGAAGTATCATCACTGAAGTGCTTCCAAATGCCACACTGGGTAATATACATAATTAGGCCCCATTTGATTAGATATGTGCCCATGGTAACAGCCACACTCAAGATCCATATATTAGTCTTGAAATAATCTTCAAGGGGGATGATGGCAACCTCTGAAGCTTCAGTGAGGAGACTTTTGGAACATAACCTACACACCAATTTTCTCTCTTCCCGTGGTTATACTTTATCTTATTATCTTCTATTTTTAAAAGAATGCATACCTTGGTTCTCAAAGGGGCTGTACTGCTTCCTTGAAGTGTCAGTACACTTCTGTCCCTACAAGGAAGCTCTCTTACTCATCTTCATCACATAAAGCCTAAAACCTTCCTATATTTAGGGATGAAACCCAGCAATTGGCAAGGCTGCTGCAAGCTGTTTCGAGGAGGTGGCAACAATCATCACCTGGAAGGCAGCCCATCTCAGATCCATGATCCTCTTGCAGCTCAGGACAGCCCTGTCATGGATAGTCTTCTGCATGTTCTTTTAGGCTTTTGCAGGAGCCTTATGAAGAACTGCAACGTCTCAGCAAGAAACTGATTTTGCATCAGATACAAGCTTCAGAGAGCCTGTAAGCCCTGAGATCCTGCCAACCCACAGGGAATGAGTCCAGAGAGTACTGTTTGGGCAGCCATGGAATGCAAGAGAGTGTTCAGCTGTAGATGCAATATGAATTGTCCCTGCAGTTTATTCTTACATGGTTAGAGGGTGAATGAGTTTGGAAGTGTTGGAGACAATCAGAGAATTAGCAGAATGAAATATTATTATGCATTATTATAAAAAAAGAGAGAAATATGTCTCCTGGTGCAACACTGTATGTCCAGGGATGATGATAGGTGCTGCTTTTGCAGAAATGCCAGCTGGGAAATATTTAAAAGAAGAGTTTTTCCCTCAGTAAGGAAGAGACCAAGATACAGAAAATTCCCCCAGGTGAAGGTACCAGGGAAAGACTGGTCTATAGTAGGGAAACCAAGGCAATGAGTGCTGAGAGTCTGGCAGGAGAGGAGCATAGAGTCCTGGCCAGTTTGGTCTAGAGGGCTAAGGTGTATGTGGCTAATCCGGTCATGTCAGCTATCCCACCAGTGCAAGAGAGCCACAGTGGATCCCTTACAGTGTCCTCAGCTTACAGGAACAAGACAGGACTTGGCACCAGGGGACTCTGAAGGTATGTCATGGAGAGGAAGTCAACACTGAAAGACTGTGAAAAATAAATATACAGAGATGTTTTAGAATGTCTTTTAGCTTTTTGGAAGAAGAAGTCTATTCTAAGCAAATGGGAAACAGAACAGCTAAAAAGCTTTGGTGGGCAGAGAGGGAGCACAGGGGAAGATTTTATTCCCTGGTTTAGCTGTTGCCTGGCACAGAGAACTCCTGGGAGCACTTTCTCTAAGGGACCAGTGACACAGCCAGCCATATTTGTAGCCCTCAGCTGGACAGCAAGAACGCTGTAGGAGAGTCCATACAAAGTCATCAAACTGTTACTGGATGCAGCGTTAGGACTCCACTTTACTGAGGTGAAAGTAGATACGTGGATCCACCTTGGGCATGCAGTGCATGATTAGGAGCATGTCATCTTTCTCCATATTAGCATGTTCTTAATTATGCTCAGGGGAGAGGATCTTGAGCAACATAAATTAACATCACAGGTCAAATTATACCACAGCTGTGAAATTCCTACACTCTTCCCTCATTTTTAAAAGTACATGCTGTTTTTAACACTTGTTCCCAAAACAGGAGATTATTCAAACCAGTTTCTTGTTATTCACATCAGCACCAAACCCTGGGTCTGCCCTGGAGGAGAGCAGGAGGACTCTGAACTGGGTTGTGTTTGAACCCTGTGGTGACAGTAGAGATGGCTGTGCCAGCCCTAAACACTCTGTTTTTAAGGTAACTTGTGGACAGCCACCACCTGTGTTTGACAGTGCACCTGTACTGGATATTCCCAGGCATGTGGGACCTCCTACAGACTGAAGGGCATTCTCTGGTCATGGGGCTGGAGGCCTGGCAGCTCTTTGGTGGTGAAACCAGCCCTGAGAGAGAGAGTCCTGGGGGTGCCACTGAAAGGCACAGTGGATGTGCTGTGTGTGGGAGTGACAATGCTCACACACACATGCATGTATAAGCAGTATTGGTCCCTCCTGTGATAAATGGCACTAACTACAGCTTTGTGAAATTTTGAATTTCTGTTTTTCAGAACAGAACAAACTGGGGCAAAAATTAGGAAAAATTGTTTCCTGGAATTATAACAGTCATGTTCAGAAATGTTTCCCTGTTCTGTTTTGACATTTTTTTGGATCAAAGTGAAGCATTTTGACATTTCTGAGGTAGGAATGTTTTGTTTCAATTTGTTGAACTGACATGAAATGTTTAATTTCAAGTCTGCTTAACATTAAAATAGGCAGTGCCTTTCCCTGGTTTTGGGTCCCATTCTCTCCTCTGGTCTGTGCTGCTTGGGAGCTCTGCCCAGCTCCCATAAAACTTGGGTAAGGTCCACATTGTTCTCAGTGAGTGCTCAGCCACAAGCCCCAAGCACAGGAAAAAAAAAAACAAGGCCTTTTCGGGAAAGTTCCTTTCCACGCTGAACTCAGCTGAAATGAAAAAATTTGTGGTAGTTGAAGCAAAGTGCTTGGTTCCAGTTCACTGTGACAAAACATCATTTCTTGTCAGCAGCATCCCTCTCTTCCCATAGGCACTTTTTGTGTTGCAGAAACTGTTTTCTGATTTAAAAAGATCTCCCAGTGGATTCCCACTAGGTGTTAATGTGATCTACACAATAAGCTCCAGAAGGTCTGCAGGCTGGTTGTAGTGGAGGAGCTGCCCTTTGGTGTTGGTTCAGTAGATTTCCCAACAAGCTGAAGACCCTATTTGCCTGCTTGGGGACTGGCTGGGGCTGGGGCAGCCTCTGGTTCAGCTGTCTTCAAGGGAGGTGAGGAGGCTGCAAAGGGACAGGAGCATCTCCTGGGAATTCAGCAGACTCTGATCTTTTCTGCAGGTGGCTCTAAGTTCTTCCTGGGATTTCTGATGAAATTTATGTAAAAGTCAGTTCAGAAGTTGCTTTGGTTCATTCTCAACAGCTCTTTATAGGATGAAGCTGATCCTGCTACTTAGTGTGAGGGATAATTGAACTCCTTGCCCTCCCCCTTTCCTGGGCAACAGCTTCAAAAGATCTCTGATTTTGCTCACCAATCAAGCAATCTCATTTGCAAAACAACTGCAAGGGCCCTGCAAAAGCAGAAGGACAGCTCCTTTGTTAAAGAGTGCTTTTTGGTGACACAAAGGAATCATAAAGGTGATGGAGCTGCAGACTGGACAGCCACATTTCCTGGACTGTTCAGGCTGACTTCCCTCCCCCTCCCAGCTGAAATTTCAGACCCCGAGTCTAAGGATTATGCAAGGCTCAAGCCCAGTGAGAACAAGATGCACTGCAACTATTCTTAGCTCCAAAAATTATTCCTGGCTCTGCTTTGAAATCTGAACCAGGGTTAATTTCTCTCCCCCTTCCCCCCGGTCTGTTTCCTCTCCTCTTTCATGTACCTATTTGCATAGACTGTCATCGTTAGAATTTCCATTAAAATTGAAAGCCTCCTTCCTGCATGTCACCTCTGGCAGCCCCCTTCCGCTTGCCCTGCGTGACTTTTGGAGGGCTGGAGAGCAAAGGTCCTGTGCAAGCATCGCCTCTGAGCCCCGCGTTCCCCTGCCCTCACTCCTGCTCCTCTGTTGCTATAGGAACATCCATCAACTCGGGAGTGCCAGAGAAAAAGAACAGAGAGTTATCTTAATTATTTAATGATTGATTAACATATGTTTATAGAGCACTTCAAAACAGTGCATAATTTTGTGAATTGTTTATTAACTGGGCAAGTGGTATAATTTGCTGAACATCCTCCACTCTCATTGTTTCAATGGGAGGAAAGGGTGGTAGGCAGCTTGCAGGTTTTGTAACAGTTATATTACCAAGAGTACTAGTAGTTCTGTTTCAGGAAAATAATTAAATCAAGAGCCTTCACCTCAAGTTTTCATAGGCAGGGCTGCTCTCAACACCTGCCACTAAGGTTACTCAAACACCTCCATTATAAAGACCTATGTTCAGCTGTTCTTTGGCAAGTTTCACCCACCTGGAAAGAAGGATTGAGTTTATTCTCCTAAAGGCTGAATAAAAAGAGGAGGCAGAGAGTGCTTGCAGCTGGTGGTGAAACATGGCTGGCTGGTACAGGAGCCTCAGCTGCACCACTCTGCTGAGTGATGGTGTTTTTGCCAGAAGGCCACAGAGGCATTTTGATAAAATTTGTGTGCTCTGTGCCTGTAGTATCAGGTTGGAAGGACTGTGTAAGCAGGCTCTGTCAGCTGATGAGGAAGGATGGGGTGAGGAGCATGGTGCTGGTGTTGTGCTGTACTGCTGTGTTCCCACATCCAGCTGGGGCTGCCAGCTAGACCAGTATCTGTGCCCATGCTGCTTGTAAATCCTGAGCTCTACCCAGCCTGACCCAGGTAACCTGCTGAAGCCAGACTGCCTCTGCTCTCTCCAGCCCCCAGGGCCTTCTTCGGCTCTGACTTTCCCTGATGCCTGACTGCTCTCTGGTTTCTTCCCTCTCCTGTTAACAGCCTGAGACTCCTGCACAGAGGGACACAAGGTAAATGTAGACTGAAGAGCTCTGTGTCACTAAGCATGGGAGAGTCTGGGACATGCAACACACACTGCCATGCATGCTTGAGCACTAAGACTCGCAGTCCGCATGATTTTGGTGTGAGCTGTCATGCACCTTGGAGACCTGTAGGGCTGGTACACCCCTGGTGTCAGGCCTGATGGTCCTTGTAGGTGAGGCAGGAGGTGGGACAAGATAATGCAACAGAATTCGGGTAGCTGGTGAAAGCTGGTGCTCCCTGCCTGACTCAGCCAGGCTCCTTACCTGAATAAGGCCTGCAAGACCATGGCTGCTGTGGTGGAAGATGACTGGGAGGGTCATAATTCTAGCTGGTGCTCATAGAGGGGCTGTTTTGCCTAGGTGCTTGGTGAAGCTCTGAAGACCTGTGATGCCATGGGATAGGTGTTAATCAGGTGTGTGATGTGTACAGCTCCCTAGTTTTTAAAAGGAAGTACAGAATGAATAAGGAGACTAGCTAAATGAAACAAATTTGTCCTGGATTCACATTGGTATTTAGGAAGTATTAAAATCTTGTTAATTTTAAGGACTCTTGGACTTCTCAGCCCCTGTGAATCCATCTTTAGAGCAATCACCCCATAAAGTGCCTTTCACATGTGGCAGCTGTCTTTCAGGTTTTTTATGGAGTTTAATTATGGATTGTTGCAGAAAGGTCTCTGCTCCACCTGAAGAAAGCAGTAGCAGCATTAGGTTGTTATTCTGTAGTAGTTCAGCACTAGAGGGGGATGTAGCACGTGCTTTACATCCAGCAGGTTTCCTATGTACGTGCAACAGTATTTTATAGTGGTGTTTAGGAGGAGGTTGTTTCTTTAATTGCCAACATAAAGATTTTTGTCTTGCAGGAGCAATTTTCTTGCATAGGATAAAAATCAGAGAGGTTGCTATTTGCCAAGCCTTAAAAGACTGTGCTTGTGGTCAATTAATTTTGTTATGTTTCATGTGTGTCTTGGATATTGGGGTCTCAGAACTTTCCTTCAGGTGATTTTCAGATGTTTTTCTTTTTTTGGGTTTGTTGTTTGGTGGGGTTTTTTTGGTGTATGGCTGACATGAGCAAACAGAGGCTGCTCTTTAGTTTGGCAATAGCTCTAATGCAGGCTGCTGGCTGGAAGAGTCTGAGCCCTGCCCTTCTTACCAAGGGGACGCTTTGTATGCTATGCTGTGGGACTGCAGTCTGTTGTGGTAGCGAGTCCTGCAAGTAGCTGAACAAAGATGTAAAGCCAAATCCACCCAGCTCCACTTGCTTGGAAATCTGCACATTTCTGTTTTCAGCAAAAATGGCTCTTCAACTTTGAAGAGGTCCCAGTAATAAAAACCAGTTGTCCACTTCATGCATGAGCAAAATACTTGGCAAAAAAAGCTGCTGCCTTGAGGTTTTGCAGAAGCTGGTCAAATTCCTGTCCTCTTGTTTTCCTTCTCCTCTCCAGTGAGCAATTCTTATTCCTTGTTTTACGCAACAGTGCAGGAGTGTGCCAGTGTGAGGAGGTGACTTGCTAGCCTGTTAGCCAGGGAATTTCTCCCTGTGCCTTTGGGTATGACACTTTGTGAGAAGAGCAACCGGGCTGGTGCATGCCACGTATATGCACAAATGTAGCTGTAGTAGAAGGTGAAAATGTGAATTGCTGAAGAAAACCTATATTCAGGCCAGTGGCTAAAGACACTCACACAACGAAATTTTGGCAGTTTGCTCTATGGGAGATCATCATGTGTGCCCCCATGCCCTCCTCTCCTTTCTCCTGCTTGTATCCTGGAATTGCATGTGGCTGTGGTTCCCACCTCGCGCTGAGAGAAATGTCGGCTAGCCAGAAAAGATGTCCCCATTCACATTTCCACACAGAAACTTTTCTTTCCCTACTTTTAGTGCCTGTAATTACTTCTTTACTCCAGTGCCAGCAATCTTCCATCAGGCATCGTTATTAATGGAGAGAAAAGAGAAGGGAAGGGAGGGAGAGAAAGAGAGAGAGTGCCACAAAACTTAATTTAATCGCAGCACCCCATGCTCAATTTAACAGACACAACAGCTCAGAATGGGGTCCCTGTGCAACGGGAGGGCAGGCAGTGGAGCGTCCCTGGAAAGAATTAATTGTGGATGACAATGTGTAAACAGTGCAGATGAATAGGGCATGCAGGTGTGAGGCACCGGGGCCATCCCAGGGACTTTTTCACACGAATTTCAGCTCCTTCACTGCTGACCTGCTCCCGAAAACGTGATTAGTGTCGGCGTTGGGAAACCATTCAGGGTGTCAGGATTTGGCACATATTAACTAGCCCTGGGGAAGAGGGGAGGGAGCACATGGGGGCTATGAAAGGAGGAAGTCTGGCGGACAAGGGGATTGTTAAAGGGCCAGAAAATCCTCATTGCTCTGAGGTGCCCTTGCTGCTTGGAGGAAAATGGAAGGGACCCGAAGCAGAATAGAGCTCTAAGGCACTCTAGCCCTTACTGAGCTATGTGGAAAACAAGATAATGCATTGTGGAATACTTTTCTTTGAGTGTCCATTATAAGTATTAGTTATCTTTGTATTAATGACTTTTCTTGGTTGTGGCTTTCCCAGTTCTAGACACTTCAGTTTGAGAGACAAACAGTCAAAACAAGCAGGAAAGTTAATGACACAACAGTGCTGAGAACGGGAAATATCTCCTGGGTATCATATGAAGGTTGTTCAGAAGGCAAAAATGCAGCTTCATAATTATGTACTCTGTATGTACAGTGATACAGACAGGGGGTTGTACAATGGGCTCAATTTACTAAGCCTGAGGTCCGATGCTCTTAAATTATGTTCCTTGTGCCAGCCTGGCTTTCTGCATGCAAGCAGGGGAGTTACATGCAGAGAGTAGACAAGGTTACTGGTATCTTTTTCTACTCATAAGAGTGCTGCAAGGGGAAGGATGGAACCTGATGAGGACTACCATAAATACCAATATCCAGCCTCTGCTGGATTCTATTATGCTCGCTCTTTCTTGCTGGATATCCTTTCCTTGCCTGTCTTGTGACTTGGGCAGCGCAGCAGGAGTGCTGTGTAGGTGCCTCCTGAGATTCACAGCTTTGAGCTCCCTATACCACTGCAGCCCAAAGACTTGGGTCTCGCATAATGAAAACAAAAGTTACTCTAATTGCAAGCATACCTGTGGATGTGAAGGTGAGGTTGGATTCTTGCTGGCCTGGTGATGAAAAAGGGCATGGCCATTGGTGCTGGTTTGGCAGTGCAGACATCTGTGTGGGTGGCAAAGGGATATCAGCCCCTTCCTAGGCTGTTTCGGCTTGGAGAGATGGAATAGGGGGTGAGGGGAGGACATGAAATATCATTACAGAAACCATGAAGGTGAATGTACAAATTCCACCTCAAATTCAGAATTGCACTTAGTCGCTGTTGGAAAATTACCTGCTTACTTTGCTTAGTAGCTCACAACTATATGACAGACTAGCTCATCATCCTTTTGAGAAAAGGCTGGTGATGGCCATTGCTGTCTCCAAGGCATATTGTGGGGCTGAGGGAACAGAGAACTTTTGTGCCTGGGTCGTGGAAGTTGTGCCTTTAGTCCTGATTGTGGCAATTGGAGATGATTTCTGTGGTAAATCTATGGAAAATAGCAATGGCTGTTGGGAAAGATACTCCTTAAGCACTAAAGTAACCTGGCAATGCCTATATGCTCAGTTAAATTGTTAACGGGCAAGAAAGGGGATGTGACGTGGAAAGCTGAATGTGAGAGGGAATTGTGAGAAGCTGGCAAAACTGGATTGCCATTAAGCCCAGTGATATCTAGATTAATAAGAAATAATGGCACAGGCTTCATGCAGTACAAGCCTACAGAAAGGCCATGTTGAGTTGTGTTAGTTCAGGCGTGGAGGAGATGGGGCTAAGGGAAGGTCAGTAATTTGCAAGCAGTGAAAATGGGACAGCTGAATAAAGTAAGGATGTGTGTCCCCAGTCAGTGGTGTTAAGACCATAGCTCTAGCTTGAAATTTTACAGAATCCTCACACCAGGTGTTTAACATGGTGCTGCACGTGAAATATGCTCCTGTGGTAACAAATTGCCCTTTCTTGTGAGGCTGTCCAATTAGTGCAGAGGTTCTCAGGCTTCATGAGAAATCACAGCAAGGAGGGAAGTTTAGAAGCCATAGAGGGATGGATGTACCCCTTCTTGAGGCAGTTCTGCTGTTGTCAGTGGTACCAAACATGGGGTCTGGGCCTGGCCACGGTGATGAGGAAAGGGCTGGGCTCCGGGGCACTGCTGTGATTTTTGTAAAGGTGCTGGTTGGGTTGTGGTGCAGGTGGGAAGATCTGCTGCCCTTCTAGGCTGCAGAAACTCTTGAATATAAGCTCGTTGGGACTGTGAGTGGAGTGATGGATTTACCTACAAAAATCTGAACTGTTTACATTAGAATTCCTGATGCTAGTCCCAAGATATTGTTAGTTCATGTTGCTCTTCTTCTTAGTGCATCTTCCTCACATCAGGTGCCCTTTTTCAGACCTATTAGCTTATTGATAAAGACCCCCAGGCATCCTGGGCCATGACTACTGATCCATCCCACTGGTTAACCAGGGGAACAGCTCTGATCTAAAAGCAGATGTAGCTGAAAATCAGCTTGGTTGCCTGACTTTTCTATGTGAGAATGTAGCTTGATGTGACAAAAGGAGATATACTCTTCTCCCAAATCAAGGCAACAATATTGAAAAATCCTAATAACTGTGGGGAAAAAAATCTCTGAGGTGGCAAAAGGGATGTTGCTTAAAATGAAATAAAGACTTAACTGGATAAATAGTTCAAATTGTATAGAATTCTTAATGGTGGCTCATTTGCCCAGCTCTGCTAAAAGTCCCCAGCTTTCTCTTGCTTTCTCATAAACACTTCTACAATTGATACTGGTTATCATATGTGATGAATTTGACAATATACTAAGTCCAGCTTTGCACATGTTTCTGCGCTGTGAGAGAGCAGTCAGCAAAAAAAATTGTCTGCTTTCAGCCCTCTGGCAGTGCCTTGGCAACACTGGCGTTTTCCAAAGTGCTGGTAGATACAGAATCTAAGTAACTTATTTTCCTTGTAGTGAGGCTAGAGCAAAAGGTGCCTTCAGAAGAGGTTACAGCAGGGGGCAAGGAATCAGGAGCTCTAGAGTGAGATGGCCAGTCTGCCCTAGGAAAAAAGACCTGAAGCTCTGGGTGCATAGGGCTAGGACCAGGCAAGGACAAACTCTGGATCTGCCAGGGAATGGAGACTTGGGAACATTGAGAAAAGGCTGCAAGGGTGAATCCACTGCTTAATATTTGGGCCATGAGAGATATCTCACAGCTTAGTCTCTGTGGGGTCATTCATCACCTTTTCTTAGCTGGTACTTACAAGTAGTGCTGGTCTGGCAGCAGCACAGAAATACAGTGATATGGCAACACCGATACAGAGAAATTCTGAAAAGCACAGACTCTGCTGATTTGTGGGTGATCTGAGGTATAATTAAATGTTGTAGAGGTTAAAGAAAAGATGCATTTCTCTCAAGCTGGAGATGGGTTGACTGATTTCAGTAAAATAAGTCTGTATGAAGCATTCAGTAAATGTTCAGATGAAATACTTTCTGAGTAACTTGCTTTTTTCTGACAAGTTTTTGAAGTCTGCATTTATAACTTCTGCTGGGAGTGCTTGCAGAGCTTTTAAGCATCACTTCACAGAAAGGCTTGTTGCATATTTTCTATTTCCTAATCAGTGGCTACACTAAGGCAGAGGAGACGCAATACTGATTTCTCAGTGCAAATGGTTTTCCTGGAAAATATTTCTCTTGGGTGTAGACCATGAGTTTGAAGGTAAACAAGGCACCTTATTTAGTTCCAATAGTTTAACTGTATTAATTGGACTGAAAACCAAAATCTTAGCTGTTACACAGTGGTGAATGGCTGCTAATGCCATCTGCTCTGGAACAGGCACCAAATAGGGATGCTCAATCTGTCTGTCCAGCGAGTGAAAGCTAATCCCCTGCCCTGCTAAGCCCTGTCCTCTGGCTGGGGTGGTCTGACTGGTGGCATAGTCAGAAACAAAGGGTTTGGTTCATTGCTGGCTCCAGCTGCAGTGGTCAAGCATAGGGCTGCTTGACCAATGCTCCCAGACACGTGAATCGTGTGTCTTATTATCCATTTCTGTGTTCCTTGACCTCTTTCTTTACCACCCCTGCATCTCCATTTCTGTTCCTCAATTCAGAGAGACAACCTATCTAGTTTTCCCTTGTAGTCCTGGTTTTGCCATATATCCATTTTTGAGTTTTCTACTTCTGATACTGCTAACCAGGCTGTCTCAGACTTATATGCTGTTGCAGGTATGGCTACCAGGCATGCTGGCCTGGCAAGGCCCCATTTCCCAGAATGTCCCCAGTGCTCCACTCCAGCTATCTTGTGGTTCAGCTGTTGCTCACACACGTTCCCCGTAACCACACGAGGGATCCAGCCAGCACCACCTGCACCCTTTGCCAGCTCCTCATAATATTCCCTCTCACATTCAGCTTTCCACGTCACATCCACTTTCTTGCTTGTTAACTTCCAGACTCTTTCCAGGTAGCTGAACCTCAGGCCATGGTCCAGCTGGCAGTTTGGTGCCTATGATGTTAGCCCCATCCTCCCACCTGCAGAGTTATTGTTTGCTTGTAAATGACCCATACGAAGACTATTAATATATTTATTGGATGACATAAATCAACTTGTTACTGAAAAGTCTTGCCCTTTTGAGGATATATGACAAGAAAGCTAAGGCGGGGGTCCTGTATGAGCAGTTGTATGTTCTGCTTTCCAGCTAATGCCAAAAGCCAGGACTGTTTAATAACAAAGCAGACTCAAAGAAGGTGGTCGTGAAATGTTTGTGGATGTCCTTGCGTTTTCCTTGGCAAGTCTATGGTATCACCTCTAGTACCCTGAGGGTGGTGAAGCGATTCAGCTTGGTTGTTTCTTTCACACCTTCAAGAATGTGTGAGGTGTCATTTTGGATCTGCTAAGCAATGCTGGATGCTGCCCAAACAAAATTGCTGGCCATGGGAACAGTTGAAGTCCTTATGAGGGAGGCTTGGGGGAGAGGGTGCGAAAGCAGCCAATGGCAAAAGCACCCATGAGGTGTTTGCCTGTGTCTCTGCCGTTCCCTCAGCACTCCAATTTTGCACCTCTGCTGAGCCCCAGTGGAACCAGTACCTTCTGCCCAGACAAGGGCAGGGAGAAGTGCTCTCCATTCAGGGGTGCTGTGTGAGCTGAAGCACCTGCAGCCACACTGCTTGCTCCCAAGAGAGACAACTGCTGCAGCTCTGCTCTCACCCTCCTGCCATCTACCTGCTTACCTCCAGCTGGCAGCCATAGACCTCTGCTGGGCACTGCTGGGCTCTTTATGCCCTGGAGGTTGGCATGCCTGGGGAAAGATCCTTTATGAGATGGACTGTCATGCGTCTTGGACATGAGGACTGCAAAATTTGTAATAAGGTAAAGAACTTGTTGTGAGCCACAAATGAGTAGGTAACCCACACCGGAGGGGAATGGGTCTACCTTAGTTTTCTGCCTTGAAAACTAAGTCAGATTATCCTAGCTGTGAGTGCCCATTAGATTTGTATCCATCCATAGGCTTCAAATAGATTGCAGCAACATCACTGCTTAAATCTTCATGTTGCAGACTAAATTCCTACTGGATTAAGCCTATTAGTGAATATGAGCTCTTTATGCACAAACAGCCTGTTTGACCTCTGTTTGCATGGCAAGATTTTGGCCTGTAACTATTTCCCAAATATGTTGGGCTACTGTGCATCCTAGGTAATAACAACATAATTTATATTACCTACTTTAAAAAGCCAGAGAAATTGGATTTTTTTAAGAGAATGTAATGTTTAGAGAGAGAGTAAGACACTAAAAGATCTGAAAATATCTCATAATAAAAATGCACAGAAAGCTCTTTTAACCACACCAAAGAGTCTCATTCTCTCCATATTTTGAGCACCTTTGTCTTCCTTTGCATATATAAAAGGTGAAGTATTTGGCTAGTTCCCAGCCAAGACTGCACACCCAGGATTCCACCCAGCTTCTCCACTCCAATCATGCACACAGTTTTACCTGTTTTGCCAATGAAGGAGCTGGTGGGCTGTGCAGTCTTGGCTGGTGCCAATGCTCTGCCTCAAAAATTTTAGTGGTTAGGTGTTGGTGGCCGCACTCTGGGATGGCTGCAAAAAGTTTGGCTGAAAATGTTTTCTGAAAAATGTACGAGGATCAGTCCTCTGACAGCATATACATTTCTGCTCTACCAACTAAACTTCCTGAAGAATCAACCTTTTCCTTGATGCATGGTGCCTGGGAATGTATCTCCATCTTTGGGTCACGTTCAGGAGACATTATTACTGCGGGCAATGAGACAGGACATTTTACAGCAGGCCTGATGGCTTGCATATGTATTTATCAGTGCCAGCATCTGGCTCAGCTGGTAGCGCCAGACCTGAGACAGCCCCATGGGTGCCCCTACCAGTGATGTCCTATCTGGGCTTTTTGGAGCTCAGAAGGGACTTAGAGGTTGATTCAGGTATCAGAGGGTCAACCCACCATTAGTAAAAACAGATGTTTTGCACATATAAGTGGGGAGTGGCTGTCTCTCTGGGGGAGGGCAGCTCCACCACTGGGTAGCTGGCACATGAACAAACCCTTTGTGTACCTCGAAGGCAAAGCAAGGCCTGTGGTTCTAATATAATGCCTGACCAAAGGCTTGTTTTAGTAAATGGAGAATACTCTGAAAGCTTTGTTGTAGGCCTGAGGCAAAAATAGCACATGCTTTGGGGAGGACATGCACAGGCCAGAAGCAATGGAGGTTTTTCACAAGAGTGGGGCAGGTCCTGTGCTGCCAGCGAGTCCCTGCACCCACATGGGTATTGTCACTAAGTAGGTTTGTGGAAGAGAAATCTCTTTGGCTATGCTGGAATTATGTGGGAGTGTATTCCTCCTGCAACCTGGGAGCATTTCTGAAGAGTTTCACGGACTGTGTGGATCAGGAAGAGACTCTGTAATGAACACATTAGAGATCTACAAGTTCTGAGGAGACCATAGGTGTGCCCCCCAGGAGGTCTGTTCTTTCAGTCAAGTGGCACATTCTGTGAGGACTCTCTTTTCTAAGGAGCAGCCTTTGGCAGAGGTGCCATATGCATGGGGCTCTGGCATCCACCTGCCGTGCTGCAAAAGCAGGTGTGTGTATTTGGGAGGCATTTCTACACACACAGAGCAGGGTCTTTGTACACAAATGTATATGTCTGTCTCTTATGTGGCTGTGTTCCTTTGAACTGATCCAGTATCACACTGAATTGAATGGGAGGTGGGTAAACCCTACAAGCCTACTCATGGGAGTACCAATTTGCATGAGCACATCCTTGTTTTGAAGTAGACTACTGTTCTCAGCAGATTGCAGCCTTTTCCCCTTCTCCTTTTGTATTTTTCAGTATGAAAATACTGAATATACTTTGCCTTTCTGAGGTGTTCCTTGCAATACAAAAACACATCTTTGTCAGTGCTTTATGCAGCCCTAACACCTGAGGAAGCAAATGGCAAGCACTGGAGACTGATGGTGCTCAGTACATTCCTGAGAAGTCATCTTGATCAGCCCCATAAGCTGTGTTCTCTCTTCCTGCTCTCCACTTTATCCCCAGTGTGTATTACACTTGCCCCAGCTTTGCAGAGATAATTTGCACTCTCCTAGTTCATTAGCTGCTACCCCCTCCTGTCCATGGGCAAAAAAAAGCCCTTACTGTTCAAAAGAACACATGCAGCAATCATTAATGCTGACCCTAATTGTGCCAATTCAAACCACTCAATAGCTCTAATTAAAACCTCTCTTGTGCAGGGCACTGAACAGTAACAAAACTGTCACCCTGAACAATCAAATCATGGAGCTAAGAAATTTTTTTGCCCCTGTTGTTCAAATGTTGTTGCTGCTGTCGGAAGGGTCATCTGAAGGGATTAAGTATGGGGCTTTTGTAGCCTGCAAAGTTGGTGGGAGTAGGCGGGGGAATATCTAAACCCAACCAATATCTTTTGGTCACAGTTTGAAATCAGAAGACGCCAACTTTTTTCCAGGTCTCCTTTCATCCACTTTACCCGCCCCCATACAGCAAGCAACACCTGCAAAGTAGACAGGCTGTTGGTTATGAGACACATGGACACCACAAGTCAACTTAAACATCTGCAAAGGAGGGGGTGAGGGGGAAGCCCAGGCGTTCCTATCCCTACAACCTTGTTTCTCAGGGTCCCTGACTACACTTTCCTGTGTGCCATAAATAACTCTGCAATTACATTAATTGGTTGCATATTTGTTGACACAGGGGTGGACAAGGGTAGGTTATGGTGGGAGGATTTTTTGCTTTCAGTGCAATTTTATACTACTTTCTTCAGATGTGCTTTAATCCCCACTTTCCCTACCCCCATTATTTAGAGTTCTCATGTCTTTCAGAATAACTTTATAAGCATGTGGGTGGGAGGGGGGAGCAGGAAAAAAAAGAGCGTTAAAATTAATTTGATGGCACCCATGCACACACATCTGTTCTGCTGTGTTTCCTAGCAAAGTCTATCAATCAAAAAGAAAAGGTTGATATGTATCACAGTGGGATATTTCAAAAAGCTGGATGCAAACAATTGTGTGCTGGAAGGTTTTATTCTGCACTGAGTTTCTGACAGGAATCAAAAGATCAAAATGGTGTGCACATATGCCTATATTTTATTTTGTATTTCTCATTTTTTAAGAAGGTGGTGAAATTAATGGAGCAATAGAGTTAACTACAAAAATTCCAGTCTTGGTATCTTTCTGTTCATTGTTGTGTGTGTTCTGAAGCCCAAACCTGGGATCACAGGTAGGAGCCTGACAGTGCTGCAAGCACTTTTGTATCTGTGCTTCTATTTTAGATCATTACAGGAACACATGCTAGCTATGCTATGTGGTTCTGGGTTCAAACCACCATCTCAGAGTACTTGGTATGGGGTACTTCACTGAGTCTTTCCTTCCAGTGCCTCCTTGGCTTGCTTTCTTTTGCTAGTAGTAATCAGAGCTGCAGTGAGAAAGTTCATGGCATGTTGTGTTTCATCTTTCCTCCTTTTTTCTCTTCTTAGCTGCTGTCCCAGCTGAGAAGTAGGGAGTAGGATGACACCATAGAGCGCTGGCAGTCTGCCTCTTCAAACACGCTGAGCACTTTGTTAGAAACCACCTTGGTTGTTTCTTGTTCTGACTGCTGGGCTGTGCTGTGTGCTGTTAAAACATTGCCTCATCTCAGCAGTGAGGCCATTTCATTTAGTTATGGATTAAACAGCCCATACTTAGAGTACAGCTTGACTCAGCCTTTAAGCATTTAGCCTTGGTTAGTGACGAAGCACAAAATCTTGATGTATAAAGACGTATTCTATATGTATAGAAGTAACAGGACAAAACCCAAGAATGTTTTTAAAACATTTTGAGGTGAACAGTCTCTTCTTGTGCAAACTCTTTGCAAACTTGGCCATATGAGCAGATAGGTTCAGGATATGTTCTGTTTTCACCAGTTTGCCTCAGACCCTGTGAGTACTAGTCTGGAGTCACTAGGAGGACCACACTCTTCTAAAAAGGGCTGTGTTGCACTGTGATGTGTGATGGCCCACTTCTGCCTTTGTGCCACCACTGAGTGGTAATGCAACACTCTGTAGTTTTCAATAGCAATGTGCTCTTACAACGGGTGAAGAGAAATGGGTGACACTACTATATGGCATTCAAATGAGTGACAAATGACACTACGATATGGCATTTCAGAGCAAGGTCCCTTCATCAGCAGCACTGGAGGGAAGAAACCAGAGCTCTTTGACAGTTTTGCTGTATGTTGGGGGGCAACGGGGCATAGCAAACATGGTTTATACTTCTTTACACTTGCTCAAGAAGGGGAAATAAGGCACAGAGAGGGTTTTTTGACCAGCTCTATGTGCTTTCAGACAAGCTGAGAACAAATCCTGAGACCCTAGTATCTTGTCTAGCATCTGGAAAGCAGCAGCTCTTTTTCTGAGCTGATTCTTGCCTGTGTTCATATAGGAAGATCTGTGTGTCTCTATTATCTGTTGAGCTGAGGATAGGGGATTTCTGCAAAATAGACTCCAGTGTAGATTCCCACTGCTTTCTGTACAGATCTCCCATGGTTGTGTCTGCCCTTCTGTCTCATTCCTTGCCCCCATTTTCTAGGCAGCAATGCTGAAGTCTGTCCTCTTGACTAAGCTGTTGCACTTTAATTTTCAACAGGCCCCTATTGCTCTTGCACCTTGTGTGTGGTCTTTGAACGCTATGTGGCTCAGCAGCTGGGAATAGTGAGTGGGTGGGCAATTTAAAACAGAAAAGACTCTGTATCAGCACACGGCTGAGGTTTGAACTCTGCTCAGCTTTGGATACTTGTAGCTGGTTCTCAGGGCTGTGATTTAAGTGCTGTTTTGCTGGTGTCAGTGTGAAACTTAAATCAGTGCTAAGAAACTGGTAGGGAAGAAAAAACAAACTTTGCTTGTCCGATAACAAGTGTTACTCTTGGCCCTGATGAAAAATTGTGGGATCAGGGCATCTTAGAATGAACATCATTCTGCTATTTCGTCACCATTTTGCCTCCGCAACTGAGAACACAAAGAGTGCCTAATTTGATATCAGGACTTCTTTGCTGGAATATATTTCTGAGCTGTTTCATGCAATTTAGAACATAAATCTGATTCTGAGTTTCCTGAAGATACGGACTGCTAATGGAGAGAGGCAGATGAGGGGTGTGCTAACCCGTGAGACAAAATACTTCACTGCATTCATCTGAGCGTTTCTGCGAGAAAAGGTAAATGTGCTCAAGCAACAAAATATAGCCCCAATATCATAACTTTTTGAATTCACTGGGCCTGGTCCTCAGTTGCTTCCTTCTCCTTTTTGTTGTTGTCTGTGCTGGTGGAGGATCACATGGAAGGGAGGTTAGGCAAGAGACCTTGCCTTCCATGAGCCCTGGCCTGATTCCCACACACACTTCTTTTGCACTTTTGATGGTGAGCCCACTTGGCATGGGCAGAGAGTTCTCATGTATGGGGGATCCACCAGCTGCTCTCCTTCACATTTGCAGCCCAGAGTACCAAGTCCTCAAAAAATTTCAGTGCAGAGGTTGTTTTTTCCCCACCCACTTTCCATCTATCCCACCCAGGTAGACAGGATGAGCAGAAGGAATCCTTGACTTGATAAGATTGATAAATGAAGTTGGAACAGATCTCTTTTCTGGAGTCCATATGGAGTCCAACCCAACTTCAAACTCATAGCTGACAAAATAAAAAAAAAAAATTGGCAGGTTGTTAAGTACTTTTAAAGATTCTAAAGGTTAAAGATATGGTCGATTGGCATTCTGTTTAGAGCCTGGAGTGATGTTATATTTGCTTTACAGAATTCAAAGGAGTGCACAATTTACGTTAGAAATCTATTAGATAGATATTGGGAAGAGTCATTCAATTTTCCAGTGCTACATATATACCCATCATTTACGACCACTGCAGCGGGCCCCATATTGATTTTTAGCATTATAGCCTATAATTTGCAAAACATGAGTAAGAGTAAAAACGCCAAACAATGAGATTATCCTTGTTTTCAAAGAGCTGGCAGATTACAGACTAACTTCAGCTATGTGATTGTAGTGGTTCCACCCTTAAAAATAGGTATGTGCTGAAGTACCATGAAAAAATATACTGAAGATCAAATGAGCTTTACTGCCTCTTTACTACATTTTGGACTTTACTGCATTCCTTTCTTTTTGGTTTCATTTTGTTCTGTTTTCATAGTAATACTGGGGTATGGCCAACAGTCTCTTCCCATGATGGAATAATATAGGTGCATGAAGGTATGACTGGGTTATTAGGATCAGATGGATGGGCACTAGTGAGAGGTGAGGGTCTGGCAGTGGTGGGAACTAATCAGGACTACTAGCAACTCTTTGGGAAACCAAAGTAGCACAGCCAGGACCAATACAATTTAATATACTTTCTAGAGAAAAAGTCTGAACAGAATTTCTGTATGAAGTATAATGAATGAAGTGGCAGACTCTAAATGGATTTCATGGGAAAAGGTTTGAAATCCTGTAATATTTTTGACAAAGCTTTTCATTCAAGTATAAGTGAATATTCTGCAAAGAGCTTCCAGGATGAAAAGCCCAATAAGACACTTATTTTTTACTAACAGGTTTTCTGTTTCATTCAAGCATATATATGTATTTATGCATACATATAATTGGCTTCCATAAAAAGCTGAGCCTCTCTTTTTTTGACATAATCCAGCAAATACACCCCAGAACATGCTGAACACCCCAAAGCAATGTATCTCTGCTTCTTAAAAAGTGTGAATATTTTGCAGTTAGCAGCAACTGACTGTTATTCCATCATGGGAAGAGGTGGTTTGCCATACACCAGTATTATTATGAAAACAAAAAAGAAAGGAATGCAGTAAAGTGCCAGATGTAGTAAAAAGCTGTGTTGACAGTGGGGTGACACTGTAAAATTGTTGTATGCTGTGATTTGAAACTTTTTGAACCCAATGATGTCTGATTTCCACCCTCATAATCAGTGAGTCAAACTTAGCCCCCGCCCCCCACTCCCCTAACTCTACCTATGTCTGGGAAACTGGGGAAATGGTATTCCACCTCATTTTAGGGTGACTGAAGAGTGATTGCTATTCTTCATAGGGTCATGAATGTGCTCAGCTGTGGCTTTTCAGTCTTTACTCTGGACTGACCAAACTTGCCTCTAGATGGAGATTTGCAGGTGTCAGCATGGTAGAAAAGGTTCTGCTACTACAGGTTCTCGGTAATTAAGACCTGGCAGCAATGGATAATTCTCTGATTAAATGGTCCAAATGATTCAATGGGCACAAAGTTAAAAAAACAAACAACCCCCAAACAAACAAACAAACCAACAAAAAGCTCTAAATTCTGCATTGTTACAATCCACAAAAACAAATCTTACAGCAAATTTCCCATGTTCTTCTCTGCCTCTTTTTAAATTGTGACAAGAAGTGACATCTAAACCTCTTGCAGGAGTGATTGTAGCATCTACTGACTTAAAAAAGAACCTCTAATAGTAAATTAGTCCCTAAAAGCAATTACTTCATATTTGGAGGCTGCAGATTATTTTCTATTGAAAGTTGAATAATCATTTCTACTAAACATGTGCAAGAGGGGATTCGTGCCCTGATGAAAACTGTGGCAGATAAATCCCATGATGGTTCTGAGTGCCAATACTGTTTAAAAGAGGACAGTGATCTTCTGAAACTTGTTTGAGGACAAGACAAGTAGAAGCAGAGGCAAATAATCAAAGCAATCAAACAGTTCTCCCTGAACAGCTGTCAAGACCACCAATATACACGTCCTGTGCCATGAGTTTGTGGTGATGCACATGATATGCGAGCACCATGGCAACAAGATATTAATCAATACAGATGGGCACAGGTTGGGGTAAGTCTTCAGAGGTGCAAGTCGTAGGCTGGATCTCATGCACACAGCAAGCCCCAACGGCACCAGTTTCAGTGCTACCTTACCATCACTGCATAGCTGAATTCATTATGGCTCAACTTACATCTTCCTCTGAAGGATCCATGTGTTGGGTCTGGTATACAAATGCCTGGACGTGAAGAACAACTTCCCTCCCAGTTCTGTGTCCCTCTCTCTTTGTGGTTTTCAGTTACAGACTCTGGGCAAGTTTGCTAGGGAGACATCACTGATGGAAGTGGCACTGTGCCAGCAGTATTTGGCACTCTGAATGATGGCAGGGTTTTTCAGAAGAGTTCAAGTGACAAGATTAGGTGCCCAATTCCTCTTATGGTTGGTGAGTAGCCTTCTCTTGGCTCCTCAATATCTCTGTGATGCCACTGATGCCCAGTGCAGGCACTTCCTACTTGCCAGCAACATGAGACAAACAACAGACAATTTAATGGCCCAAAACATTCTGTTTCTGTAGTTTATTCTATTTACCTAGATTTTTATTTGATGACACACCAGTAAAGTGCACCTATACAAACTAGAGTACCAGGCACAGTGTGCCAAAGAGTTAGACTCACATTTTCAGCTGTGAAAGTGACCACTGGAAAAGATCCATGTATTTTCTCTCTTAATAGTGTCTTTAAACAGAGCTTGGATATCCCTCCAGCCTCCTGAATGGTGACTTGCTGAGATTTTTGGGCTTGGAATAGCTCAGTAAAATTTAGGGGTGATACATAAGCCAGGCAATGAACTGTCTTCTGCACTAAGGCAGTTACTATCCACAAGGGAAATATTTCTCACTACACAGAAATGCCTGGCCATGGCTGGGAGTATGTGTGGCAAGGTTATGAACAGCTTTGACCATGAAGGGGTCAAAGGTTTCTGTAACTGGGAATTTCTGACCCTCTCTGGAACTTCCAGTTGGTGTTAAGGTGCTGCTGGTGTCAGAGCCTCATAGGCATTGGTGGAGAGGTTTCCAGTGTAGCTGGTATTCTCTATTAGGGATTAAGAAAGCAATTATTTTTTCATGGTGGTAACAAACCTCTAGCATAGAGATCCTGACATCCTTGTGTTTGTGTGTGAAAAATACACCAAAGAAAGGCATTCATGTTTAAAGTACAAGTGATAAAGAACACATGAAGGCAAAACACAAAATAGGTCAGATGCAAAAATCCCCCTACAAAACTGGAGAGGAGAATGTAGGCAAGTGTAATATTGTTATCTGGACTGGAATTTAATCAAAACTTAAGTATGAGGTGATGTGGTACTTGAGTGGCGGGATCACTGCCTCAACAAAACTGTACTAGATTCGGCCTGTCTTTTCAGAGATTCAGGCATGCACAGGTATAACTTGCCCAACCTCAACCAAGCTGATCCTGATATCCACAAGGACACTCATATTCAGATTTCCCAGCTCTTCCCCTCCTCTTCCTTTCAAGGTCTCTCTGCTTGTGTCATGTGGAATGGCATGCGTTCAGGTGTGGATCAGAGAGACTTTGAAATGGAAAATCAGAGGATACCACAGGCCATACTGTAGAAGAGCTGGCAAAGCTTAGAACCAGGCTGGCAGAGTGGTGAGGGTTAGGACTAAGGTAGGTTTGTATGGAGCGCTGTGTTTGGAGTCCCAGAGAAATCTGTAAGCCAAGAATAATGAATACTGGCAGAGCTCCCTGTGAGTAACAAACGGCTTATCCTGTCTAGGCTAATGACAAAATGTTACATATTGGCATTTTTGATTTTTTTTTTTTTTTTTTCAGGAAAAGAAAGATTAAAGCAACCGCTATACCTACCCACTCTGCTTTGCTCTGATAAGATGCCAGAATT
This sequence comes from Agelaius phoeniceus, assembly GCF_051311805.1. NCBI lineage: Eukaryota > Metazoa > Chordata > Aves > Passeriformes > Icteridae > Agelaius > Agelaius phoeniceus. The sequence continues at coordinate 30,087,626 of NC_135270.1, read as the reverse complement.
ACATGACTTCTACTGTGTAACAAGGTTCTTTGTGTGGGTGTAGCAGCCCCTCCCCATACCTAGCGGATACACTCCAGGGAATTTTTGCAAGTGTGATTATTGCCTCTTGTAAGGTCACTGAGTAAAGAAAGGTAATACATTGTGTGAAAAAATGTCATGTTTTGTGTGTTTCCATAAAAGCACCACAAAACAGTCCTACCTAAAGGTTATTATCACTATTATATGCACAGCAATGGCCTCCCATGCATATTACTCTGCAATATGTTGGGCCTCAGCCCTGCCCTACATCAAACTCAAACTGGTAATTTGAAAATTAAGGACTTGATGTAAATGCAAGCCAGTCTAGTTCACAAGATATCTCCATTGCTCAGTCCCTCTCTCAGGTAGAGGGCTTGGCATTACTCGCTGCCTCCAATGCTCAGGCCAACAGCTTGCTGCCATTGCAATGCCATGTACTGCTCCCTCTTTAGACATGCCTGTAGATGCTGAGCCTTGCTGGTAGATGTATCTCCATTTTCCCCTCTTCTCTTCCTTCTGCTCCACAGCTGCACTAACTTGCCCGTTGTATGACGATGCTCACTTTCTACCCAAACTTCCCATTACTAGGAGTGCCTGGTGCTGGGATGAACTGGGACCCACATGCAGTCTCTATGGGCTTGTCATCTCAAGAGGTACCAAACTTGGACTTGGGATATTTTCCCTTGTGCAATGTATTACTAAAGACCCAAACACATCACCTGCATGAGATTTGAAGGATTTGCTGGGCAATACAAAGCAATGGGCTCTGGGGCTACTTGTGCAGCTGGGAACCCAGAGGAAGATCTTCAGGGAGAGGTAGACTCTGTGGCTGTGGCTCGGCCATGCCTCGGCTCGGAGGTGACAGGAGGATCTGCTCTCCCTGAGACACGAGCTTGCTCCTGTGGCAGCCTTGGCCCCAGGACCAAATGAACACGGTTTGTGACCATGCGGTGGTTGCCTACGCCCAATTTACTTGCTCGCTAGCCGGCCCGCCTGCACGGCTCAGCTGTCACTGCCCCCGCCCGGGGCTGGGGCCGGCTATGCCCTGCACGGCTTTGGGGCGGGCGGCGCAGCCCGGCAGCTCCGCGGGGAGCGCTCGCCGCGCTGGCCGGCCGTACCCCGCGGCCCGCGGGGGCTGCCCGGCACCCGCACACACGCCCGACCGCCGCGGGCTCCAGGTGCCGCCGGGATCTCCAGGTGCCGCCGCGGGCACGGGGACGCCGCCCGCCCCGCGCCCTCCGCCGCCCGCCCGGTGGCGAGGGGCCGGGCGAGAGGCGGTGCGGCCCCGCCATTGGCGGCGGCCGCACGGCGATAGGCGCACGGCGCGGTCAGTGCCGGCCGGCCCCGCCCCGCCGCGGCTTTATAACGGGCATCCCCATGGCCGAGGCGGGGAACCTGCTGCCGCGGGACCGGTATCGTCGCACCGCCCCGGAGAGCCGCCTCTGGTGGCCGCAGAGCCGCGCTGCCCCGAGGGACGATGATGCCGCGGGCCTGGCGCAGCGCGGGGGCTCGCCCGTTCCTGCTGGCGCTGCTGCTGGTGCATCTGCCGCCGGCTCGCAGCCATCGATCCACGGGGCCCCGGGTAAGTGAGCTGGCCCGGGTAAGTGAGCGGGCGCGGCAGGTTGCAGCGCCCTGCCCCGGCCCGCCGCCCCCGCGCCCTGTCAGCGCCGCAGGTGGAGCCCCGGCCGCCGGGCAGCGCCCCCGGCCCCGCGACCCCTGGGCGCAGACCCTCGCCAGGGCCTGCCCCGCTCGCTTATTAAAAGCCGGGTATCGGCTGCGTGCGAGAAGTTCTTACACCGGTTATTAACTTGTTGGTATTTATTGCAGAAAAACACGGGAGGGGGGAGGTTGGCAGGCTCTGTTTTTATATTGCTTGACTTGCATTTAATATAGCCCCTGTTTCCAGCACATAGCTTTAGGACTTTTCTTCTTTTATGTTCTCAAGCAGGGATTAAATGAATCCTTCCAATAAAGCTAGATCCCTTCAGCCCAGGTTTCTCCCTGTAGGAGTCTAGCTCTGTTTTTTTTTAATCTGACAATGCCTGACTCTTGCTGGGGCTGTTCATTTCACTTACCAAACTATTACATTGCTCTGGGGGAGAACCCAACATTTTTCTAAATATGGTTCTCCCAGTGAGTGAGTGTTACCACTGCAGCATCATTACGGAGTAGCGTGAGAGTTTTCAATTATAAAGCTGCAAAACAGTAGCTGTTCTTCAGCCAATGCTGCTGCATAGCTCTGGGTAAGTGGAATAAACTTGCCACTCTGCAGGCTTGTTGGATGCATTGGCCATGTGCATTTTTGCACATCTAAATGCTATCTAAAATGCTTGAAGTGTAGTACCTAATTAACTTAGACCATAGTTAGGCAAGACTAGGAGTCTTTGAAATCCCTACTTGGCCAAAGTATTACAACAAGGGACTTGAGTGAAATGTTTTGGTTTTTTTTTTTTTTTTTTTTTCTTATGGAAGTGTTTGACCATGAAGGCTATTAAATGTTTCTCAGAGCTATGGAAAGCATACTACTGGCTGCACTGATGTTGTTGTGTTCAGCTGTTCTTTTATGGCCAGATGTGTAACAGCAACTGCTAGTTCTGATCTCACTAGTTCTAAGTCAGAACTGGTGTGTGCTGTAAATTACTGAGACCTGCTTTAAAAGATCGGGAAACACAGGGGGGTTATGCATATATCTTTATTACCTGATATCAGGCATAAACCTCAAGATCAGAGTGATTTCAAATAGAGAGGAAATTTAAAGGTGATAAGTAAGAGTCTTGCTGGGTAGCTAGGGTCTTCATCAGCACAAGTATCTAACCGCTTTAATGAAGCGCAATTGAAACAAAACAAAAAAAATCCTGATGGTAGTGCATGTTGTCCAATGAGCCTGTGTACCAAACAGTTTTCATATATACCATTTTTTGTACTGTACTTTACAAGGCAGTTTAATTGTTCCCTGTGCTATGTTGTCTTGGAGTGGGAGCTATTTCAGGGGAGTGGGAAACCAAATACAAAGAACTACTGATTTACTTTTTGCTTGAAGTAAGTACACTGACTTTGCTATTTCTTCCTTCATGACTGGGGAGAATATCAGCTGTGAACACTAACATCTGTAGTTCTGTTGGAAGATGTGCCTTAAAGTTTTAACCTAGTGTTTTAATTTATGAGTTCTTAAAAGGAAAGCTGTATATTTCCACAATGTCTTACTCATGAAATCTGTATTTTTGCCCCTCAAAGTGTCATGTGAAGGTGAAGAGTTTGGTTTGCTTGCTTGCAACCAGGTTGATTGATATAAGCCCCTGACCTTCATCTCTTGCAGCGATTAGACATTGCCCGTAAAGCTGTCATTAGTATAAATGTGGCATGCTTTAGGTTCCAATAAAAACAAAAATACTTTATTATTAATTTCTTAAATAATGACTACCAGGTTACGCCAATATGTATTTCTTGTGTGGACTTGCGATCAAGAGTGTATTCCTGTCAGGAAGTCTCCCTGGCCAGGTGTCAGTGCTGCAGTTCTGGGGATCTGCTCTTGTTCAAGTGCTAAGTGTGATACCTGCTCTTTTGCACTCTTTTCTGTATGGTAAGTACTAGAACTGTGATATTTGCAAGCTGAAACTCTTTTAAAGGTGAACAACAATTTTTAGTCCTACTCAGTGAATTCAGATGAGCAGCAATAATGCTTGAATCAAGTTCTAGATCTTCCTCCTTGCATTTCTCTTGCTACTGTAGTGTTCTAAGATAGGCAGCCAGTACTGTTACTAAATACATAAACAGAAGAGAATGGTTACTACTATTTGCAGAAAATGTTGAAAAACTGGAGATATCGAAGAGAAATAGGTATATCTACATCCCTTGGGCCAATAAGGGATGAAACTTTCAGATTGAGTTCAGGATAATTACTTGAATACCAAGGTAAATTAAAAATGCAGCTAGTACCTACAGGTCTGTTGGGGAACTTCTGGCTCTCAAAAGATGTATGAAGCTTGCTGTTTCTTGTTATAATGAAACTATGAGCAGTGATGTGAATTCCTTAGGCTTGGTGTCAGTGACTTGTAGGAAACATCTGGCTCTTGCATGTATGCTGTTGCCCAAAGACAGTTACTGACAACTGTCCCAAGTGAAGCCCCATAGGAAGTCTAATATCATGTCCTAGAAATGGGACAGGGCTGCTGTGTGACTTGTTTCCTTACTTGACAGACTCTAGTAAAGCTTCTGCTGTGTTACACAATCACCTGGTCACTTCTACTTTTGTAGCTCAAAAGAGCATCACGGGACTATACTTGAAAGATGTCTGTTTGAAGGATGCTACCTTCTGGAAAAAGATAATCAGGCTTTATTTGCTGTTCATTTTATCTTCCTGTGTGCCTCTTTCTCTCTGCTGGCATGAGATCTGGGGTGTGGGACAAGGCAGGTCTTGCTGTTTCTTGAACCCAAAGTGATAGATGGGGAGCTTGACCAGGTTGGCTCTTGCATCTCTCCTTGAACCCAAAGTGATAGATGGGGAGCTTGACCAGGTTGGCTCTTGCATCTCCTACTGTGTGGTGCATTTAAGCAGTACTTTTTCATAGCAGATTAAACAGATTGTGCCAAAAAGCTTTGTTTTCCTCCATCTGGACAATTAAGTGTGACCTTTGTTTTTTCTAGTTCAGGGAAAGATCTCTGTTGGCTCTCTGCTTTCTGAGTGAGAAAACTCCATAACTCCTGACCATTATGAACTTTATGTATGGCAGAGAACTGTTGGTGGCAGTAATGACAAATGCTAGCACAGAGGAAATGGTGGATGCTTGCAGAAGGCACACAATGAGACTGCAGCAGTCAAAAGATGTCCTACATTTTGGATGGGCTTGGATTTCTGGAAGACTGGGGACCTGCACCCCTCCAGTGACTTCAGAGGACAAAAAGATGATAGGAGGGGACAGGGTAGTCACTCTACCTCTTCCTATTTCATGCATGGAAATGTGTCATATCCTCTTCTGAAAGGCATGCTGATTGGAGATGAGGGAGGACCTTACAGTTCAGTGCCCTTAAAAAGGAAGGTAGTAAATAGCAAATTGTGATGCTACCAACAGATTCCAGTGCATAAATTGGAGTGCCACAGAGCACTGGGAATTTCCTGCTGCAGTTGACTACTAGCTAGAACACCAAAGAGTCTTGGTAAAAAGTGCTGAAAAGACTCCTGCAGCTTTGTTGTCCCCTCTGGGAGGAGGCAGCAGTGTTGCAGCTTATGCAGGAGTGGCACAAGGAGCGTGTTCTGCTCTGTGTTCACTGCAGCCCCACAGGAAGGGTTCCACAAAGCAGGTGTCTTTATGCTTACCAAAATTAGGAAGTTTGTGTTCTTTATGGTGGGAAGAAATTATGCAAGCATGTGTAATAAGAATATAAGGCAGAGAGCTTCATACATAGGAGGTCTAGAATAGAAAAATGAATGTTAGGATAGGTTTTCAATGACTGAATTTTGTTTCTTGTTTGAGATTAATTGCCATTCTACATTGCAAAGATCTACACTAGTAACTAGTGACTGAAGCACTTTAATGCTTTTAGATTTCTGTACCATTGGAGAGATTAATTTAATGACGAAACAGGTACCCAAAGGCAAGTCTTTAGAAAAGAGATAGGACAGATTTGTTGCTCTATGGCAAACAGATAACTTGTTTTGGTTGGGTGAGCGATGTTTTTTACCCAGGTGGAAACTAAAATTATATATGGAGCTATGTTGCTTATTTCTCCTTCTCCTTGCTCCTTTTAGACCTTTAATGTCAGCTGAGTTCATTTATGTGTACTAAAGAAACTGCTCTGACTTGTGTTTTTTAAACAGTATGCAACGCTGTTGAAGAACAGGATTAATTCTTGTGTAGAGAAGTATTAAACATTATGTTCCTGTTGGAACAGAAGGCCCTGTTCTAAACAGAAAAATACTGTAGGATTTTACTTGCTTTTTGTAGTCTTAGAGTTGGTGTTTTAACTGCCTGAGCTTCAGAGTTAGCTACAAGAATATTCCCACTCATGTTAATGAGCTGTGCTGTTAATGAAAGATTTCTGGCCAGCAAAAGATTGGGTACAGAAAAAGAAGCTGCTCATGTATTTTTGCTGGTGGTGGCAGCAAGCTCTGTAGCTGGTGGAACACCTACAATGATAACCTCTTGGACTAGTTTTCTACTTTCTAGCTCTAGTGTGCTAAGGTAATCTTCACAGTGCAGAGCAGATGCTCTCTTGGCTTCTTTCATTTCCAGATGGCCTGAAGCAATTGGTAAGATGACTGTAAACTCATTTCAGTAGTGTAGTAGCTCTAAAATATTAATACTGCTATTTAAATATCTTAGATGTTCTTATCCTGCCATCTCAAACTAATTGCGACATTACTATGTCAAAAAAACCCCAAACAAACAAAACCCCATTTGTCTCTCACTTGGCTGGTGAATCCCAGTTCTTCTGGTGCTGGCACATCTGACAGTGCAGTTAAGTGTTACACAATAAGCTTTATGCTAACATTAAAAGCTAAACATGGAAGCAATGCAGGTGGAACTAAAGCTGATCCCTGAAGGCTGCTGTGCTGACTGTCATACTTAAGCATCCTGTGTGACAGTGTGGTGGCTTCCTGTCAGAGTCCCCTGGCAGCTGCCATGATCTCTCTGGTACTGATGCACCGTCCAGGGACTTTGTGGCACAGCAGACCTTGAGCTGAGCTTGGTATGCCATGAGAGTAGTTTACTGCTTCGGTCCTCAGGTGATACTCTGGCAGAGTAGCAGCTGTTGTGACTTGAACTATGAAGCTTACAAGCTTCACTACTGTCATTGCATTGGTGGGACTCTAAGATTCCTATGCTCATTTGTGAGAAGCTCTTGTTTGTGTAGTTCTTGCTCTAACAGGGAAGGCTGCTATTGATGTGGGTGAATCTATTCCATGCTGGAGCTTTCTGGATAAGGTGGGAGGTTAGTTTGATACGTTTGCTTTTGCAGCGAAACTACCAGGATGTGATGGAAGTAATATGTAGCTGCCTGTCTCTTCTGACTGGCTCACATGAGCAGTCACAACTTGTGTTCAGCAGCTTATCTGTGAACCATGTGAAGCTTTCTGTGTGTGATGACTTTACTGCTTGTAGGTATGAGGAAGAAGTATTCTGGCACCAAAACCCTGACTAAGAATGCAACTCTCTGCTCTCTCTTTTTTTTTTTTTTTTTTTTTTTTTTTTTGTGTTGAGGGGAGGAGGCATTGTAGCTTTAGGAGAGTAACAACAGGAAAGCATAGCTAGTCACACCAGGGTGTAAAGTTTTATTCAGGACAGTGAAAACCACCCACCATACAAAAGAGTTCTTTGTATATTGCCTCATACAGGCTATCAGCAGCTGTTGAGCCTGAGAGCAGCTTTCCCAGGATAAGGCCTTACCTTGAAACCAGCCTCATGCCTCATATCCTGGATGCTTTTTCTCTTTATTAAAGTAGGTTCCTTATGCAACTTAGGCTCTTGTGGGATGCTGCAGTAACAATATTGATAATGTTAGCAATATTAATGGGTTTTAGAAAAGAGTCATCTGCTTCTTGGGTGAGGAAAACATTGCCTCATATAGTGGGCCTGCCCTCTGACCAATGCTATTTCTTAAAAAGTTGAGGTGACAAATATGGTTATTATGGTTTTCTACAAGAGCTGCTCCAAGGAAAGTCTGTGTTGTCTGAGTAGAAGGCCTTCATGCTGAAAGTGCAGTCCTACAGTGTTGCGGGTGACGATGGAGTAAACCGGCTTTGGTTTATGGAGGGATTCACTCTTTAGTCTGTGTGGCACTTCCAGGGTACCCTGGAGACTGGCCTGAGCCTGACTGGATGATGCCAAGGCATCGGCAGCAGCCTGGAATAACACCCTTGGTGGAGGGACCACCCTTGGTGGAAGGATGTCCTGTCTGTCTCACTGGAGATATTCAAGAACCGTGTGGATGCAATCCTGTGTCATGTGCTCTAAGAAGACCCTGCTTGAGCAGGGAGGTGGGACCAGATGAGCCACTGTGGTCCTTCCCAACTTGACCCACTCTGTGACTCTCAGATGTTTCTGTTCTGAGTGTGTCCTTAGAGCAGTGGCCTGGAAGGCCTCGTAAGCCTCCAACTGCCTGGGCTGTCAAACTCTTCACTGGTGGTCTCCCAGCTGTAGCCTGCTCAGAAGGATATGCCTGCATGTTGGGTTTGTGCATTTTTGCCTCCCACTGCCTTGTGGCTGGGCCAGCTGCTTTTGAGGGCCCACTGACAGAGGTTTTCATTTGGAGTGGCACGTACCTATGCAGCAGGCAAGTGAGTGGTAGGTGTGAAATGAGAACAAACTTAAGTACTTCCCCCCAAGGTCTGAGCCTAGAGATAGGAAAATAAAACCAGTTACTATAGTAACAGAGGCTGCATCATTAAGGGTTGGCTCAGGATTTTGGCAAGTAGAGTCTGGCAGTAAAGCCTAGACAAGCAACCCACCAGTGCTGCTGGCAGAGTCTTCATGCAGGTGGAGGAAGTCATACAGAAACTGGTGTGTGTAGGCAGATAACTTGCTCTGCCATGGGCACCTGGACTCCCCTCTTGGGCTGGCACTGGAGTTCTGTTACCTCTGGATGAAGTAAATGAATGAATGTGAGCAGGGCCCTGTACCTGAGTAACTGCTGCAGAGGACCATACTGCTCACTGCTTGAGTATAGACCCAGAGCATGTGCCAGGGCTCTGTAAACTGGGCCACTTTGCCCCATACACTGGAAGTGGCTAAGGGGAAGGAAGCTGACTGTTTGTGTGCAACATTCCTTCTGTGCAAGGCATAGACTATTGAGATTCTGTTCAATGAATCTGTTGGCATTGGCTCTGTAGGCTATGTGGCAGCCCTTGTCAGTCTGAAGTTAAATTTGATTCACTGCTATAAGAGCATTGGCCTAATAGATTTTTTTCTCTATTCTGAGTCTTGTGACAAACTAAAATAATGTAATTTTACCCTATTCAGAGTGGAAGAAGTGTGCTCTTTCTGTGCCACTGAGATGTTGATTAAAGATGGGGTTGAGAGGCTGAAAAAAGTGAGGGCTTTCTTATGGGAGGGCCTCTGATAGAGTTATAGTAAGGGGAAGGGAAGGTGTGTTGGGATAAGAAAGATGGAGAAGTAGGGCAGATGAAATAACTTGTTTTTCTAAGGTTTTTCTTGGCCACTGGTCTAGTTAATGATAGTTGGAATCATATCGAGAGGGAACTGCTGATCCTCAAATAGGGGGGAGAGGTTCCAAACACTTAGTGGGCAGATTCTGTTTCAGAGTTTCTCTTGGCCATCAGTCCTCTGTTACCATTGCTTGGGTTACAGACTAGAAGGAATGTGGAAAATGTTGTCCATCCCTTTCTCTTCCCTGTTTCATGACTGAGAATAATCATTTGAATTGCATAGGGACGCCATATTCTGCCTTTTGATGAGCAACTTCCACTAACTAAGCTGCGATATGTAGGCTTGTGATGCATGGAATAGAGCTTGTTCTATTATTCCATGGAGTCCTGAATAGTTGATTCACAACTTTTTCTTTTCTTATATAGAGAACCCAAAATATAAGATCACATGATCCTTCAGTTGTAAAGCTAATACTTTGGAGTTTGATGCTCCAACAAATTAAAACAATCCAATACAGCCTTAATGTAAAGGTAACTGTCTCAGATTCTGTGGCTGTTGTGGGTTGCACAAGAAGCAGTGTGACCACATATGGTATGGAGGGGGAGTGAACCAGGAATCAAACAGATAAGGAAGCATCCTTAGGTGAAAGCACCTGGTAGAGGTAGTGGTATCCTTTAATGTCCAGATGTGCATTATCCCTAGATCTTGCTTCTGTGTATACCATATACATGCTAGTAAGAAACATGTAGTATGGTAATCTTTTGTTGCAGCATTGACTACCTTGAGTAGTGTGAAGATTAAAGAACCTACTCCAGCTAGTACATCAAACCACTTCCCTTCCAATTTCTTTGAAGCAGATTTATATGCATTCTACACTGGGCTTAAACAAATACGTGGTGGAACTAGGTGCAAGTTAAGAACTAAAAAGCCAGAAGCTCTTGGGTGTAATTTCCAAGTAGAGGATATTAAATGAGTTGGAGTTTGTGGATACTAGCCAGATAAAGGGGTTTCTGTCTGAGCCAAGAAGCTGCTTCTGATTTGGGTTTAGTTACCATACAGAATGGTGGTAACTGTTGTTGGCTTCTGCCTGGAGTTTTGCATTTGGCTTATTCCTTTGCCCTTAAAAGTAAGCAGACAAGTGTTGCAAAAGTAGATAAGTTGTGTGCAAAATTAGTTTTTAAAAATGTGTATGCATCCAGAACACTAGAGTATTATCAACTCCAAACTTGTAGGCAAATGTGAGCTTTAATGTGTATGCATCTCAGGCTTAGTGGAAGCAAATTACTTTTAACATAGAAATCTGTGAGACTGGTATGTGTAAAATGAACAGTGGTGTTAATGCAATAATTTTTTTGCTCCGCAGTTCTAGGAGCAATCTAGAGCTAATCTAGGAGATTAGCTTGACTTCTTTCCCTTTCTGCGTCTTAACCTCAAAATATGTAAATCTAGAAGAACTTGATCCACCTTTTAAAATTAAAAGCAATACCAGTATCTGCAGCCAGGGCTTTGGAGTCCTGTCAGGTAAGGGATTGGGTGTAAGTGCTGCCATATCTTCCTGCTGTTGTAGTAAACTGTAGCCAGTTGGATTCTCAGTGCTTCATCTGGTGGTGGTATTTGCCCTCACTTAGCTGCAATGCATCTGAAATATGCCTGGAAATTAAGCTGAATTAAGCAGATGCAGAAATCTGTCTGACTACAGTTTTAACATAACTTCTGAAAGCGCTTGCCATGGGATAGGATTTCTTAAATGCACTGCACATATAGATGTCCAGGGGTTTAGTTTTTGATTGTAAGAGAAAACTTACAGTCTGGTGCTTCTGGCTGCTGTACCTGAAGGCCTCAGGTTATTCTAGAGGTGCTATCCTTTAGCTTTGTAGGTAGAAATCTGAAGTGATGGCCAAGTGACACTGCTTATCTGGATGGGTAATACCTCATGGTGTAATAAGGTATTTCAGTGGTGGCTGGTAGCTATGCTACCTGACATGTCTCATGCTCTCCATAAAGGGGGTGAACACTGAAGAATTTTGCAATGATTTTTTTATCAGGGTTGCTACACTAGCATTCCCCTGACTTGGTCAGTGTCTATGGGCTGTATTTCCTTCTTTATTATTGCTTAGGTGCGGAGAGAATTTTTACGAGCAGGGATTGTACCCCAACGTTTGAAAGTCAAAGCTGTCTGCTGTGGGCTTTATCTTGTTAGGTACACTGTAAAGCCAGGGATGTTCTGCTTCATAGAGTCAGGACATTCTTTCAATGGCAGTAACTGCTCTTGGACTCACTTTACTTTCCCAGTTTAAGCTTGAACTGTAGAAGGAGTAATAGTTTCAATTTCTACAGGCTTTTACAAAATGGACATAATTTGTGGGTGGTAGTGTATTAATGATTGTTAAATCCATTGTCTAGAAGTACAGGGAAGTATGTCAGCCCAAACTTTTTGTTTTGTGTGCTCATCTTCAGGAGTTTCCAGGGAGCTGAGTGTTCTCTTCATAGTGAACTAAGAAGGTGCTTTATGCTCCAACTTCGTGGTGCTTTTCTTTTTCTAAATTAAGGGCTCATACATTGAGGTAGTGTAGTTGTCTTTGAAGTAAGCTGGATGTTACTAGTTGTAGCTGTTGAAGACTTAAGTTTTCCAAGGCTGTCAGGTTTTGTTCTCTCCTCAGTTCCCCTGAAGTAACAAATGTATTAGTAGAAAAAAATTGTGCTCTGCTGGATTTGACCACCTAAGCTACTACCTTTCTTAAAATGTGAAGTTGTTAAAATCTAACTGTTGGAGCTCTCTTGACCTTCCCAGCTCACCTATTAGTCATGTATATCCTGAAAAATCAGGATTAAATTTAAGGTGGCTGATAGAGCTTTAAATAACTGGAAAAGGTAAATGTTTGCCATTTTGTTACTAAAATAGGGTGTCTCTTAAGGGTGAATAGGACAGGGAGTGGAAAGCAATCCGTGTGAAACTTCAGCTTTTCTTGTCTTCCTCTTCAGTTGTCAGTGAGGCTATATAAATTTCAGGATTTTTGTTGTGAACAATAGATACCTAAAGAAGTTCCAAACTAGCTGGGTTGTGAAGAGAAGTTGATCTTTTCTTTACCACAAAAGTGCTTCTTCACCTGAAGCGCTTTGGCAGCAGTATTGGAGCTGAAACTAGCTGTTGATCATTAGCATACTGCAGTGTATGTTTTGCAGATTTCTAATCTGGATTTGAATGCGCCCATAGGATGGAGCATCCTAACTCATTTGCACTGTTTTGTAAAATCTCTTGGTGTGTAAACAGATACGATGTGTAGATGTTAGCTTTTATCCTAGGAGGATGAAGCTATCCTGGTTTGTGTGTATGTGGTTCTTGCTGAAAGTAATTAAAAAAAAAAGTCAGTTCCAACTTCCAAATCGAGTTTTGCCTGTGTAATTAACTTAAGAAGAACATAGTATATCTTCTAGAACACTAGGAGCTTTTTAATGCTGAAACTGGAACTGAGTGGGAGGAAAAAATTTACCACACTTGAATAAATTTAAGCATTCCTAAAACCTGTCCCTCAACGTTTTTGGATTTTGCCCAGTTGTATGAAAAGTATATTTTGAGCCCAAAGATTTGAGAATCAGATCCAGCTTGAATAGCTGATGTCATAAGCAAACTAAGTTTCTAAGTTTCCTGTTGGAACTCTAAGAATTTACCTAAAAGTCCTCAAGTTTTGGTTCTAGTTCTGTTGGCAAACAAAACCAAACTTGTTTCCACAGTTGCTTCACATAATTGAGGGACTTTTTCCCCGGCCCCTGCTGAAGTGCCAGAATTGGGGAAGAGTTCAGCAGTAGAACCTCATGCAATATGAAGACAAAGATTTGATAAAAAAAAATCAAGCAACAGTGTGCTCTTAAGTGAATGACAGTTCGAAATAAAAAGTTTAACTTCAACTCTAGGCAAGTTTTTCTCTGTAGCAAAGAATCGTGAACTACAGAGGCATAGCTCTTTCTTCCCCCCATGTTTAAAAAAGGTAGGTATTTTACCATAGAAACTGTTCTTGCTGTTAAACTTCAAACCTTCTCAGGTATCCCATGCAACTCTTAGCTCTTTATCGCTTTTGTTAAGGAAATTTCCACATCTGACCTTAAGTGGAAAGCTTCTACTATAACTACTTCCAAGTTAGCCTGCCCATTAATGTTACCTACAGAATAGCTTCTGACTAGCTTTTCCTTTGTCTAGACTCCTGTCAAATCTGCTTCATTCCCTCTTAAGATATGTACTCCCTGGGTGTGCCTCTGTTCAGGCAGGACAACAGGAGTGGGAGAACAATTCTGAACTTGGTAGTTTTTGCTGAATTGTGCCTGAAGCCTTCCTCCTGGTAAAGGTGTGTCCAATTTCAGGAATTCATGCTTTTCTTTGGAATCACTGGGGCAAGTAAATCAAGTTAAACTACACATATATTCCACTTGACATGTTTTCCTTCAGTTTGTTCAGCATTGATAAACTCACTTATAAAGCTATAACCAACCTTTCAGGGCAATGATTAAGTGTTGCATGTCAGAGCAAAAGCTAAAAATTACTTTCACTTCTTTCTTTGTCTTTACCTTTTATGAAACTGTGGAGAATATAAGCCCTTGTATTCAGGAAGTGCCAGAAGGCTGATTATAGACGTGATGAGGTCACCTCAGATTAAGAGGACAAAATAGGGTGTTATCTTTGGCTTGTCTCTGGTTAGTATTTATTAGAAAGCAAACCTAGGGGTTACCACAAACAGCCTAAGCCAAGCATGTCAGTTCTTCACTGTATGGCAGACTGATGTTCACGCATATCCATGCATTTCCTAAGGCAACCAATTAGGATCAAATGAGAAGAGATAATCTTGTTAAATCTCATGCCAGTGTTCAGATGGGTAGAATTGTACTTATCTAAAATTGCTTTAGTGGGACTTGCTAGTGGCTTTTGTTTCACTAGCAGATGTTGATTTAAAAATACAAGACTCTCTTGGCATCTGTTTTATTGTGAGGTGATTGACACCAGTGCTAGGCATTGTTTACACAAAACATCTGAATGTAGTCACAACTGGATTCAACAAGATACTAAGTGAAGACAGCATTTATAAATGCTGACACTGATGAAGCTTGTTTAGTTGATGACCTATACTAAATTGCAATCAGGATTTGATGGATTTGAATAGAGGAAACCTCTTAAAATAGGAAAGGGACAGAGTTTGAGGAAGCGTTTCTTATGCAAAGTGCTGGGAGTACTTTCTCTTACTTTCCCCAGCTCTGACCTTGTTTTTTTCTGATGAAGCAGCTGCTGCAGTATCCACTCTTTAACTGAAACTCTTATCAAGCTGCTGCCCTGGCTTCTTGTTCATCTTGAATATTTGGCTTAGAGCTTCACTTCCCTGAAGTGAAGGAAAAGCACCATGAAGTTTCCCCTTACTTTAGGGAGTGACATGCCTCTATCTTGGGTATTCATTGGGGAGGAAGTTGATGGTACCCAGTAACATCTTGTTCTCCGCTGGGGATTATTAGAATGTACAGCTGACTCTTGGGAAGTACTTCCAGATGTATTATAGGGTAACATCTATGTTCTATCTAGTGCTGTATGCAGAGTCTGCTCAGCTTGAACAGAGTTTTAGTTGGATTTACTGGTTTCAGACAGTGAGCTTGATTTTTGTCGGAGGCTTCCCTTCAAATGTGATTCCTGTTTGGGGAAAGCTTTTGTGGAAATTGAGTAAGATTATAAAGTCACCCCACTTTAAAGCTGAAATGGCACTGATTCAACAAATGCTACAAGATACTAAAGAGACAATTGTGAAGGGCTGAATTAATATCTGGCAAGTGTCTGTCTCAGTTGAAGCTTGTAATCCACTTTGGTTAAGAGCAATATAAGCTCTTGGGCTAGAAAAGTTCAACAGTTCTGGAAAGACGGGAGAGCTCAAAATCTGAGTTGGTGTCAGACAGTGACAAAATTAAACGGAATTGTAATTATCACTTGCATTCACTTAATTTCCTCTTCTTCCCTTGGTTGATTTTATTTACTGGTTTATTCACTTGTGCCAGGGAAAGCTGCCTTTCTAGATTTCAGACCATCCCTGTATTTCTTATGCCTCACTGATACTACAGTGCCTCTAATGACGAGCAAGCACCAAGTTATCCACAGGACCAAACAGCATAGATTGTTCTTGGCTGGAGTATGAGGATTGTGCCTAGAATCTGCAAACTGGAAATGTTTCTGCTTTTGTCTTTGCTTGTGTGGTTGGTTGATCTTGCCCAGCTGCCAGACCCCTCCTCACTTCTTCCTATGCTCCAGCATGAGTTTTACTTAGTGACTTCAATCTTCAAGAAAAAATCTGCTCCATCATGGCCTCTCCATAGGGTGCAGCTTTCTTTCAGAAAATGCTGACCTGCTGTGCTGTGGCATCTTTCCCAGGGGCTGCAGGGCAATACCTGCTCCTCCATGTTTTTTCTGTGGGCTGCAGAGGAATCTCTACTTTGGTATCAAAGACTCCTTCAGTGATCTTGATTGTGCTGTGGCTTCTCACTTCCCGGCCTGCTTCCCATGCCATGTGACATTTTGCCCTTTAAGCTTTCTCTCAGAGGCACTGTCAGCCTGGCTAATGGGCTGCTCTTTGGCCTGTGGTGGGTGTGGTATGGAACCAGCTCTGTCCAGCACAGGGCACCCCCTGTCTTCTCAGGGAGACCACCTCTGCAGCTGCTACCAAAACTTTGCCATGTAAACCCAATACAGGTGGTCAGACAAGGCTTTATACTGTGAGTCAACATTGCTGCTTCTGCAATGCTGCCTTGGATTGCAAAGCTCCCAGCAGAGTTAGCAATGGTTTTGCTTCTGAAAGTACCACCAACTTGGAGTTCACACATCAGTCAAACTGGTTATGCCTTAAAGTCACCTGCTTCAGTCCTTGTCAGTACAGTGTGGATGTCTAGGAGAGGCTCCGTGTGGTTTTTCTGTGACAGGTGACAGTACACCTAAGCAATATTAGAGAAGATGTTGTCTAGCCTAAGTTCTAGTCTGTGCTTTTAATTTTTTAGGACGTAGCCTCAAATTGACTGAGTACTTTCGAGTTCTGTTCCCATAGAGATTTCAGGCTAATTGTGTTAATCTGTTTTTTTCCATATGAATTCCTTTACCTCCAGAGCAGTGCAGTTCTGTACAATTTGCAAACAGCTGCTTTGCAGGCATGTGTGTGACTTTTGGGGCGTGACTTTCATAGTAAGGAAAGGAAAAGCCTGATAACCTTGAAATTCTAGCTTCTACACACTATAGATGTTTCAGATCATGGCATATAGATGCAGGTTCTCTGGCAGTGAGTTGAGTGCTAAATCCTACATGAATTCAAGTACCTACATGCTATTCATTTCTGGCTCCATGAAGAGCCTCTGAAAATTTTGATATGGCAGGGCTGTCACATCCTAAGGTAGGGACTGGCTTTGCATCTTACCCATTTGAAAGGGGAAGAGACCACACAGTTAATGTAAGTGCTGTAACTGGTCCTGGTAGTCAATAATTCTGAAAAAGGACTGCCAAATATTGTATCTCCTGACGCACTTTGACCTGGGAAACTTATGGACGCTAGTAATTTTGGTCACCAACAATCTCCAAACAGGATAGGAATAAATGTTTTTAAGTTTCTGGAATCTGACAACTTCTAGCATTTTAATCTGAGGGTTTAAGCCTTTACCAAATAGTTTCTCAAAGTCCCATGAAGACTAAACCACTGTAGTAATTCACAAACACTGACCTTACACTTTAAAGCACTAATGAAACTATTACTTTACTTGCCTTATGTGAGTCCTTTTGGCAGGATATAGTGAAAAGTACAAACTTTAAGTAAAATGTAGTAATTAAAAAAAAAATTATCCTAGATATCAAAGTACCACTATTTGAGTTAAGATTGTTAGCATTTAAGTACAACAGGCAACAAGTTTATTTGGGTACTCTCAAGCTGTAACAGCCTCTTGTTTCCAAGTTGGTTTTCTGCTCATAAACCATCATTTAAGCTGCATCCATTCTGTGGTCTGTGTTTCCAAGCTCATGTCCAGGCATATTTTCTGATCCCTGGCTATGTGTTGAATATGTTGCTTTGGCCTGCTGTGAGATACAGTCAGACAACGGCTGTGGCTGGACTGACCAACTTTGTCTTCCGGTTGTGAGGCTGGAGTTGGATTTAGTCACTTGCCTTGGTGGTCAAGTCTGGATGAAGAACAGCTACTGAAGGTGGTCTAGGCAGCTCTAGCCTCCTGGTTGAAGTGCTGACATATTGTGGAAGTGGAGCAGCTTTTAGAGTGTAGAGCTCTCGTTATGATACTGCAGTTGCTGACAGCCAACCTGTGCTGGCTCTAGGGATGGACCACGCTGAAAATGAGCTCTTTGTTTCTACTGGCCTAGTTAGCACCTCTAGATAACAGGCAATTTAAAACACATGGAAGTGCTTCAGGTGTTCCTTCTGTGCCACATACTAGTGAATTAAGTAAAATTAACCTTTGAAATAGCTTCTAAAAGCACAGTAATTAAAAATTCCATGGTTGCTTGCAGCTGTTATCTTTGGGAGACTGGACTCTCAGCTTAGTGACAGTAGGTGCATTTCTCCTGTTTCAGAAACCCAATGTTTCTTCATTGTTCTCAAAAGCTAGTTTATTAACTCATCCCACCATCCATATGCTTGTACATCACTGGATTAGAGGTGTTGGTTCAGTGATAGTACCTTGTATTTGGCTCTAAGCAAGAGGCAGTGGTGACTTAGGAAGTGTTAAGTGCACCGGCTGAAGTCTGGAAGTGCTATTTATGAACCTTAATGCTGTCCTGTTATATAACTCCTGGGGAAAAAGAATTTACAGCTCTGATGTTCTGCTGCAAGTTAAAGATAAAGCATTGCTTTCCTTTCCTGTACTCTTAGGGGCTATACTGCTATAGCTATACTTCTTACCCTCTGTACAGAGTAATGAGTTCCAACTTTTTTTTTGTTGTTGTTTGTAATACAAAGTTCTTCATGCTGGCTCCTTTGAGAAAGAAGAACTTGTGTGCACTCACCATGAGTTGACAGCTAAGGAAAGGAACAAATGTTAATATCTACTAAAATCACAGTAGACCCCTAGTCTGCCTAGATTTGTATTAAAAGTTGCACTGTTCTGTTATGATGTTCAGCCAAGTGTTACATGCATGAGAAGTAACTTTACTTCCAATGAAGTGTAAGACAAACTATTTAATCTTTTGGAGTAGGCTAAGGCTCTATGTGGAACTTATTGAATAGAGAGGATTTACCCCCCCCCCTTCCCCATGAATAGGGTCTGTCTCAAAGCAAGAGCAGATTTCTTTGCTAAGGTGCAGTGATGAAGACCAGTTCAATGTGAGACTAGTTAAGGGTGTCTTGGCTGACTTTAGTTGAAGACTCTACTTTCATCACAGGCACACTTTACTGGTATCCTGTGCTGGCAGAACTTACTGTCTGTGCTGCACCTAGTGTAGGTCTAATTGAACACAGGGCTACCTACAAGAGTTTATCTTCTAGAAGAAAACTATCCATCTCTCCAGCAGAGAACTGGGATGACTCGTATGTCCCAACCTTGGCATTATAATTAGTTTTATTCTGCCACTTGTTTGGAAGTTTTCCCTGCAAACCTAGTATAGTGGTTGGTGGATAGATCCAGATTGTTTACATGTACTTTTGAACTCTGCAAGAATGCCCACCTTTGCCAGCAGCTGTACAAGACATATCTATGATCTGATAAGGTATTGCCTGGACTTCATGAAGCTGGTTATGACCTGGAGGTGCTTTGAACTGGCATACCTGGTCATATTGTATTTCCACCTAATGAACTGCACTGTGGGATTGTATCACACTGGTTATGAAACTGCTGTGGGCTGCCCTGGGCAAGCTGGTTTCAAATTGAATGTGGAGCAGCACTTGAGGGGATGATGTGGCTCCTCAGAACTGGAAGAATGGAAGAATTATCCACAGTGCACTAGGATCTGAATTTTCAAGAGGTGTTGGTGGATGGCTTTGGCCCCATATATATTCTGAAAAGTCTTTGTCTGAATAGGGAAAGGAAACTAAGCCCTCAGGTGCGATGAACTAGATCTAGTCTAGCTAGGGCAAGCTATTAATTTAGGCTCTTAACATCTACATTCTCTCTGCTATTAAGTCCTATGACCAACCTGTGCAAAGATTTTGACAGCTGCTTTTTATTTTCCATTGTCAAGTATTTAAGTATTTCTGTAAAGTAGAATATTGAGATGATTCTGGTGAGTGCGGGACTTCTCTGTTCATCTGTTGCTTGTTAAATATGAATGCAGGATTGTCAGTTGCCTTTAGTTCTTCTTGTTTAGGTTTGCAGCATGGGAAAATGGAAATCTGTCATGGACGTCTGTAAACACATTATGTTAAAATATTGTCTGCAAGCGTGAACAAGGCCCTTGATGGAAACAAGAGAAGTAGATCTGAAATTTGTAGCAAAGTTGAATTTAGCCCGGAAGGAAACAAGAGATTGTTGCTGTCTGCATGTGAGGCAGAGAATGCAGACATGCAGAAATCCTTTCTGCTGTCTAAATTACCAAGGGACTTGAAATGCAATGGCAAAAACTTGACCAATGTACACAGCGGTGTGTCAGGGTGCGAATATGTGGGTTGATGTGATTTCTGGCTTGATTAGGTGAATTGGCTGATGTAAGCTAAAGGCTGAAATCTTCCATGGGGGCAGTTATGATAACCAAAAGATGTTTTTCATGTGGTGTAGGCACAAGCATCCAGTGGTGATGTGATCCCTGTGGAGAGGGAGCTGATAGGGAGGTGTGAGTTCCCTAAGAAGCAGAGGGCCAGGTGTGTCCCTTGCCCAGAATCCTGCCCTCTCGTGGCCCTGGCTGGGCAGGGAATGGCTGCCTTGTCACCCGGAGCACCAGCCTCGGGCGTGCTGCTGCGCACCACGAGGGAGCTGGAGGGATGCGCTGAGCTGTGCTCTGGCGTGTGAGAGAGATGTGAGGAGGAGCAATCGAAATCATCCAGGAAACACTTCCCAAGCTGAATTATTAAATATTATGGGATGCCATCCAGAAGCAGGATCTGGGGGTACTCACACCTTTTTAGTCTGAGAATAAAGCCTTTCTGAGAGGAGCCCACTGTGGAAGAGTGGCAGCATTCCCTTCTCTAAGAGCCTGGAGGTTTGAGCAGAATCAGATACTTAGATGGTAAAATGGAAAGCTAGCCAAGACAGAATTTCAGAATCACACAGTGCGGAACTGCATCAGCGGTGTGGTAAAACCTGTTTTAACTCAAACCATGTAGATAAAATGCACATCACTTTATTTACAGTACCATGGAAGACTGTGCAGACTTGGGAACTTGGTCTGTATGTGCAAGTTAGCTACAGGTGTACTCTCCTAACCTTTAGGTTAATCTCCTAAAGGAACTGCTTAGCTTTCAGTACTGTTGCCTGTGTGCTCTCTAACACTTTCTTGGTCTTTTGAAGAACAAAACTTAGGATATTCAGTGTTTGTGTGGCTATAGAAGGTTAAAACGTGTTTGGTTGCATAATTGGCTGTCTCTATTGCTTACTACTGAGAAGGAAAACTGGTATGTGCCATGACTTTCCAAGATCAGAACTGCTTGTGAGACTCTGCTTTTAAATCTAATCTTTAAGTTTTCTGTGGCTTCTAGTAATGATGTATTAGTTCAACATTCATTCAGCATGCTGTTGGTGAAAGTTAATTAGATGCTTTAATTCCACTTGAATAGTCTCCTGACCAATAATATAATTAATTGACCATTTGTGCCATTTAGAGGTGTAGGCATTGGTGTGCAGCATACTGATAAGGTATCTCAGTGATGCTTTCTTGCATGCTTAGTTATAAAGTGCTTTGAACTGGAAATTGAACAATTACCTCTGGAAGTAACTCAAAAAGGCTAGTGGAAGATGTAGCTGGATGATAGTACAGAATGAACAAAGATTGGGTTATGCATCTGGCTTTTGAAGACAGTCTCAAGTCCCATCTGAGCGTGCTTTTGGAATTGAGGATCGCTGTTCTGGTAATTTGCTCAGGTTGTTTTAAGTTGGACAACTCGTGAGTAGCTTCAACGTGGTCAAAAACGGAGCCTAAAATGCAGTAAGACTTGTATTTTCTCTTTAGACTGTGTTCTTTGGAGTAGTGCTTCCCCAGTGTGTTAAGGCTTTGAACCGTAGGAATTGAAGGATTTAAATTCACTAGGCTTAGGATCTTTACTCTTCAACAAAGTAAATCACAGGCTTTTTAAGGACTTTGTTTTAAAGGTACCTTGTCCTATACTAATACAGTGGGTGTATAATTGCCAAAATACACACCTGATGCTTATTTTTTCTGTTCAGTGATTTGTTGACTTCAGAATGCAGTTGTTGAACAAACTCAGTGTGGTGTCTGTTTTTCCTTCCAAGCCTACTGCAGCTTTGCATTTCCTAGTTACAAAGTATCTAAATGTAACTTGTTGTGCTGTACCTCTGCACCCACGGGGCTGGGCGACTGAGGAGTTATAGCAGATGCTGACTACTGCATCAGTCTCTACGAGGTGGGCTTGTCCAAATAAGAAAGAGGTGAAGATAGAAACTAGGCAGACTTCTGCTCAAGTCTAGTAACTGAATTTAGCAGGTGAGAAAATCCTTTAAGGCCCTCAATCACTCTTTCAGCAGATCTTTGCTCCAGTAATTAAGTGTTGAGTCTGAGCTGTTCAGCTTCTGGTCTTATCGTGGATACTGCACTTGATTACGGTTGTGTGGCTGCATTTATCCAGCCAGCCCTGTTTGATACTGAGCTTGGTGGACATTGCTGTGCTGGATGGGGAAGAGCAATAGTGAGGGGGCAAAACAGTTCCTAAAGCAGGCGTGCAACTTCTGTAGCCTCTTTGTGCAGTTGGCTTGGGTTCATCTGCCAAAGCCTGTAACTGCTGGTCTCCCACAAAGGTACATTCCTGATGTGATGTTTTTAACTCTGGGCTTGTCAGCAGCTGAGTGGATTTCTTTGTGAAAGGGAATGATGTCAACAGTACTCCTACTTGATCTTCTCTTCCTACCTAAGTATACTAAGCTGGATTGTCAAAAGTGTGCATATTGTGCCACAAATTTGTAGAGTGGGAACAATCCAAAGGAATTGCCCTGAAAGTTTTCAGGAAGAAACTATGCAAGTTGTAAGCCATCTTGAGAATTAAATGTCACATCAGCCTGGGTACTTTCTCTGTTCTTGTCTGCCCCTTTTAGATTGAGAATTTGAAGGAGGTCTTTGCCTTTTTGAATGTGCTTCCCCGTTGCTTGTTTTGGGATGCCTTACTCTATTTCTGTTACTAGTTAAGTGGATAACTGTTTATTTTTTCTTTTGCAGAGGAGCTACCATGTGTTTCTAGCCTTAGGGCTGAGAGGAAGTGCCATCACTGGAAGCAAAAGCAAACTCATCCTTCACTGCCTCTCCCAGTGCTTTCTATCCCACAGGTTAGTTAGGTGATAGCAAAGGACAGTGTCTTAATCTTCTGTGTTGTGCTTACCTCAAAGGGTACTCTTTTGAGATCCTAAATGCTACTTGGCCCTGCTGTAGTTGTGTTGGTGCCCTGTTTACACTTAGTTTGCCCCAAAGGTGGGAAAGAGAAGGCAGGAATGTCAAGTATCTTCAACTTACCAGAGAATGTGATTTGGCAACTTGAGAGGATTTTCAAGTCTTTCAAACAATGAGCAAACATGTCAAATGTGATGGAAAGCTCCAGAGTCTTACATGGATGCTCTAGGTCTCTGTGTCAAACTTGGAGCATCAGGATAGTGTTAAGTTTCTAGTTTTGAGCAGTCTCCTTTGATGGGGAAGGTACCAACTGTTGTCAGAAGGATAAGCAGGCTGTTGCAGCTCAGTAAAGGAATAACTTGCCTCTCTGCAAGTGAGGGTTAGCATTTTATGGTTTTTGGGTGAGCTGCTAATGAAATTATAAGTTAGTTTTATAACAAAAACTAGCATGTTACTCTTAGGTGGAATTTGAGACTTGGATCCATGCAGTTTAATTCTTGTATTTAGATTATTACATGTGTAACCTCTTTAAAAACCCCAAACAAGTTAAGTAACTCCACAATAAACATGCCACTTTGCCACTCAACTGGACTGACTCTAGCTTTGGTACCATTGGTTCCTTTTTGCATATTTCTACCTAACCTTTCCTTGACAGATAAAAAATTGAGGACAGTACATAGTGGTAATCTGTCTTGTCCGCAGTGCAACACTCATGCAGGAGTGTAAGAGAACAGCGATAGGTTTTTGGTTAACCCTCCCTCTTGAAGGGTGTTGGCTGTACTGGTTAAGTTAAAGCAATAGCACTGTTTCATTCCCTGCTGTCCAGTGTTATCCTCTTATTTCCTATGTTAGACACTCAGGCTGAATCAGCAAGTGCTTCCCTGTTGTTCAAACATTGCATGGAAATGAAACCTCAGCTGTAATTGCTCAGAGGTAGGAGGAAAGAATTCTGAGGTGTAAGGAGTTAACCAAGTTCTACACCTGACCACAGTGCTGCATTATCTGCTCTTTTCTTGGATGTGCTTTTGATTGGTAACTATGAACATGACTGGAGGCTGAGGGTGAATACCTTACCCGACATTAAATGCCTGAAGAATGGTGGTAGATTGTGCTCTCTTTTCTCTTTTCTACTAGCTTGTTTTGTGAATTTGAGTGAGTTATCATCTCTAAAGCTTTTCACCTAGAGTGGGACAATGCCTGCCTTACAGGTATGTGTCAGAGCCCTTTTCCTAGTAAATGTGCTGTAGTCCACAGATGAAAGAAGTCTTAGAAGTGCAAAACCTCTGAAGCTGCACAGCATGAGTATAATATATCCCCATTGAACAGCTATTTGGCAGTGTCTAATGCAATATCCAGTTAATGAGGGATGTTTTAAACTGTTTTTTTTTACCTGTCTTCTTTATTTCATAAGAAGCAGCCAAGTATGTATCCTGTTGCATTTGATGGGATCTTAGTTGTTCCTGTTCCTAAGTAGGACCTCAAATTATTCTTTTTCAAGTGATGCACAGCTCCTAAGAGAATTCCTGCCTAAAAGCTCATACAAGAGCAAAAATGTTTAGGGTGTTTTTGTGTCTGTGAGCAGTTCCAGTATCTACTGCTGAATCTGTCACGTGGCACCACTATGAAGAGTAGTGCTGTGTTGGCTTGGGAACTGCAGAGTTGAAGCTCCTTGCTGTTGTAGGCTTGGGTACCATTATCACCATGTAAAACAGTTCTTAAGATAGCAAAAAGTTACAGGATTTCTCTGGTGTTTCTGATTTATCAACAGTTTAATTTCATTAAGAATAAATAACTTATTTTTCTCAGGCAACACTTCTTCACTCTTCTTGGGAAGAACTTAAGCTTAGCAAGCTGAAGAGGTCAGTAGATTTGAGAATCCCAATTCCATGTGGTTAGGACACAGATATTCTTCCAGCACCTTAAGCCAATGCAGACAGTTTAGATGGTGGGAAGAATTCTAGAGGTTAGTGAATAGTTCTGCTCATGATGACTGTAAAATAAGTTCTCTGACAAACAAGCTGTTGAAAAAAATATCGAGCTGATTCTTTTATTAAAAAGACACACAGCAACAAGAAATTTAAGGAATTGTCCCATTCAACTACCTACTGTCTTCTGACTACTAGTTTAATTCTTTTAACTCTACAAAAATGAAAGTAACTTCTGCATTTGGAGAAATACCCTTTGCATACATGGACATTGCATAAAGGTAATAGAAATGCCTAGTGGAATAGTCAGAACATCTGTGAAGAAAGTTATTGTGGGAGCTTATCAAGTGTTTATTAGGTACCTCAAAACAGACCTTAAATGGTATTTCTGCAGTGGAAGTGTGGTATATATTTGTGGGGGACAGTTTGCTGTGGCTCTAGCATCCTGTGTTCCAGTTAGTAAACTATGCTGTGTGAATGCAAAAAGCAGTGTGTTCAGGATTGTGGGGCTGCTGCTTTTGATGGGCTGGTGCAGGTCAAAGGGGTGGAAGAATAGCTGATTTTTGCTGCTCATGGGAAGAAGAATGATTGGTGTAAGCCTGAAAGGGGTAAACTTTATCAGAAGACTGTTATGCTGGGGAATGATTTTAAGTAGAAAGTGGAATGAAGGGACAAGGTGATAAGTCTTAAGTCAGCAAGCTAGCTAGAGTGAGCCTGCCAGGCAGGTCCCTAATTATAGATTGCCTGAATTAATCCATTATGGCACAAGTCCATTTGAGTAGCCATTGCTATGGATGTGGACTCCCTGTTTTGAGGAATCCTGGTGAAGTACTGAGAAGAAGATGAGCAGTTCCAGTATCTACTTCTGAATCTATCACGTGGCACCGCTATGAAGAGTAGTGCTACTCCAAACCAGTAACAATCTCTTTCTGCCTGAACTATTTAATACTAGTGTGAAGAATTTTATTTGAAAATAATGTTTGTCACGGGCTGCCTCTGCTGCTAAAGATGGCTTGTGCTTGTAGAAAAAAGATGAGGAAAGAATAGAATGGGGTTGTCTTTCCTATGTACTTACCATGTGCCTAATGAATTTGACCAATAATTCAGGTTAATTGCTACCCAAATTATGCTAATTGTAAAATTTTGCAAAGGCTAGGTGATTTATGCATCCTCCTATAAGAGCAATCTCCTGGTTTTGAGCTAAAAAAGAGTCTTATGACTCTTTCCTTGCAGAGCACTGTTTTGGTGCAAGTACACTTTTTTCCTCTTTGAGTTGACACAAATGCTGGACAAGAGCTCTTTTCTGTATAAAAATACTAAAATACTAAAATGCTGCCATTTCACAGAATTGTCAGGTCCTTGAGCTTTCCTGGGAAACAATAGTAATCATCTTCTAACAAAAATCTCATCTCTTAATTCACATTATACCGAGTTTCTGTGAGGATGCTATTTTCATTCCTTGGTTTGATCTCTTCCCAGTTCAACCTAAGCCTCTTTTTATTAGTACTTATTCACCTGAAGCATTACACACCTTCAGAGCATGCCAGTTCAGATAACTGACTTGAAGAAAAATGTTTGGGGCAAGTGTTATTATCACAAGGTGACCTGTGTTTTGGGGAGACCAGGCACTCCAGCTTTGCTTTGTGCTCTGTAGCAATTCATTCAGTGACAGGCTTTTAAGGATTCATACTTATATCCTGGCACTTCTGTAAAAGCTTCTTTCTATGCTCAAGGATATATGCAGATCCTGCTTCAGGCTTTCTCGTGCAAGTTAACTCACAGAAATAGTCCATTTGTTGAGTGCAAACCCATGTTTTGTCTAATTTAGAGAACTTTAGGTGATCCCATTTTAAGAAGAATTCTCAGATGTAGATACCACTGTGATACAGGCCTCACACTTTATAATGGAATCTGCTTCTGGGTATGAGCATGGAGAATGGTGAGAAAAGCAAGGGATATAAATCTGTATTATAGCCAAAAACTGCTGTCAATCTATTTACATGCAGACTTCAGACTTTCCTCCCTTGCACCTTGCTCACAGGTATTCAAAATCTGGCTCTGGTTTTACCTCCTAAAGTGTTCCCTCCCTTTTACCTAGTGGTTATTGATGACTAAATTTTCTTGTAAATGTTTTTCTAAGAAGTTTGTGTTTCTAAGAAGTTTCTTAGAAGTATGTGCTTGCTAATGAGGGAATTCCAGTGAGGGAGGGAGAGGGAAGAAGGAAGTTCCTTGGCTGAGCCTTAACAGACAGACTTGGAAATTGCAATAAATCCTAGTCCTGTGCGAGCCCTAATGTACTTGTGCTCTTAGCAGGCTCTGGTGACACTGGATGAAGCTAGCTGAATCCAGAAAGTGGAGTCTCTGCAGGACAGCTTGATATTGTTTTCTGATGGTTTGTATTTTCTTAAGAAGAATTCAAGTTTGCTTTTTTTTTCATATTCTTTTCCATTCTGCCTTTATTTTGGGTAATACTAATGCTTTCTTGATGCTGTCTTTATATCCAGTGTAACTGTTGTGGGGTGCTTCTAAAAATCTTTGCAAGAAACTAGGCTACTGATTCACTGCTCTGTGCCCAACAACTCTGTGCTAGGCTACACTTACCTTTCCCTCTTATTGAAAACTAATAGGAATAAAATCTCAGATTTCAAGATGTAAAATTTGTCATATGGCTTGATGATCAAAACCACACCAACATTGAACTGACTTTTTTCTCTGTAGTCTGGAGTCAGAAGTCCTGGAAAACAAAGGAATATGGTGGTACTTGAGCTGTAACCAGTAACAGAGGGTTGGGGATCAAAATAATACCCAGTGATAGAGCCGAATTACTGAGTATAATTAGGGTTTTTGAGGAGCTTCCTCAAAAACTTAATAACTTCCTCCTTCTACTTGAATTCTAAATGAGAAACTGGCTAGTGAAATTATTTGGGTTTGTAACTGTAAGTGGGAGGAGAGAAAGGTCGAGGAAGCTGCAGAAGTTCAGATGAAGGTGGAGGACCTAGAATAGTGAGGAGGGGTAGAAATCAACTGGCAGCCTGGCTTGCAGATAAACCTGGGGAGAAGGTGCAGGAGCTGGTAACAATATTTGTATATGTAAGATTTTAATGTAATTGCTAGGGAGAAAATGTCTTTGCAGAGTCAGGTATCGAGTGGTCTTTCTGTGTGAGAGCTGGCAGACTTCAGCTGGGAGGATCAGAGATGACTCTTCATGATTTTAATAGTTTCCTCGAAGGTTTCAGTGTTTTCCAGTTAGGCACTGAAAGGGGGGCAGATGAAATGTGTAAGACCTGTTTGAAACTTAAAAGGAGCAAAGACGAAGTATCAGCAAGTTAGAGTAAGAAAAGGGGATTGTCTAGTTACAAGGAGACTTGAGTGGAGAAACATATGGAGCAAACAGTCATGGCAAAATCAGGATTGACAAGGATAAGCAACTTGATTCAGTCTGGAATCTTTCTGGTGCCTATATCTTTAAGGTCCAGGAAACCTTATAGCAAGGCCAGACACACAGCCATTTCTCATGCACCCATTAAACCAATTTTAATGAAACTGTCACTCCAAGTTCTTAAACCCAGATATTTCTTTTCTTGGGTAATAGTTGACCTAAACTGACCTAGTATCTGCCTGGAGTCCTAGCAAACAATATAAATTAATTTTTTCTTAACTCTTCCCTTCCTATTTGTACAGCTGGATTTCCTTAAATTTCTTCAAGTTGATTACCCCTCCAGTTATCTCTTGCCTCATGGTATAGACCAAAAAGCTTGTAAAAAGTGGAACGATATTTGATTCAGCATGTCAAGATTTTTTTCAGGTGAACTAGGATTTAGCCATGTTTGCTGAGACAACTAGTGCCTGGGATAACTCTTCATCTTGAAGAGGTTCCCAAGCTGAAGGGAGAGGAGAAGAGAGAGGTCCTTTGCACCGGAACAGGCTCCTGCTCAGCCAGAAGCCTGCTGAGAACAGTCTTGCTAACATTTATACACTTCTGAGCTGCTTTTTGGGCAGCGTGTTCCAATCACCACAATCTAGGCCTTCATTATTGCCATCTATCTACCTGTTGTTAAATGAACCTCAACTGGGGCATGCAGCACTTTATAGCTATGGTGACTAGACCTTTCCTGAGGCTTACATTTGAGCAGAGTGAGGGCGTGTAATTTGTTGTTGTTGTCTTATTTGAATGAGGAAAAATACATGGTGTAATTCTTGCATGGGTGGCTGCAGGTGAATGGGGAGAAGTGAGCAGTAATATTTCACTTTCCCTATTCCCTGCCAATGCTTGCCTGCTATCCCCTCAAGCAGTATAGTATTGCATGAGCATTAGGCAGCCTACCCTTCAGCTGTGCTGTTCAGTGATAAAGCAATTCCTGCTGCTTCTGATCCTTTCTGTTGGTGTCACTTCTTCCTGGGATCATCTTCTGATTTGCCACGGCCCAGGCTGCTGTGAAGGTGGGCAATTTCCTCCCAGTCAGAAGAGGAACCTCAATTATTTGGGTCAGAAAAGCACATTTCTTCAGATGATATTGGCCCAGTGGCCTCTTAAGCTATAGAATGCACAAAGAAAGCAAGCAAGTTGCTTAACCCTTTACAGAAGCTCACTGTACTCTTCTAGATGTGGTGATGGTGTGAGTACTCTCCACAGTCTGAAGCAGTTACAAAGCTGTATGAAGTTGATATCACAGCCTGCTTTAAGTCTGTCAGCTAAGAATGTCAGTTTGGTCTCTGTCCGCTGTGAGAAGCCTGACCAGTGAGCCTGAGTATGTGTTTGTACGGGGGCCAGGTCTTAGACCAGACGGAAAGAGATCCAGAAAATCTGAGGAATCCAGATAAAACCGCAGATGTTTTCCCATAGCTTTTTCAATAACATGCCCTGAAAAGGAAGATGAGAGACTGCAATAATCTTGCCAATTATCTGTGTCAAAGATTTATTGTGCAAAGGTCTCATATTTGCTTATATTAAGACTGATATCCTGCTCCCATTGGGGAGGCAGACAGCAAAAACAGACTGATATGTATATTAGAAATTTTTTTAGCCTCCACTAGAGAGATGCACAGATCACAGCACAAAGCTGGTTGAGCACTTCTAAAACCCCAGTGAAGGGCAACTGGAGGAAAATTACCCTGGCGAGTGCTGTGTGAATTTGAACTAGAGATGGCTACTTGTATGGAATGCTGTCAGTCCTAGACAGAACAGCTCATGTATGACAATACCAAAAAAGATACCAAAGATATCCAAGCCCACTGGCTTGGATAGCTTTTCACTGCAAGGGGCTTGATGACAATGAAAGTTAACTTCATTTGTGTTTAAAATGAAATGCTGTAGAACTGGAAAGACTCAAAACTTATTTCCCCAGAAAGTAAGGAAAGCATGTCTGCTTTTAGCAATAAGGAAGCAGTATGAGTATTCTGCAGCTCCTCACAAAAAGTGTGAAAAATTCAGTATAGCTAGAATTGCCCTTTCTGTAGCTTGAAAGTAAACACTCTAAAATAAACAGTTCTATAGTACAAAATGTTGTGAAAAAGCTGTCACCCTGAGAGTGAACAGCCTGTATTAAGATCGGTCACTAACACCTTTCTTCTTGGGAGTGGGGGCTTAAATGTATGTATAACACTGTGGGAGGAAGGGAAACACTTTGGTGGAAAAGGGATTTTGTATTTTGCTGGGGAAGCTCATATCAACAGTCTGGGGCAGCATCAAGATACCTGTAAATATTTCTTCTTTTGAAGACACTACTGTCCTTGCTTCCCATTCTGCAAAATAAAACTGCAGACCTCATAGCAGCAACCTGACTGCTTAGAGATGTATTCCCCTTGCTCTAAGAAAGACACTGAAGGGCTGAAATGTGCCTAGAGAAGGGCAGTGAAGCTGGGGAAGGGTCTTGAGCACAAGTCTGAGAAGCAGCTGAGGGAGCTGGGGTTATTCAGTCTGGAGAAAAGGAGGCTCAGGGTGACCTTATCGCCCTCTACAACTGCCTGAAAGGAGGCTGTAGCCAGGTGGTGGTTGGTCTCTTCTTTGAGGTTACAAGTGACAGCACAAAAGGAAATGGCCTAAAGTTGCACCAGGGGAGGCTTAGATTGGATATTAGGAAATGTTTTTTCACTGAAATTGATGCCAAGTATTGGAACAGGCTGCCCAGGAAAGTGGTTGAGTCACCATCCCTGGAGGCATTTAAAAGATGTGTAGATATGAGGTTTAGGGACATGGTTTAGTGGAGAACTTGGCAGTGCTGGGTTAATGGTTGGACTTGATTATAGAGGTCTTTTCCAAACTAAATGATTCTGTTCTGTGATTCCTTGTAGAGCTCAGCAGGAGAGGTTCTGCTGGGAACATCATACAAACCACATCTGTCACTTCAGTATGGAAAATATGCCTGACCTGTGTAAACAGATTCTCATGCAAAAGCAGGTTTTCATGCTAGTGTGGAGTAATATTGCTGGGTAGTTCAGCAGTAGTGCTAAAATACAACATCTTACTTCCAAGCTCTATTGGAAGGCATGTGAACTGTGTTTGAACAGTCTGGAAAACCTTGCACACTAACAACTTACTAGTTTGAAATGGTGTTGCCTAGTTTGGCTCTTCAGTGAATGGCAGTGCTGTAGAGATGCTTGACCTGTTTTTCTTTCCTCTCAAAATTCAGCAGTCAGCACCTAGTTACTGGTACAATTTTTAAGAACGGCACAAGTAATTACTGTAAACAAGTCCTGTCTGCAGGAATCAGGAAGTATACTTACTCTTCTGAATGTTGTCTGACAGAAGATGATGGCATTGGAGCTAACCATGGTGCCCCTGACAAGGGTTCTTCCTTCTTGCCTCACACAAGCACATTATCTTAGAAGTGTTTCTCTGTAGCACTTCAAATTCCTGAAGCAACCAGTTCATGCATCTTGTGCATGAAAGGTTTTTGGAAAGGTTTTTATCATATATTTAGACTGTCATAATAACTGACTATTTTTTTGAGGCAGGAGTGGAGAGCAGAGAATGAGTTTCATGCCAGCAGAATGGAAGTTCCTATCCTGAAGCTTTTCTGTGCAGCAGCTTCTTCAATTTGTGATCCAGAAAGATCTTGGTAGTGGGAAAAGCTTTTCTGCTACTGCCTATGCTGTCCCAAAAGGCTATAACTGCCTGACAGTCTAAGAAAGCATTGTCCAGCACTTTCTTCCCAGGGCTAAACTCTGGATGGTTATGCCTACAAAACTGAGGGAAGCATTTAATTTAAATGTAAGTAAAAGGATGAGAATTTCTGGTAAACACTGTAAAATACAATGCAAACAGAACTACAGAATGAAGTAATGAAACAATGAATCTTTCCCTTAGTGAGTTGGAAGGAAAAGTTAATTTTTTCTGACTTTTTACAGGGCTTTCCTTTTGCTTTTGTACTTCCTTTCCTGATTCTTGCCCTCTTGGTCTAAATTCCTGGCTGGCACACTTTTTTCTTGGTTATCAGGGTTGGGTTATTTCACTCTGAATTTAAAAGTTGCCTTGTGTTTAATGTGTCTGTCTGGGTCACTGTAGAATACACCAAGGTGGGTTTGGCCCTTGAAGCAGTGAGTATTAAGCCAAGCCTGGGATACTTATGATGTCGACAGCATCCTACTGAAGGGCTATTCAGAAGACTCTCTGCTGGCCTGCTGAAGCAAGAGTTAAGATTTCTAAATGGTCTTTTTAAAAGTTGTCATCTGACTTGTAGAAAGCTGAATCTCTGAAACTACTTGTCTGTAGATCAGATGCATATGATCTTAATGTTAAGTAACTGCATGTGTTGGTAGGTGGACATCACTACTGCAGTGAGATGTAGGGGGAGTCAATAGTACCTCATGGCAATTAACTGAAGAGTTAATTTATCTATTAACCAACCAGTTTTCTTCTGGTAAGGAAAATGTCTTTATTCTTGCCAATTAGTCTATAAACCAGAAGTCCAGGGATAACACATCCTCTACGCTGTTAGGAAAAACCCTTTCTTTTTTAACAGTACTGGAATAATGTGAGTAATAAATGTAAGAAAGCTGCTTCTGCTTTCACAAGTTACTCTGTATTTAATAAGAGTACATGATATTATGTATGAACAAGGTGAAATTCCAGTCTTTTCTTCAGTTTTGCTGTCTCTGACACTTCAGAGGAATAATACAGCAATGGGAGCAACTTCCTTTGTTACTCTGTACAGCTTTGAGACCTGTGGGTGGTGAAGGCTGTTACTCTGTATAGCTGATCAGGCCAGAACCCAGCTCTGAGCAGCTCTCCGGAGATGGCAAGGTAGGCCCGTAGAAGGAGATGTGTCAGTTCTGTCCCCAGACAGTCCTTCAGAAGCTTTGGCACTGGAGTGCTGATGATAGTAAATGTAAAGCTGCATGAAGTGGGGAGAAGCTCCTGATGCAACCATCTTCAGTTAAGCATTGTATTTGGATTGTAAAGGGGTAAGGATATAGTTAAGGAAAGTGAACCCTTGAGTGTTCTCAGTATCTCCTTTTTTAATATCCCTTCTGTGCAATGGAATTTCAGACTTGGCATTCATTTAGTATGCATCTCCTGATGGGCAGCCAGCCCTTGGTAGGTTTTGAACTAATGAGATCAGCTATTTCTAGTATCTACTTCTTGGTTCTGCTGTTGGCAGCAGTTACACCAAACATAATGAAGGCTGGATGCCAGCTTCAATTTGAATGCCTCTTTCAGCATTTTTGAGGAATTGATTTAGGGACCAAAGTTTGTAGTGCTATCGAGTTATA
Source organism: Agelaius phoeniceus (assembly GCF_051311805.1). NCBI lineage: Eukaryota > Metazoa > Chordata > Aves > Passeriformes > Icteridae > Agelaius > Agelaius phoeniceus. Next base: position 30,054,378 of record NC_135270.1, on the reverse strand, counting down.
ATGGGTGGCATTCTCCATCCTGGAAGATCTACAAGGACAAATAATTTGTGATGGAAGAAGTGCCCTTGTATAGTTTTATTTCCATTGGAGTTCAACCCTGAAGATGTGGCTGCCAAACTGAGTTTGTAAAGCATGTTCAGTCATCATGTCCCCCTACGAGATTATCTTCTAGCAGAATAGAGCAGTTCCAGAGGTGGTGGTGGTCTTCATACACCTGCTTTGTCTACAGTAATAGTGTCTAATATATATATATGGCTGTGACTGAAGGGTGACAGTGATTATGGTATAGACTAGAAAGAGGGGAAAGGGTATCTGGCTTGAGGTAAACTCAGTTGTATGTCTGGCTGTGAGTGATTACATAATGTGCCTTTTGTGCATGCCAAAGGGATTGGTGCTTATGTAGGAGACAGTGTTCAGGAGGTTATGAGGCTATCTTTGGTAAGACTTGCTATCTGCTTTTTGCAGTGGGCAGTCTCTGGCATGGCTAGAAACTTCTGTTTGATTGGGAAAAAGGGGTTATGGGAGGAGAATATGTCATTTTTATCTTGCTAGTTTGGGGTATTTGGAAAGCTTATCAACCAACTTGGGGACTCTACTTAGACTCTTCAGCAATAACACTGTGCAAGTAAAGGGCAAAGTACTTGGAATTGTTGAGAGAAAGACAGCATGATAAGATGCTTAAGAGAAGGGGATCCAGGTATATTGATGTCAGATGATGATGACAAATTTTAGGGGCTTTGGGTTTAAAAGGAAGCCCTTTATACTTATCAGGCTACTGATGAAAAATCAACAGAGAATTCATACTTCATCAAACAGCTTATTCATTTAAGAATGCTTCAGCAAAACTTAGTTGTCATCAGACATTCTTGCATTTTATGTGTAACCCCACAGAACATACCAAAGACTCACATGGAGAGCTTATATCAAGACTATTCCAGTACTCCAAGCTCTTGCAAATGGGGAAGAAGGATTCCTAGACTGACTGCATAGCCAGTCCTGCTAAAAGTAATGCAGGAGGGAAAATAGGCTCAAGAAAGTATTATTTCACAGCCACTTTCTGTAAGTGGCTAGACTTCCCACAGAAGACTGCAAATCCTGGAACTGACTTTTAGTGGTTCATACAGTGAAGGGTAAGAAAGTACTTCAGTCTCCATGATTTGGGAGACCTGGGGCCGAGGGGGAAGAGTCTGTGCAATGGTTTGAAGCATTCAGTATGCTAATGTTTGGGAAGCATGGGGATCACTCTTCATGGAAATCTTGCTTGAATTACTGTCCTTTGTTGAAGTATACAACACTTCTGCTTTTCTGGGAGCTTCTTTTGAGAAAAACATATCCCATTACAATGGAATCACTGACTTCTCACCTAGTGACAGCACCAAGTTGTAATCCTGCTACATTTGCTAGTGGAGATCAACAACTTTAGTCTGTCATGACAGACTAAAGTAGGGGATATGGTTCCTGAAAGATTAACTTGGCATAAGGTATACAGTAGGGTGTTTTGAGTTTGTTTTTTGAGTTATGCTGAATAAGCACAGGACTCCTTAAACTGGAAAGACTGGATTATATTATTAAACAATACAATTTAGTGAAGACAAGATTCCACATTTTATATTAATGGAAGTTTTGCTGTTATTGTCTTGGGACAAGAAGTTAATTGCTTGACTGTTCAAACATTTGGATTTTCTATCTGGTTCAACATGTATAGTAGCAAAGGTAAAGAGAAGAAATAGTCCAAGTTAAACATACCTTTTCCTGTCAATGTGTTTGACGAATTAAATATAATCTTGAATTTGTTCTAGGCTTACATGTTACCTTGGCTGTAGGAATAGTTTGAGTAGGAGAGTGAATTTTAACAGAAACTGAAGTAATTACTTCAAATAAATTAAATCATTCTCTACCTTAATACTGCCAGACTTACTAGAAAGATTTAAAAGTTGCGTGTTAGAAATGTGAGACTTAAGATGAAGTTCCTGTTTTATGTTTAAGTTTGGGTTTCTTCCACTGTTCAGATGATTGGTGTACTGAACTTATGAGATGCTTAAACTTGTGACTTACAAAACTGAAGTTGGATTTTATGAAGGCGATACAGCCATGTGGATATAAAAATTGTGTGGGAGAAGGGATTATTTTGAAATATGAAATTAATTTCTTGTCCCTGGTGTCTCTGGCATTTTCTTTCCCACAAGTAAATGTAGTTAGGCACTTCCATAAACTTGCATGTCAAAAGCAAAAATAGAGAATTTTAAAAGTTCGCTTTCTGACTGCAATGACTTTTTTTTCTATGAACAATGAAATATCAACAATAAAAAACCCACAGAGCTGCTCTGAGGTGAAGTGCAATTCTAAGGGTTTCTCCAAACCCTTGGTGGGCTCTTTTCCCAAACCTTTGATGGGCACTTTTCCCAAACCTTTGGTGGGCACTTCAAATCCTCCATTAGGCAGCTTCTCTGGATCTAGTACCTCACCTTCTAAAAACAGAACACAGCTGCTACATCATGTTTGGGGATCAGTTTGCAAAGAAAACGAAAGTATTATTTCCTAGCTAAAAGTAAACTAACAGATGAAGCATAATCCTTAAGTGCTGCCTTCATTGTAGTGACTTACACAAAGCAAAGCTTGAGGAGAGGAAAAATCACTGTAGAAAAATTAAGTTTCTAGCCTGTAAGAGCAAAAAACTGTCTTGAATTCAACTCATGCAAATAAATCTAGAGTTTGCTGGCTTTGCAGTGTGCTCCCATGCATTTGCTCAGCCTTTACCATCCTCAAGCACAGGCTCTGTGCTTTGAACCCATTCTTGTTTGCACAGCTGGAGGCTTGGGGTTGAAATGTAAGTGGTGCTTTAACTTAGGCTAGACTCTTCACTTTTCAGGAGGGGTGACTCAAGGAATAAAAGTATTACAATATCTTTCTTGTAAGTACCTTCTACCTGGGAGAAGTGCCCTTCTGAAATTTGTTGGGAAAGCCTTAAGTCTTAAAAACTGTATAAAACTGTAGGATGCTAAAAATCTCCACCCAAGGAGTGGAACTTCTTAAGATGGAGGAGTTTGAGGACCTGTGTCTTAGTAATTTATCCAGGTGCCAGTGAAGTACAAACCTGTGAGTGTTTCCAGAAAGGGTATATTAAAATAAATAAATCTCTTCCTTCCCCTGCCCCAAAACACATGACAAACTTCCCAGGAAGTTCACTTCAAAAGCCTTTTTTCACTTGCTAGATTCTGAGGCTGTGTGGGCACTTTCAGGACAGAGGCTGGACAGCCCAGTCAGCTGTTGGGAGTTTGGTGGCTCTGGTTGGTATCTTTCTGCATCTGTAAGACTGCAGACCCTGAGAGAGTTTTTAGGACTTTCAAACTCTCCTCTTTGTATTCCTAGAAGCAAGGCATTTTGGGTCTCCAGCTTACAACAGAATCTCTGACCCCTGTGAAACCTACTAGGATTATGGTTCCATGGCAGGAAACTTGGCCAAAGTCCAAAACCAGTGGCTGAAATTAAAGTCCTTGTACCCTGTAGGCAACCTGCCATGGGGCTGAGAGTCTAGCCATGATTAAAACTGGAACGTGGCTCCAGTTCTGCCTCCAGAATGGCTGGTTGCACCAGTTTGGAGCCTGAAACCGAAGCATAAAAATGTGAAATGATTCTTTCCAACAGCAACAAAAATGTCGAGAAGTTTATAGTCTCCCTTAATGTGTAAAATGGTATGGTTTTCCTGAGGAGTTCTCTCTGGGAAGGAGAGAACTCATTGCTCATTTGTACTTAAGTCAGGCCAGTCTGAGTACTTTGACTAATGAGCAGGTGATCTGTGCCATATGAATATACCTAGATGAATCACCTTTCCCAAGATGTGTTCTAAGGGTCTTCAAACTTGAAATCTGCCAAAACAGGAGTAAAGTATTACATGTGCTGTTTTGTCTATCTCAGTTTTGTTAGGCAGCAGCACTCTGCAGTACTAATCTGAACTGAAGCTGCTAAGTAGCAGAGGCACCTCTGTTTTGATCTGTAGTGAACTCTAGATTTGTTTCTCAATAGATTTCCACTTTCTCACGTTCGTTCGTGTCATTTGTGTCCCTTGCTCCCTCTTTTCCCTGAAGCCTTGCTAAGGCATGTTACCGTGGTACTACAATGCCTTGGCCATTTCTCGTTACCTCCATCACAAAAGGCTCTGCTGTTCTGTTTGTGCTTATAATGTACCCAGATGGTGAATAGAATGAGTGACCACCAAGCTCATTTTCACTTGTGGGGTCAGACCTTTTTCTGCTAAATAACACAAGTGTTCCCAGCTGCTGTGCAGCTGCAGGGAGTCTGCTTTCCTTCACAGGCATTAAAAACCCTTTAATCAGTGTTTGTTGTTTGTCAGCAGTGGTGTTGAGGTGTGGAGAAAAAGAACAGATATGCTTTGTTGGCAAAGTTAACTTCATTCTGACCTCTTATCTTCCCTTTTTCTTTTCAAGTCTGAAGAAATAGAAAGCAGTTTGGGAAGTGGTTTCTGCAAGCACCTGTGTAAATGTATTTGCTAAAGGAGGAGGTTTGTGTCCTTATACAGATAGAATGTTTGACATCAAAAGATGCTCTGAGAGCTGCATTGAACTGGAAACTCTTTAGGGCAGGGACTCAAACTGGCTGGAATAGGCACTGTGCAGACTCCCTTAGTGTAAATAAATGTTACATAAATACAAATATTGCTGCTTAATACTAGTGTTACTTATCTTAGTATTGAGTCTATATTCAATAGATCCCATTTGCAGTCTGGTCAATTTTAACTTTTTCCTGTTAAATAGATGATTCCTTCTACTTTTGGAAGGGGGTTTCTTCGTTTTGTTGTTTTTGGTTTTTTTTTTAGCTGAGGTTTTGTGTTTGTGATGGTTTGTTTGTTTTCCTTTTAGTTGTACTTTTAATAGCTTTCTTCTCATGAAGGAAAAGGGAGGAGTTAAGAGCTGATAAGCTGTCTCCAATCCCGTTTGCTTTGGATGTAGTCTGTTCTGAAACAAATGGGAACAGAGAAATCGAGAAGAAGCTTTGAAAAATTTCAGAGCTAAGATAATTATTTTCCTCTTCTTTCTAGATGAAGCTTGGAAACCTGCTGGTGCTGCACATGTTTGCAGGTTTGCTTTTTCTCTGAGTCCAGGTTTGCTCACATTGTGTGTCTGTGTGTAGAGAACCAAGCACGGCTCTGTGAGTAGTGATTTAGTTGTTTGCAAAGTCTGTCTGTGTGTGCATCCTGGAGCTGTTGGGACATCAGGCTTTGATTTGAGCTTTGAAAGTCATCGTAGGACATTTGGCATTAAAGGCAGACTATTTAACTTGCTGCTCTTCACCTGGAAAGACCAGAAGATCACATTTCTGTCTCAGCTGTTTTTGGGGAGGATGGGTACCAGGCATTAGGGCACATTGCTCACAGCCCTCAGCCCAGCTCAGCAGTATCTCCAGCAGTGACCAGGCAGCTCTTATGGAGCAGGGCTGTGTCCTTGGGAAAGCAGTGCCTGTAGAATTTTTAAAATAAAAGTAGGATTTATAAAATAAAAATCGAACTGACTGTATATGGATTGTGGTCCTAGCTGTTAAAATTACAGAACCAAGGGGTCTCCCCATGGTACACAAGTTTTAGCATTCATCTATTCTTTTTCTTCATGCAGCTGAAGTTGCTTACAGTGGAGGTCATGCTCTTAGACCAGCAAAATGCTCAAGGAAGACTTTTTCTGCTGGGTAGGAAGAGATGTACACTCAAAGCATTTAGTATATTAAATGTCTGTGTGTGGTCTGTATTGACCATCACTTCTGCAGCCTGAATGCTTACCTGCTAGAAGGGGACAAAGAACCACCATTTTATACCTGACTGCTATCAGGGCTGCTGACCAAAGATAAGGGCTGTAAGCTACAGTGGAGCAGGTACCCTACTCTTAAGGGGAGTTTTTGAAGCCCTTCAGATCTCCTGGAGATATTGCTGGCCTTTCTGGCAGCGTGGTTTGCTTGCGTGAGAAGAACTCTGATCAGACAGGTGTGATCCTGGATCGTTCTTGAATTTAATGCAGACTCACAGTTACAATCTACCTGAACAAAACAAGCACCATCTTGTGCAACTACGTAAACCATTAACTTTTTTGGGCAAGGCAGGTGTGGCATCTTCAGTGTCTGGAAAGCACCGAACATGCTGTGTGGGCGCCCTACTGTAATCCAAATTACAAATGCTAAAAAGGCTTTTGATTTTCTTAATTTTTTTTTTCTAATAACATGATTCTTGGCTTAATTTAGGTAGGCAAGAACTTCACAGACTGCATTGGGGTGCTCTGCATGTTTCCTCAGGCCCTCATAATTAATCAATGTCGAGTTGTTTCTCTGTCTGCAAGGAGGCACCTGAGGAAAGCTCTTCCACAGCCTTAGGTTTAACTTGTTTGTCAGCCCTAAGAACAACTTTCTATTCTTTAGAATGATAAAGGGGCGTTCTTGATGTATAAGTCCCCTCTATACTAAATATTTTGGTACAGGCTGCAGAAGGCTTGAGTTTTCATGATACAAGAAGACTATTAATAAGTTGGTAATAGTGTTTGATGATGAGAACCAGTATTCCAGATTTTCTTGTTGAACCTCTGGCTAACTCATACCTGTGGAACTCAGCTTCTGACAAGGAATTTGCAAAAAGTTTCATGTCTGTAACTCAAGTCTCCAGTTGTGATAAATAGGAGATCTGTGTGTTCCTTCTAAACCAGAATGGCTCCTGTGTTGAATTGAATACTTAACTGTTGCATGTGCACCATACTGTCCTATCAGGCAGCTCTGCTTTGCAAGTCTGTTTATACATACAGTGTCTGACCTCCCATGCTGGGAGGAGGCTTCAGCATCTTCAGTCTGTTGCTCTTTGCTGAATGTTTACAGTCACTACCAATATTTGCATTTTGGGGGCAACAGAAAGACATTACTGTAGCCAGAGCAATTCCAAGTTAAGTTGTGATAGTCCAACCCTTGAAAAGAAAAAAATCTGGTCCAGCTTTACAGTGTTTTTATAGTCTAGTCCAGGTCTCTATAAACAATTTAAAATTGCCTTCAGGATTAAATTTTCCAATTTCCCATTTGGAGCAGGTGTTGCCAGGTTATAGAATGTGTTGCAGAAAAGGAACAAAAACATTTCAAAAACACCGTGCTGTAACAAATATGTCAAGTCTGTGACAGAGGAGATTTTAAAAAATGTTTGCCCCACCAAAAGTAAAACGAATGCAAACCTTGCTTACTTTTCCCAGCTGTCATGTTTAAATAGGGGGTTTAGTAATGTATTAGTCTTCAAAAGATCCAGCAGTACAGTATGAAAATATGAAACTTCTCAATTGTTTTTCATTTAACTGGGGAGAAAAATTTTTTGTAATGAAAAAACCTACCAGCAACCAAATTTCAGAGATGCATGTTCTTGGAGTGGTTAAAAACCAACCCAAACTAGGCTTCAGGCAATGTTTTTTCAACAGTTTTAACCTCAAAGCATAGAGTAGACAGCTTTGTAGGAAACTGTAACACCAAGGTGATTATGGCAGTGACTCACACTTCCCTGTAAGGCATCCAGCTATCAACACACTTGGAGAGCTGTGGCTTTGTGCATGCAGGCAGGGTGTCAGTCAGTGCCCATTTGCCAGCCAGCTCTGAACTGCTGAGCTCAGAACTGCTTTGACAGTGGGCTGGGATATCAGTGTGTTAGAGAGCAGCTCTGGTGCCCCCAGGCTTGCAAGGGGCTGTAGAAATGGGAGGTAGGGATGGGGAAGTGCAAGGCAGGTTTGACTTGCCTTTTATTTGCTTAATCCTCATGGAACTTGTTTGAAGAATCCTCTGAAATCTTCCTGTGAGCAAGTGATTGGGTTTGGGCAATAATTAAAGGTCTGACGAACCACTAAGTGGGGTAGTATGGAAAGAGAAAAAGGCTGCTACTATCATGACTTGCCAAAAATTTCTGCAAGCAAGTAGTTATGGAAAGATCACCTTCAGTTTGGATCCTTAGGAAAACAATATGAACTTGGGAAAGAGACCTGGGTGTCCCTATAGGCAGTTCAGAGTAGAGTTGAGGGTACAGCAGTAAACTCCTTCCAGATGTTGGGATTTGCAGGGAACAAGCAGACAAAAGGTGGGGACTCATGTGCATTGTGGGTTTCCCCATCACCAAAAATAAGGCAGAATGCCAAGGAAAACAGTAGTGATCATGATATGGAGAGAAGTGGTCTGGGTAAGAAGTAGGAAGGTTGGGATTATTCAGACTATGCAAGACTGGCAAAGGATGCCACATTTGTACAAAATGGGTTGCATCATGATGGAATGCCCAGGAAGAAGCATGCAGAAAGATGATAGAAATTCAAACTTCTGAAAGGAAATAGATTTTCACATAGTGTGCAATTAGATTGTGGGATGCATGAAGTGCAGTTGCCAGCTGTGCTGGGTGTCATCAGGAAGGAACAAAAGGTGACTTTAGGGAGTGTGCAGGTATGCTCTAGTTGGTGGTATTCACAGATGATATAAACAATGCTTTCAAAAACATTACTGATACAAAACTGGTAACATGCATGGTTCAACTACCAAGGCCAATCTTGATAGTTTATTTGTATTCCTCCGTCTTTGGTGATAAATTTTTTATGTGTCTGACTAAAATTGTCTAGTACCAGATACTGTTTGTGGCACAGCACTGGGCAAGCTAGGCTGTTGTGACTCAGTATTGCCCTTCCCGTGTGGGTTGTGTTTGGCTTTGCACATCTTACTTTTTTAGAGGTGAGGCAGAGTGAGTAATGTTTCCATTTTATTAAAAAGAATGGACTAGACCGTTAATATTTTTTAAAGATGTACGTGTTTCATTTAAAGTTCCCTTCAGGCAAAGTCAGCTTTGTTAGGCAGCTTAAAATGCATTATAGTCGTATTGTTATTGTCATAAAGAAAAAAATACACCGTGCTCAGTTTTGGGAAACCAAACCAAACCACTGTTTTTTCTCTCCCTCCTTTTTCCACGTCCTTCAGTTTTTAATAAGCGACCGTGACAGAGACCCGCAGTGTAACCTGCATTGCTCGCGGTCGCAGTCCAAGCCGCTGTGCGCCTCTGACGGCAGAACGTACGAGTCCATGTGCGACTACCAGAGAGCCAAGTGCCGCGAGCCCGGTCTGAGCGTCGCACACCGCGGCCGCTGCAAAGGTAGGTGCATTCCAAATGCCTCTGGGAGGAGAACTGGGGGGCTGACCTTGTAAGAAACTGAATTCTTAGACCTTTGAGTTTAGTACCGTGCTCTGAGAGTAATCTGAGCTGGAATTGTGCATTCCTGCAAGCATGGGTGTCTGAGTCTCGGTTTGGGCAATAGAGTATGAGCTGACTGAATTATCAATGAAAGAAGGCAAAGGAGCCGCAGGCATCACTGGAAAAGGGCTGAAATACATTTCTGCAGACAGAAACAGCTGGACCCATGGAAGTACAAAACCAAATCCTGAAAGCAGACGTCTTCCTTGCTACCTGTGCTGATGAGGAATCAAGACACCTTTGACTGGCAGGAATTTGGAGTGGGGAAGAATCTGATGCATACTAGATGTCTAGTCCCTTTTAAGACACACGCAGCCTTTCTGTGCTGAGCTATTTAAGAAGGCAGTGCATGCAAGGCTTTACATGGATTTTTTTTTTTAACCTTTGCAGTTACACATCTACTTGGCAGTGTGAATACTGCCCCTCAATTCAGCTCTTAGTCTAAAGATGAAGTTGACACCAATAACTCTTTAAAAAAGTTTCTTGTCACACAAGTGATTTGCATTTACAATGAAGTGAAAAATAATGTGGAGTCCATTTTCTGAGAGCACAATTGGCTCAGAGGGCAGATGGCACAGGTGTTTTTGGCAGTGGATTAATGTGACAGGACAAAATCATTAAAATCCATGCGGCAGGATAAAAAGAATTCATTTAAGCCTGGAATTTAGTTATAAAGGCTTTTTTTACTATTGTAAAAATGTATCTTTGTTAGAATTACTTGATATAAAATGGAAAACTCTTTTCAATGTCTTGACAAACTTTATAGTTCAGGTGAATTATGAGCCTGACTTCAAATATTGCTCTCTTTTAAACAGTTTCTCATTGGAAAAAACTTACTCATATGATTTTTTTGTTTGTGTTTCCACCACTGCTGCATTGGTTTATGGCAGCTTCTCCCTTAGTATGGATTGAGGCCTTTGAATCAGGCTTCTTTCTAAATACTGGAAACGCAGAACCTTTCTTCACAGAGCTTGAGAGGCACTTGGATTGTTCTTGCAAGTGATGCATTTTTGAGTGTCACAATAAGAGGCAGTATAGTGAGAGTCCTGTTTTTTCTTTCATTCCTTGAGCAGGCTGTTTTAAATAAGCAGCTCCATAGCTGATATTGGCATATAAACGGGCACTGTTCAATTGCTTAAAACATGAGATCTGAAATGCAGTACATCCATATGCTAAACTGTCTATGGAAGTAGACAAAATTTGCTTCCCAAACTACATGGCCTACTGCATATTGTGATTCCAGAGTCCCAAAGAAGTAACTGAGACATTTTTTTGTCTTGGGCACAGGTAAGATATATTTTCTTTCTGCTTTCTGATGCAACTGTAATGTTTAGTTGAAGCTAACTTGCATTCTCCTTTCCTTTTTCCTCTTACCCTGTGGTACTATACAGTACCTAACAGCCTGGGAGTGTTTTTAAATTGCAAATCTTGCTTTTAACCCACTGACGCTCCTGCCAATCCCTGTGAAGTAGGAATATTCTTTCAACTATCACATGCAAATTTAACCTAGCTGGTAATTTCCATATATGCAGCTCTTGAAAGGTATTTTGTTTTTCTAGCTGCATTAGGAACATGACCTCTAGTGCATAAAGATCACAGTTGCTGGCAAATCTGGGCAGTTGTGAGACAGCTGTGCTGAACTGCAGGCTGTTGGCCAGGTCTGTATTGTGTACTTGCAAAAAGGAAGGTATTTCCAACAGTGTTTGAGCACCCTGTACTGCAGCAGGACATTGGGTATACCCTGAACAGCCTTCACTCCTCGTGCATGACACATGCTCTGCAGGAGCACTCCCATGGAAGTGTAAGGGATCCCAAGGGCCATTGAGCTCAGCCACATACAGTTGTGAGAGATACTGCACCCAAGAGCTTATCCTTATGGAATGAGAAGTTTTAACTTGCACTTCACTCTCTGAAAGGGGAAAACAGCAGGCGATTAAAATAAGTAGAAGAGAAAGTATCCTGTGGACAGCAAGGCATAGTTTTGCAGCCCAGATTATCATAGGCTTCCAGTGTATATGCTGATGGCTTGAACTGTGCTTGTGCCAAGGAAAACAGAATGGTTTCCATAGTGAGAACAGAACCTTTTTGATTCAAGTTAATGCTCTGTTCTCTCTCAAGAATCTAAGGACCTTTAAAGATGAAATCTTGCCAGCCCTTTGGGAGCTATAACCCTTATTTGGCACTTGTTTGTTGCTAGCTTCCTCACATGCTTTTCAATGAAATTCCTTCAGTGCTAAATTATCTGGACTCCCTCGAAACCCTCACGCATCACGAAGGGTTAAGAGTCAGGAGTAGCTTAAAGCGATCAAATTATGGCATCCCTGACAAATGGAGCCTCACTGATGGGATTCTAGAGAATAGTTCCAGATGCTATAGCTGTGTCTAAAATACACAGCCAAGCAATGCTACCTGAATCTTTTCTCAGGAGGCGTCATAATATCTGATGTTAAATAAGAGTTATACCTCACAACTTTGCGGCGGTGAAGGACAAATACTTGTTAATCTTGACAGCTTGCCAAGAGTCATTTATGCAGTGATTGTTTTACTGGTATGTATCTGTGGCTTAGAATACATTTAAGTTCTGTGTGAACTGGTTGATTTCTAGGAGCTTCTTTGGCTTATTTAATTACTATGCGGAAGTGTTCTAAAAGTTCTTTTTAGATTTATTAATTGGATTAATAAGTCTGCTGGTACAGAGTTTGCTCTTATCACAAGTTACTGTGTAGAGTGAACCCATCTGTAAGTTACTGGTGGAGATTGTAGCAGGACCTTCAGCCTTTCTCCTGAGACACAGTAAATGAACACAGCTTTTGGCTAATGTGCTAGAAAGGCAGGTCTTCTGACTGGTGGATTATTTGAAGATAATCTTCTCTACCTACTATTTTTGTTGGAAGGAGATGATGTTTTGAAACCAATTTGTCTGCTCACTAGATCCATGTGTTTTGTCTTCAAATTTGCTTTATTCTCCCTTGATTGTGAGTAAGAATGTCCTTCCTTGGCAGCAGTTAGTAAAATCTAAAATGTCTCTTGTGATCACTTCACAAATTTAGGCATGTTCTGAATAAATTAGGGAACTCTGGAGTAGGAATGCAATATGGATATCAAAAAAGGAGCAAAGTGCATTGATGTGAAAAGAAGACAAGAAGGTGACCAGGAGTAGTCAGTGTGGATGGGGAAGTCATGCTTAACCAACCAGATTGCCTTCTATGGTGGGACAGCTGGCTGGATAGATGAGGGAAGAGTAGTGGGTGTTGTCCACCTGGACTTCAGGAAGGCTTTTGACACCCTCTCCTATGATATCCTCACAGGAAAGCTCAGGGAGTGCAGACTGGACATGTGGACAGTGAAGTGGTTTGAGAGCTGCGTGAACAGCTGCCCAAAGAGGTTGTACAGTCTCTTCCTCTGGAGATATCTGTAGCTGTCTCTACTCAGTCCTGAGTAGCATGCTCCAAGGCACCCTATGTTAGCAGGAAGTTTGGACAAGATGACCTCCAGTGGTCCCTACCAACACAAACCATTCTCTGTGGGTGACCAAGTTTCAGATTCCTGGTGTAGCACTTGGCCCAAATGAAGTGGAAAACAGTGAGGAGTGACTAATGATTGATATCCTGTACAATAGACAGGCATGTTTTTGTAGTTTGCTGAGATCCATTTTTGCCTATTTTATGCAAATACACAGATAATTGAGTAGATGGGTATGAACGTGCTGACTTTAGTGTAGCTGAACTGCTTCATGTCTGGTGGAGACCTGGCCTGTATGAGACAGTTACCTAATGGAAATGAAAATAGTTGGATCAATTTTTGCTATATGAACTTTGGATACAAACATAGGAGAATTAAAATTAAGTAGCTTTAATAGATTTTAGTGGTTGCATCGTATTGATTTGCTGCTAGTGTTATGTGAATCCTGGAGATGTTTTACTTTGTGTTGTTAGGAGAGCTCGGGTCTTTATACTGTGATGTTGTATGGTGTCAATTCTGCCTCGGCCTGTTGAAGAGAGGTTGCTGGAATTCTTGGAGCCTGTTCAGGAGTGCAGTGTGTGTATTATGAGGGACATGGTGGTCTTGTTTGAATAAACTATTCATGGATAAGATCAGCCATGGTAACTAGCCAATATCATTGCAAAATCCAAATTATGTGCACCTGCATTCTGCTGATTAGGCCAGGGATGTCAAAAATATCGCTTGTCGTTAACAATCTCCTCATTGCCAGCTGCCAGCTTGAGAATTAATTTTCTTTAAAAGGCAGCTTTCTGAGCTACAGTGAATCTGTCCCAAGTTTGAAGATATTTAAAGTAAAATTCAGCAGGTCTGCTTTCAAAAGCAGTTATGCTGTTTTGGTTTTTCACCTAATGTAATGGAGGGAAAAGTGTCCAATTTAGTCTGCTTGAACCATGAAACTGGAATGCATTAATGCCATTCTGGTTTATAACCATGGTGTTTGATATTCCAGATAACATTTCTAAAAACAGTCAAGAAAGTGCTGAAACACTTGGGTAAGCAGTCAAAATGCAGAATAGGGTATATGAACCTACAATCATAAGATCAGGCTTTAGTAAAATTTGCAATGCATCTTATTTGGGGTGAGCTATTTGACAGTTACTTTTTAAACTCTTGGCACTTATGTAATACTTTACATTTTCTAATTAACAAAGCAAAAATAGCAAGGTGAAGTCATCTCACTGAAATCACATGTTGATACAAACATTATAAAAATACCAGCCTGTGGAGTGAGGAAGAGAAGGATTGACAGTCCTTTTAAAAACAAACTGGTAAATGTTGATCTTAAAGGCACTGTTTTTACTGGAACTGATCTGTGGAAGACTGACAAAAAAGATAGCAATATGCATGCACCTCTCCACCCAGCATGGTAAAAAGGTGTTCCAAATCAAGGCTGTAAAAGGACTGGCATGCCCTTTGGAAATCAGTGAGGGAGGATGGGAGAAGTAATCAGTCCTGAGTGTTCATGAACAGGAGAAAAACTCTCTCTTCTCTGTACTTCAGCAGCAATTTGGGAAGAGTCACTGCTTGAGCCAACGATTGAAGTGCAGAAGATGCTGCAACAACGATGAGCTCTTCAACACTGTGGTGTGGTGGTGGTGTGCTCTGAAGTGTGCTCTGCTGGGTGGGAGTAGAGAGTTCAATCTATAAAGGCCTGTTAAAATTGCCAGGAGAGACATGGTAGCCTTAGCAATGATGTGTTTATATTATCTTCTGAAAGTAAGGCCTTGATCTTGTGCATGTTTCTTTGTTGATTAGACAAATTGGACAAGAAATGGGTTAGCTTCCCTTCTGCCTGGACTTCTAATGTATTTGTACTGTGGGGGATCTCACAAAATGTTTGTTTCTACCAGCTCAGTGCTGATGTATTCAGTTTCAGTCTTGTAGTTGTGAGTGTGCCAGCACTAAAGCAGATGGTATATGGAAGTGCTTTATGCTTCTGTTTTATGTTCGGGAGAGGAACCAGAAATGCCTGTCTGCAGTCTTGTATCCTCATATATAGAGACTAGAAAACACTTTAATTTGGGAATTTGTGGTTTGATTGTCATGTAAGAAATTCACACCTGTTTTTTTCCTTGCAAGTGCACATCTCCATAATCCACGCTGATTTTTTTTTTTTTTTTTTTTTTTTTTTTTTGCTACTTAGCTGTCTCCTGTGAAGCAGAAGTTGAAAGTGTTTTCAGTCAGGCAGATATGAACGAAAGTGCAGGCACACCATCTGGTTTTGTAGTAATGTCCCCTGTCATGCCAAGCAAGGTTAGATTCTTAAGCTTGAGCAGGAGATCTGCAGGTGATAGGCGTTCCAGTTAAAAGCATTGCAAGTTCTTCCTTTTCAGCTGAAAGAGTGAGCACGTTTGGAAGATCAGTTGGCAGGACTATCCTCCACTGGAGATGTGCAAACAAGGTCTGATCATCTGGTCACATTGGCAAGCAGACAAAAAGGAAATTCCATGTCAAAGCTGATGGAAAACTAGAAAAAACATACAGTGTAAATTTTATTCTTTTTTATTCTGTAACAATTTCACTCTTTATACAGGTGCATAGTGGGCCCACCTAAGATCAAAGTTCCACATGCTTTGGTATTTTGCAAACACCCAACAAACAAATTAGTCTCAAGATAAGTGACATAGGATGAGAAGTGACATAAGGTCACACAGGGGTGAGGTGAGCAACTTGTAGTCACTCAGTGGTCATTGGCAGAATTGATACAGGTACTGTTGCTTTCTAATGCAGAGCCTAAGCAGCTGGCATCTTTACTGTATACTATTGCCCTGAATCATTCTTTTTCCAGAGAGAACAGTTTGATTTTCATAACTTCAGAAGACTTGTGAAATCCTTCTTGGGAAGTAATGTGATCTATTTAAAATGAAACTGTGTTGACAAAAACTTAATCTCTTGAGTCATCAGATGTATAAATAAAGTGCTCAGCCTGAAAGCTGTGGTCTGTCTTTATCAAAACTAGTTACAGCATTGTCATTGATTTCTGTGTCTAGAGATGCTTGGATGGAAGTTACTTCTATTGCCACACAATGTGAACTCAGTTGCTCTAAGAACCCAGACTGACTTTCTAATTTAATGCTGGTATTAGTGATTCTGTTGTCAAAGTTCATGTGATTGATGAAACAAAATGGGATCTTCAGGGATCCAGTGGAATTTTTTGTTAACCAATATGATTTCCATGCCTGGTACAATGAGGATTGAAACTTGTTCACTGTATGGTGCTGCTAAAAGATTTTGAAGTTTCTGCACTAAAAATCTTTGGTCAGTGGATTCATGGGAGAAGAAAGAAGGTGCTAGTTCTGGTGTCAGAGTGTCATGGAAACAGATGTTCACTGTTTCCCTTCTTTTTCTAGACTGAACAGCAGTATTGTTAGACCTGATGTTTTAAAATATAAACACTGAGTCAATCTGGATCTCCACAGGGCAGAACTTCCCTCTTTTTACCCATCAGTCATTAGAGTTAGACTTATCTGGGTATGCTCTGTAACCATGAGCTCCACCTAGAAGGGTTTAAGGTCATGCTACACTTTGCCATCATCTGAAGTAAGAACTGAGATCTTAACCCCTTCAAACTCTGCTTGCAGAGCAATTTTTTTTTCTTTTCTCCAAAGTGAGTAACTGATATGAGAAAGTTGTAATGCACACCTGGCTGTAAGCACTGGGACTAGAGGTAAAAGCTGGGTTTCAGGACAGCACAGAAAATGGTGTATCTGCCTCATCTGAACCATACAGAGGGGGAAGTTCATATGGATGGCTGGCTATTTTAGTATCTTCCTGGGAGATACTTCCCTCTTCAGAGAAGAGGGAGTCATCAGTTCTTTTCCACACTGCTCACTGCTTGGCCTAAATTATTTGGTGATACTCAGCCATCCAGTTTCAGGCTGTTAATTGCATTTCATTGTGTGGGCATTGTGCTCCAGTGCTGGTTGAAAGAAGCTTCCAGGTGACCATAAAAACTATTGGCTAGGAAATTAGGCAGTTCTTAATTAACTGACTTGTAATTTCATTGTCTGGGTTCATATTTGTCTTTAGGATTATGAGTGATAACTCTATATCTACCTTGTGAATGTGCAGGTAATGGTCTTTTATACTTCATATTTATTTGTTTTGGGGGTTTTTCCCTCGCAGCTGCGTGGGTCGTCTGCTAGCTTTTGGAGAGGCCAAATTGCAATGTGAGTTCTGCTTTTCTCTTTGTAGATGCTGGCCAAAGCAAGTGTCGATTAGAGAGAGCTCAAGCACTGGAACAGGCAAAGAAGCCTCAGGAAGCAGTCTTCATCCCAGAATGCAATGAGGATGGATCTTTCATGCAGGTAAAATTTCTATTTGCTTCATTCAGCCAGGCTTCGGGTGTCTATGGGAGATTCAGTGTTAAGGGGTGAGCCAGGTGATGATAGCAGAGTGGGTGCACACTCTGACCCAGTTATTTGGGTAAAAATTTGAAAGCTGGGAACTTTGTTAACCAAACAGAAGTTTTGATTCCGTCACAATACCTTAAAAGACATACACATATGCAATAGCATCCAGCTCCAGTGTATTACAGAAAAAAATGGCATTAATTTTCAGCGTTGCATAGAAAAAAAAACAGTTGCAGGGGAGGTCAATTTTTCCATGAAGAGGGGCTGCAAAGAGAGGTGTGGCTTACATACACAGAGCAGGGTGGATGCAGCTGATTCTGCTCTTACCTCTGTTTCATCTATCCCAGGAGAAAAAGCAGTCTATTCAGCCTCTTCCTTCTGCTGGTTACTTTTTGTGATATATATCCTGTAGTGATTTGGAGGACTGGCAGAGAAGAGATGAGACTGTTTTGTTTGGGTTTTTGATTCCTCACTGTTCAGTTGCTGAAGTTTGCCAGAGCAGGGTAGAAATGAAGAGTGATACCTGGTTCTGTTACCCCTTGCATATTGAGCAGTGTCCTAGTGCTGACTGAACTGGTTGTTAAAAATGGCTCATGCACAGTTTCCTGACACAATTTCATGCTATCTGCTCAGTTTTGCATGCATCTAAAAAGCTAAAAACCTGCAACCTACAAAACCTGTGACCTCTACTTTGTGGGTTTAGGTAAATCACAGAATGTTTTTTGCCTAACTTTTCATACATCTCATACTGCTCTAGATACTTTCTTTCTTGGAGAAATTTTAGGATATATTGGTTGTTTGCAGGGTCTTCTGAAGTTAAAAGAATGTCCAAGACAGAATCAATATTGGCTTAAAAAAGATGAGAAAGGCAGAGAACTTTGGATTTGGTTCAAACATTTTGTGATGCCTGGGGGGGATAGGAGAGGAAAGATTTTTTTTTGTGATAACCCACCAAAAATTTTATTCCCCTCAGTCTTACCCTCCCATTATCTGGTGTGTGGGAGTGTTTCTGTTTTGTTTTTGTTTTTTGATGATGTGGAAAAAGTTGTATTCATCCTGCAAACTCTGCATGCTTCTTTAGAGCAGCATTCTGTTTCTGTACTGTGTGGACCATCATGGTAAGGTTGGGATAAGAGAAGATGGCTGCAGTTTCTTGCAGTTTAAGTGCACTTTCAATTGTTGCAATTTGATTTTGTGTAGAGCTTCTCAGATTCTGTTGGCACTGGAGGCTAATGTTTATAAAAGCTATCACAGTGGGCCAACATGGAACAAAGTGTTCCATGTTAAATTTCATAGTTCAAGAAAAAAAGGGTAAGGAAAGCAAACTTTGAAATGTCTATTGTCTGTCCATCAACCTCTTGGAGAGGAAAGTAGGTGAAATTTTTATCCTTATAAAAGATAAGGCTGGACTGATAGTATAGTTGATAAAGCTTTGTTTCAGACAGGTTTATTTTGAAGGTTGGTACCAGTGTTTGGATTGTGGTGAAGTTGCTGGACTTTTCCTTGGCACATTCCTTAGCCAGTGCTGGTTGCCAGTTGAGGGACAGCATGAAACTGCTTACAAAAATTGTGTGGTGTCAGTTGGCAGCCAAGTGGTATTTCACATTCTTCCTCCATTCAGTTCTATCTGTGAACACTATAAAGTGCTTTTGTTTTACCTGGCATGATGAAGGAAGCCTCTGATCTCTTTGTATCTGGAATTAACTGAAATTCATATAATTCCTTGGTTCATAAAAATACCCTGTGTTCCACATACCTTATGAACCAGCTTCATCAGTTATATTGCAGCATTTAAGGTAATTGTCCCTGCATAAGATTTAAGTGAAAAATAATGTCCAAGAAACCTAACTAGTTTCAGGCTGCTTTTGAGACAAATATTTCCTTTAGCTTCTGGTCAAAACAAATTAAATTTTGATTTAAAAAAAGATGAATAAAGACTAGAATTTTGGTGAACAGTCTAAACAGTTTTGCTTCCAGCAACTCATGAATAGATCTCATCTGGTAGAGGTATTTTTTGATACTGCATCTCTTGTGCAGAGAATTGAAGCTCCTGGGTTCTGCTCTACAGGGAGGCTGTATTCTTGTGAAGTCCCTGAGGCCTTGCTGAAGTCAGCTCTGGACTGTTGTTAGTTTATTCTGGTTCAATACCTGAATGTTGCTCCATCTAGACTCCAAAATCTCAGATGGGAAGTCTACAACAGAACAGCATCTCTCAATTAAGTTTCTAGGAAGAATACCCATTGTGCTCTTCAACATGGAGTCCCCATCCTAACAAGAGTCTTAAGCAGATGCACACATTTCAGGGTCAATAAAGTTGGCTAGGGAGACTCCTTCAACAACTTCCCCCTTTCTGTGTAACTGTTATTGAAAGGGAGTTTTATGTAGGAGAAAAATTCTGATCAAAGATGCATGCATATATTTAGAATATCAAATGTCTGAATTGTTACAGCACTCATTCAAGATGTAGATTACTTGCTTTTAGGTCATCTTGCTGAGCCAACTGAACACAGTAGTATTCAGACCCACATCATTGTCCTTGCCATCAGACTTCAAGAGTCTGATATTTAATTTAACTAATTAAGTGTTGGGAATTCTTGAAATTTTTGTAGGACTGAAAAACAAGAGCGGTACAGATGTGGGAGAATTAGGTAGTAGTATCTATGTTCAGAGAACCTGCTTGGCCTTAACTAGATTGAACCATTGCTTTTGTAGTTCATCATAATTATCTTGATTAAAACTAAACTGCAGTCACTCTGGGTAAACACTGAAAGTGGGGCTGTTCCTCTGCAAGCAGCTCAACTTTGCCCTTTCCAGCTGCTGGAGCTGTAGCCAGTTCAGTGCTGGATTTGGGGCTGGAGGCACTGCAGACTGGATGGGGCTGCAGGGGGTGATGAGAACGCAGCTCCTCTGCCAGAGCATGTGCCACGCGGGCAGCGACTGCAGGAGGAAGACCATGCTCACCTTACTTCCTCCTGCTTTCCCACAGGGCTGGATCTACCATAGTTAGATGTGGCAACAAGGGTGAAAGGGAGAAGGGCCTAAAGGCAAAGGCCTTAGTTTGGCTTGCATTTAAACCCTTTTGTAGAGAGACATCATGCATGTCTTAAAAACACTTGTATGACCAGTCTGGTTTTGATTGCCTGTGAAATTTAGACTGAAATCAGTGTTGCCACCAATTCTGTTGCTCAGCTGATCAGTTTTCCAGTTTTCTTATGCATGACTAGTTATAATGGGGTTTGTGTACTGCATCAAGAGGAGCTAGCACTTGTCAGTTCACTGGCTGTCGTAACTGTTTCTATGCAACATGTGTGCTGCTTCCCTTGTTGAGTACGTGTATTGCAAAGATCTTATCAAGTCCCCTTTTAGTGCTACTTAGGCATCTACAAATGGGGCAGGCATTTGCAGGATGAAGAAGTGATGCCACTTGCAGGCATGATGGGATGACTGTAAATGGGGAAGCAGATCGGATTAATTCCTCTGGAATTGCTATGTCTTTATGTTTCAGTCTGTGTGGGGAATATTACTTCCTATAACAAAATCTCTCTACACTTAGCCCACAGTAATATAAGCAGGCAGATAAAATTTGAGTTATTCACAACATAAGAATGTTTGCTAGATACGAGTAATTTGATTAATTGTAGAAAACTGAGGTCACTTTTGTGCAGAATTAACCATGACTAAAACCAGTTTGTCTTCCCAAGACTTTTGCCTTTTTTGCTGGTATTCTGTATTTTCCATAAATGCCATTCCTTTTCCATGCTGCACTTAACCTGCTGTGATCTGTTCTTCATAAACAACAGGAACTAGTGGGTAATCTGCACACTTTCTTTTGCTGCCTAGTGCCATTGGGCTTGTTGCCACAGGCTGAGGGAGACTTGCGTTCTTCATACTTTTTCCCCAAGCAGTTTTTCAGAAAAGGTTGCTGAGATTTTAAATGGGATCTGTTTCAGAGAGATTAATATGAACATGAATAATGTTAATCCTGCCTTGGGGGTGTAGTTTTGTGGGACTTTGTGGTATGTCTTGCTGTTTGCTGCCACCTTCCACTGTCTAGTTGTGGTTTCTTTTCCTTACAAGTCTGCATAAAACTGAGGACAAATCTCCTTGGAAAGTTTCTTTGAGTTTAGGGTTCTTAAAATCTGGCTCCTGGTGCAGTTATGATGTAGCACTGAGATTTCTGTTAAAATGAGTGCATCAGTCAAACCTGTGGTCTTATGACTGGTCTGACAGTCAGCCCCCCTAATGAGGGGCTGGCTGTCAGAGCAGTTCTGCATTATCAGATAGCTTCCAGAGCATTGCCACATCTTGTAATATAAGTCTGCTTGGAGAGAGAGATCAGTATTATGTATCTGTATTATGTATCAGTATCTGTATTATGTATCAGTATCTGTATTATGTATCAGTATCTGTATCAGTAGTTTCACTCTACATTATGCTAATACACATAAAAAGTTCTGTTTTCTTCCAGGTTCCCCAAACAGCCCTTTCTAAAGATGTGGGGACTCC
Source organism: Agelaius phoeniceus (assembly GCF_051311805.1). Taxonomy (NCBI): domain Eukaryota; kingdom Metazoa; phylum Chordata; class Aves; order Passeriformes; family Icteridae; genus Agelaius; species Agelaius phoeniceus. The sequence goes on along the minus strand of NC_135270.1, from coordinate 30,032,775 downwards.
TTTCAGCCTTCAGTGTGATTTCATGATCCAAGTCTGCTCCTCTGTATTGGCTAGTGTAGCATGATGCTGGGCAGAATTACAAACTCACTTCTTAATGCAGCAAGGTACTGCATAGACATCCTTCATTACCAGGATGCTGTCTGTTATTCCATTATTCAGTGCTCAGATTCCAGCAATACTAAGCTCTCAAAGAATTCACCTCTCATTTCAGAAGAACATGGTCTGTCTTGCTAGATTAAAAAAAACTCTTTAAAAAGCATCTGGTTTTTAAATGGTAGGTAGTTCTGGCTTTTTTTTATTAAAAGATATCCCTTCTATAAATGATGGTAGCTGTAGCTTTCTGTGAATACTGCTCTGCAGGTTTGCTACTTAAACACTTGCCTTCTTCCTGTGGCTTTCATTGTATCTCTCATTTGTATGTTGTGCTAAAGATAAACCATGAATGGGTAAAGAGGTAAGAACTTTGGTTATTTATGGTGTTTTTTCAAAGAAGTACCAGTTGAGATAGCAAAAGAACAGGTTCTTAAAGCAAGAGTGGACCTACTTATGGGAAGTGACAATGTAAGGTCATTCTTAGCTTCAAAGTGTCACATTCTGTGTCAGAAGCAGAAAGCCTCTCTTGAGGACCCTTTTCCTGAACTAAAAATAACCTATGTACCAGCATGTGTGATGGGAATGCCCTTGATCATGATTAAGATTCTTTTGCTTCAGATCATTTTTTTTCCTGGTTGTATGAACAGTGAAATTCCCATGGAGGAAGCGTTTCTTGAGTGGTGCATAGACTTGAGGGAGGTGGGTGCTGCATAAAGCCCTGGTGGGAACATTTGCACAACACCATTTGTGAAGAACTAAATAGGAGTGGAGAACAGAAAAAGTGACAAGAATTGTTTAAGGGGCTGCAGTCCCAAAGAGGCTTAAACACAAGATGCAGACTAATTTATAGCTTCCCTAAAATTGCCTATAAAGGTAAGGCAGGCTTCTGACAATAATCAGCTGACTCTTAATGTAGCAAAAAGTATTACAAGATGCAAGGTCTAAGCATTACAGCAAGACATGTGCACCGGAGCAGCAGATCACCATGGAGAGTTAAGATAAATAGCCATCAGGCCAGTGTGTGGTTGTGTGCCACTAACGTGGGTTCAGAGGACTTTCTAGCTGAGTCTCAGAGGCTTGACTAAAGGAAAGACTTGATTAAAGAATTGCTGCATCACACTGGCTTCTGCTCCCTGGGTCAGACTGGATGACCTGCTGGCTTGGAGCTATTTATTTAGCTGTTTTCACAGTGTTTACAAGAAGCACCTGGATGCAACCAGGGTTTGGAGCCTTGCCTGGTGCTGTGAATGCAGTCAGTAGCTCTGCTTCCTGCCCTTAGCCTCAGCAGTGCCATTCAAAAACTGAATGTGTTTTTTCTTTCCTCTTAGAAGTATAGCTTTCAATACAGAATGAATGTTCTTCCCTTCTCATTTCTGCCCTCCATTGTGGAAGGACCCAGGAAATGTTTGTTTGATCTGCGATGGGATAGGAATGGGTTGCTAAACATTTCATCTGAACAGCAGTGAGAGGCTAGTCTGAGAGTTCCTGTTGTCAGCCCAGTGCTTGTCCAAGGTTCCTTCAAGCCTATTACAGGCAACTACCTCTTCCTGTAACTCCATGGAAACTGGTTTCAGCCATCACAGAATTGCTGCTTTGCCTCTGTTCTCTCCATCATATGTGTATATGATTTCTCTCTCACTTTGATTTCTATCTGAGCAACATCCCCTTGATCCTCATTTGTTAAATAGTTATAAAGGGATGCTGCTTGCTTGTGTGGAAGCTTTACTTTAGAAGCTTGCTTGTTTAGAAGCTTTACTTGGGAATCAGATTCTGGCATTGTCAGTGAGATACTGAAGAAACCCAAAGAATGGCTTCTTTTCCCCCTGAGGAACTTAAGAGGCAGAGTTATCACCCAGTGGCTACTCTTTTCTTACATATTGTAAGGAATTTTATGAGAGCAGGTGTTTGGCCAGTGTATTGGCTGCTGTTTGATTTTGCACGTTGTAATGGCAGGGTGGAATAGAGAAACTGCTGCTACACTTTTAATTTGGGGAGTGGTGATCTGGAGCAATTTTTCTTGGGTTTGCCCCTCATGCTTTTCATCTTTTAGTTGATACACAGGTAAGATGACCTATCTCTCCATGAAAAATAGGAATGGTGTCCTTCTGCATGATCAGGGATTTGGCTGCTTGTAGTGCTTTAAAATGCAATTGGATTTTTTTTTTATTGTAGATGTTAGTGGGGTATCTGCTGAAGACCTCAAATGATTTACAGGTTTTATTTATCTGATTTCCTATTATGTAACTTACAATACAGCTGTTGTGTGTTAATCTGAGATACCAAATTCTGTTGTGTGCCTTTCCAGCTGTAACAGGCACATTCTGTAACTGCAGCTTGGTTAACAATCAAGTCTATTAAGTATATAAGATTGTATTTTATATATAAGATTGTATTTCCTCTGCCTCGATGCTTAGCTTTAGAAGACTGAAAGCCAAAAAAGTCAAACACGTTTTTTCTAACATGTATTTTGATAGAGTCAAAATTAACTCAATAACTGAAGATTAGATCTGTGCAGTAAACATCTGTCATGCTTGCAAACTTACTTACCTGAAGATAAGTGTTTAAAAATCTCGCTACTTTGGGAGTAGGATGAGAATGAGGTTCAATTTTGGGTTGACAGTTGAAATTTTATTTAGAAATAAAAGCTCAAATGTAAGGTCAATGGAAAATTTTAAAGTATACCCCCAAATTTTGGATATCCATTGCTGGAGGTGCTCTGAAATAGTCAGCATTTTATGTTTGTTTACACACAGTGCTTAGAAAGTGTACTGGATCAGCTGTTGCCTTTATGCTTTTTTCTTACAGTATTATGTAAGTGATGAAGAGTTTACTTTCCCTCCTAGCCTTTAAGATGCAAACTCTAGGCTGTAGGCCACTGTAGTTATGACCCTAAATTGTACTGAGACCTGGTCAGGTATCACGGTGAAAGGTGTCTCAGTGTGAAGACATTCAGGAAAAATAGCTGCACTGATTCTGCAGATTTCTGCAGTGCCCATTCTTCATGGCTAGCTGTCTGGCCTTTAGGATAATGGCTGAGCTTTAATTGCAGCTGTTATCTGTAGAAGGGAAGTCCTTTGGTACTGCAGTAAAACATGTGGTTGTGGTTGTTGTGAAAGTGCTGAGTGCTGTCAGTCTCAGATGTTTTTTTTCCCTTCCTTTTTTTTTAATGGCAATTTCTTTCTTTTCTTAATGGCAACATGGGGGAAGAAAAGGTCATGGGATACCAGTCCAAGGAAGACTAGCATTTCTTAGCCTAGTTATTTACAAAATTAATTCACTTTTTTATGGGTGTAATGTGCTTGGCTTCCATAAATGAGCATATGTAATTTGTAGTTCTCCACTGAGGTGTGTTACATAACATACTCTTAATGCATCTGTCCTGAATTTGTGTCAATACATTTTTTTTGACTCCTCTGCCATGTACTTTGTTATTTTTCCAAAAGTTTGGCTAAAGTGACTAATACTAGAGTTTTTTAAATGCTGGGTACACTGGGTTTTTTTATATAACGTAACATGGAATAGTCTTGCCCTACAATTCAAGACCCTATCCTGGCATTTAGCTCTATCCCTTGGTAGGATTTTTACAATTAATGCAGCTTCTTGTGCTGTTGGGAATGCAGTCGTGTGTGTGTGTGTGTGTGTGTGTGTGTGTGTGTGAACAGCAAAGATAAACTCTAAACCTAAACCCAAGCAGATCCATCACATTTGTTTTGAGTGTTCTATTGATTACATTGAGCAATAACATATATTTTCTGACTTGATTATTGTTTATTATAGTCATGGTACTTTTGAGTAATTTGCCATCAGTATTGTGATATATTGAGAGAAGAAAAATGAATCTGCAAATAGCAGTGACAGTGACTGCAGTAACATGGGTACATGAGATGACTGTTGATTTTGGCTACTAAAAGTAAATGCTTGAGGCAAAATGATTGATTTGCACTTTAGTAAAACCCAAGATAAACAAGTAAAACCCAAGATAAACACGACGTACTGTGTTATAATTGCTCTTAGATCATGTTTTATGTGATATTCAAAGCCTTTAAAAAAAACTGTCATTAAGTCTCTGTACAAACTTTGCTACCTTAGGGCATTGAAGCCAGCTGTCAGCGAGGGGGAATGACTGGTTTTGCTCTGAAGGATCCCTAATGAGGGGACCAGCACAAACACCCCATCACTCTTCTCTTCTGTGTGAAGAGGACTGGAATTGGAAATTGGTTTCAGTGAACTTGTTTGGAAAAAGAGAGAATGAACAGAATCCATTTTACAAGTAAAATAAAAAGGCAGCTTCTGAAATGGTCTTTTCCATTTAATGGCTTTTTTTCCTGAAATGTATTGAAGGAGCCATCTCTAGTTTATAGTAACAGGATGCACTTCTATACCATTTCAAGGTACTGATGTGCACATTTAATTCCAGCTGAAAGTATGCTTGTTAGAAAGAATTTTGGGACCTGTTAGTGTTTACACAGATGCCTGTGCAATGGTAGTTTACTTTTATCTCAAAGATGTCAAAGGCATCCTGAATTTCATCCAGTTGTTGGCTACTCTGGAAGCTGAGGCAAAGGCTGTCATTAGATTTGTTAGGCTGAATGAAATTTTAGTGGTGCTGAATTAATGTTGCCATAGATGTTACTAAGATCAGTCTGCTAGATCAGAACTTACCCTTATTTGAGAGGTTCTGTATCTGAATTCATAATTCTGGTGTCTTTCTGTAGTGAAGGAAGGAACTGGGCAGCTCTAGATATTCAGTTCAGAAGTAGAGCTTTAAAGTCAATCAAGATGAATTTTATACTGTGTACCTTTTGACTCACTAGAACATTCATCAAATGTTCTTAAGTCCATGTCAATATATGAGGAGCTAGCATGTTGGATCTTGCTCCTGCTGTGTAGTTTGACATAGTAACACAACAGAGCTTAAATCTGTCTGGAGAAGGTTTGTTAACCAAGTCAGTATCGCACTTTTCCAGCCATTACTGAACAAAATGCTTCTGAAATGCCTACAGATGCTGCTCTCAAGCAGTGGCTATGGAATTTGGGATAGGGTGGCCTTTGCATAACCCAGTTGGGATGCAGCAGGACAGGTTTTTAATAGTAAACAGTAAGTGGGATGTAGCAGAGGGTGGAATGAGCTGAGACACAACTGCTGCATCTCCCAACTAAAGTGTTCTCAGATGAGTACTTGTAACTTCTTTTGCCTCCTGAGTTTCAGCTGCAGGAGTTGGAGTAGGAGAAATCATCTTTCTTGGGGTGTGGGGGGGTGGTGAGGGAAGAAAAGATAATGATATCCAAGGTAGTCTTCTGTAAGACCTTCTTGCTCTGAAGCATGTGTTTGTGATACCTCTGGGTTGGGACTTTCAGTAAGATGCTGAATGATAATAAAGTGGTTGGTGATAGAGTGAGAAATGAAATGCCTGCTCTTTGTTTTATTAAACAGGTGCAGTGCCATACCTACACTGGATACTGCTGGTGTGTGACACCTGATGGCAAACCTATTAGCGGCTCTTCTGTACAGAACAAAACTCCTGTATGTTCAGGTACTGTGGGACTGGCTTCAGCAAATGATAACGTGATAACCAGAGGGGTGGGGTGAATGCATCCTTCTGAGAGCCCAATCTTTCAGGTGACTTGGCCAGTTTACCCCACTTAATGCTGCACTTTGGACTCTGGCATGTCCACCCTGCAGTTAGGATACAGACACTTCTGCAAGGCTCAGAAAGAAAAACCACTAAGGTGACAACCTGTGGCAGCCAAGGCAAGAGTCAGTGTTGCTGTGTACACCAACACCAAAGATTTGCTGAACGGATGGGATAATTTTTTCCATGAGCTGTATTGTAATGAAATGATTCTTGGGGTGTATTTTGTGGAACATGGAGTAATTTTTTGTACATAGTGATTTCAGTTAATTCATGTAGGTGGTTCTGTGCAAAACTGTCAGTTTCTGGGGTCCTGCTGTTATAATGAATTTGGGTCTTTTGGCCACGTTGCTTAGTTTAGGATCCCTGTGTTTGTGTCACGGGGTGGACAACACTGGGCTTGTGCCACAGCTCACAAGAGGGAGGTCCAGACCCAGGCTCTTACTAATGTTTATTAAGTGATGTGTTTCTGGGCACTCAGCCTGACATTACTTTGCTCAGCATTTTATTGACACCAAATCCACAAGTTTCTTTAAAAAAGAGTAATGTTGTTTTTCTTTCTTCTCCACACCGTTGGATTTGGTACTCCATGGCTCAAGTGGAATGAGATTGGGCTCCAGATCTTCATATGGCCCTGATCAATAGTGGTCTTGTTTTGTGAGCTGTTGTGAACAGTCCTGCTGTGACAACACCACAGTAAACACAGGCAGAGTTGTTCTGTACTTTGGGGAGAATTGAAGGGCAGCACTGGCATTATGCTGCATTCTCACTTTCCTGTCTCCTCCCCAAAAAATTAAAGAAGGAAAAGGCAGTAAGCATAGGAGTATGTTTCTAACATGTTCAGTGATGCCACATGTCTTCATGCTCTACAGTCTGCACCTCAAGGGTTTTTAGTATAGTTCTCCTCTCACACCTTGTAGTGTTTTCCCTTTAAGTAGGAGCATGAGAGCAGTCAAACCTTTAGGACTTTGATTTTTTCTCAGCTTATATGGTGTCCTCTTGGCTGTAGGGTGTTCTGTGGTAATAAGCAAACTTGCACTTATTACTTGTGGTAATAAGTGACTTGCATAAGGGTTTGAGTTGAGTGGGAGAGCTGTGACCCAATGTACCTTGAGGAGATGCTTGGTTTATCACAGGCATGTGAAAAAAAAAATTATTATCCTATTTTAGTCTAAGGTGCAATCCTACAATAATTAGGCTTAAACCTTTAGAATATGACTTTATGACACAATTTCCAGTATATCATTTTGGTAGGGCATGTTTTAGACTTTTACTAATCTATTCAGTTAGTCTTGTGCTGTTTATGAAATCATGTTGCAGAAAAGTAAAGTCATGTTGTACTGTAGGACACAGATGTTAGACATATGATGATTAATACAGAGTTTGTGCTTACTACTTGTAATTCAGCAGTAGATCTCTGATGAACTGATCTGCAAGTGAAAGTGTCCAGGCAATAGTTTACCTTCAGAGGTTGTCTTGATCAGATTCTTGGGGCTGTCAGAGCTACCTTCTTTAAAGCTGACTTTTGATCCGTGTTTCCTGAATGTTCAGTAATCATTAGAATTGTTCAGTAATGGTACTTAGAAGAATTAGTTTCCTGTGAATAAAGCTATTGAAAAAAAAAGTGCTTGTCACAGAATTTTATACACATTGGTAATGGATTTATTTGACTAGCTTTTATTACCTGGTCAAGTTTTAGTAGAAAACTGTGATGAAGCACTAAAGCAGAGTGCAGAACCAAGCATAGAATCATACATACTATGTAAAGATCCAAGTTAAAGTCAACAACCCGAGATGTGTTCTGTTCAAGTACATGCTGGATCTTATTCAGTGTCCCATTTCAAACAGCTGGGGATGTTCTGGGGTTGGTTGAAATCCATTTTCTGCAAATTGTCCCACTTAATCCCTTTCCTCTGGAATACTGAATTCCCTGCACACTCTCCCCATCTGCTTTTGATTTGTCTTTCCTGACATTTGCAAATGAAAGTGACTCTTACTGATCTTTCATTCTTGCCCTTGGATTTATTCCAGGTTTCTTACTAGCATGATGCTCTTTTGAGGTCTTTCAAATCACTAGATCCAGCTACTAAAGATTTCTTGTTTACCCTTATCCCAATTTAATGTCTTAAGGCATAAAACTTCCTTATACTTTTCAATTTGGTTGAAGCCACAGGCTCTTCGAGTCTTAAATGGAGCTGTTGACAAGTAAAATAGATGCTTTATGGGTTGAGATATAGACTGTATTATTGAGACATCATATACTTTGTGTGACCGTACAGCATCTAAATGGATGTTTTTTCTTCTTTTTCTTTCTCCCCTCTAGGTTCTGTAACTGATAAACCATCAAGCCAGGGTAATTCGGGAAGGAAAGGTGAGTGGAGTCCTGTGCTTCACCAACTTTTGTAACAGCAGCTGCCTAGCCAAATCCCTTAAGATAGCTCAGAACATGGGTTCCTAACCAGCTCCAGGGTGCAGGGGTGGATGTGCCACTAGAGCTCTCCTTCAGGAGGAGGAGTAAGATGACTGTTCTGCTCCCTGTGGAGTAGAAAAGGGCGTTCTCTGCTCTGTGCTTCTCAGTTGAGTTAAAGTACAAGAAAGCCGAGCTTCCCAAAGGAATGGCTGCTCCAGAATAACCTCTGCTTGTTCACCTTGAAGTCACATACTGAGCATTGCTCAGTAAGATCCCTAGAGATTAGGAAGGCTGTCAGTATGATCTGTATTCTGGGAAACAGGAGTGCCAGTGTCATGGTTGTGGCTTTGTATGCATTGAAAATTGGGGTTTTTTAACAGTGCATAAAACCCTCTGGCCAGCTGGAGCAGTGCTGGGTTAAACCTTAGCAGTGTTTGGAAACCTCACAGGCATTGCTTCTTCTTCTTTACACTCCTGTCTTCAGTCCTTGCCCTTCCTGAGTAAGGCATTAGATGGGTCATTGTTCTTCTGTGAATATTCAGAGCTCTTCCCTGTGTCCTCTGGTTTGCATTCGCTGCAATAGTTTTGGGAGGGTTCACCACTGAGGTATACATTGAGGAGCACTCAAATATGTCTTTGGGCCTTTTCCACACCCTAATTTTCAGCCTTTTTCCCCTCTAGCCCCAGTGGAGAGTCAAGTTTTGAGTTTGTCTCCGTACTCCAGGAAAACTGTGCTGAATGCATCCTCACTTCTGCTGGTGAGGATGAATGCTCTGTCCTGGGAGAAGTTCCTGTTTTGACAAGCAAAGCAGGATTTTTAGTGCTAACTCTCTAAACCAGTTATTCCTGACACTTCAGAATGAAGGAAAACACTGACTTTGATACCAATACTTTGAGGGACATCTTCCATGCTGGGAATGTCAATCAGGTCCTGAAAACACTTAATGGGGATTCGATTGCTCTGTTCAGAGTAGAGATGTATTTTGAGCATATCTGCTCTGCAGCCTATTGCTTGTATATAATAGCTTAAGGTAAGGAGAAGAAATATGCAAGGAAAACTACTTAGCTGAGACTGAATACTGAAGCCTGTTTCTTATTTTACATAAGGATATGTCTCTTTAAACGTGTAATTATGCATTAATGTGTAATTGGCACCTGAACACATGGTTATAATTCTGTTAATGCAATCATTGCCAGTCTAGCCTGAAGTACAAGCAAATCAAATAGCTCTTGAAATCTGCATTATTTTGGAGTTATTTGTAGACTTTTTACCTGGGTAGTCCTGGTCCGTTCTAGAATTGAAAGCAGCTGACATTGGTTTTCATGAGAAACAGGAGCAAAAGGGGAAAACATCTGAACTTGTTTTTTCTTCTACACTCCCTTTATTAACTCAAGGGTTGGAACATGCAAAAAGAAAACTGTAAATGGTATGACTAATTTAAAATTTGTAATATAAATTGATTCTCCTTGGTGCTGCCTGTGGCATCCTGTTTCAAGGACGGTATGCTTGGTCATGTGGCTGCAGAAACGTCCTGTGCAGTAGCTGTCAAAGGGGAGACGTTTCCCTTTGGGCCAGAGTGCTTCAAGCAGTCATGTAAACTTTCTGTCTTCTGCAGTTCTGAATCTGTTCATATCTGCTAGAAACCCACACATTAGCAAGTCTGACCCTATTCCATCATGTTAGAAAAATACTTATGAAAAGCTATTTAATGGGTCTTTTAAAATCAAGAGGGCTGTTAGAAGCTGTAATAATTTGGTTTAAACTTTGATGGACATAGCATTACTTTTTCATCTTGTGGTGAAAATGACTAATCTAAAAATGAATTCGTCCTTCTCATCAGTTGGTTTTTTTTTTTTTTTTTTTTTTTTGCCTTAAGTTACCTTGATTCAAAATTCCAGTATCAAGTCGTTTTGGAAGGAAGCTGGAATCAAGAACAGCCTGACTTTCTTGAAGCAAGGTGGTTTCTGCAGGTCTGGCTTCTCTGATGGCAAGCCAGCATGAACATAACCATTTGTTCTAGCTGAGTGTTCAGACACTTGTTACAAAGATTGCCCTTTGCAAGGTGACAAAAAGGGCAGGAGGAAGAGAGGTCCAGCAGGAACTGGGTCAGTGATGACTCTTCTGTTGTAGAGGCACAGCCTGGAAACTTCTGATACCTCATTGGGCAACTGCCATCTGATTTGAGGGCTTTTGGAATTTTCCCATTGCATAGCAGACTCCTCCCTCTCTCCATCCCTGAGTGAGGATCTTATAGTGAAAGAACATATCTGGCACAGAATAGGTACTCTGAGGAAGACAAAGAATAGCTAAGACTTTCAAAAGTGATTTCTTTTTCTCATTCATACAGGAATGTAAAATATGAGCTAATAAACTTCGTGCCTTTCAAGTCTTCAGGGCAAAAGGGTGGAGGCTGCTCTGCCTTAGAAACAGTGTGGATGGGTAGGCTTATGCTACTGGGTAATAAATGAAGACTTTACTAGCATACTAGCTCGACTTTAGAAGAAGCAAATTAATGTTGGAAAGAGAAAAAGGCTGGTTATTGGTAATAACTCTTTCTCCAGATCTTTTGCCCTCTTTTCCTTCCTGTTAAGCTCCCATTTTTGGTGCTCAGTAGGTATGTTGGAGTACCAGAAGATACGAGGTAACACATGATTCCACTCACAGGCTCTCTCATTACTGATGAGAAGAAAACAAAATGGCTTCACATTCATGTGGCTTGGCATGTAGTTCCAGAAAGTGGTTCTGTGGAGCTTTCTGCAGAGAACAAGCAAGCATGCTGGCAAGAGATACTTCTTTCAAAATTCCGTGCTCTGGTTATCCATATTTACATTACTGCTATTGCTGTGTGATGCAATGCCAGTTAGTCATACGATTTGCCCCATAAGGTAATTTAAATCAAATTAATTGGCACCAAACCTAAAAGTTTAAAATAGGCCATATTGATTTTTTTCTGAGAAGTGTTCAGTTACTGTAAGGCAGAGCAGACCTGGGCCTGGGGAGATGGAGGTGTGTTTGCATGAGGTGGAATGGAAGCCCAGGCCCTCCAGGGCATGCTTGATTTGTGACTTTGCAGCTCAGACACTTACCCATGTCCTTTTAGTGCTGAATTTTTCCCATAAGCGAAGAACAAGTTCCCAAGAAATGTAATTGCTCTTCAGTGAGATTAGGATATCCAGAACCTGCTTTTGCTCTTTGTACAGTCCTTTCTCATAAGGAGCTTCTTGCATTAATTTGCTCCAGTTGCTGCTTAGTTTGATGGTCCTGAGACATAGGAAAATGCATGCTGTCCTCTAGAGGTCTGGATCTCCCCAGTCTCTCCCGCTAGGACGTTGTTAATGTTTTAAGAAGCAGTGAAAGGCATCCTTGGAGCCAACCTTACTGGATTTCTTCCCTGCCTAAAGAATGCAGAGCATTCCTTTCCAGCCACAGGGACATTGTGCCATACTTTGAGACAAAAGAAGTAAACATGGAACAAAATAAAGTTTTCTTTTCTTTATCTGGAAAGTGTTGGGGCTTTAGCTCAGATTTAGCATTTTGCAATCAGGAGTAGTGTCTTTACAGTCACCAAGAAGGTTTTAAAAGTAGTCTGGTTAGGAATCAGAGTGATATAAAAAACAGCCATGTAACTGCTTATCTCTGTAAATTCACCTGGTCTTCCTTCTTAAAACTGGAAACAGTGAATTAAAAGTGAGTGAAGAGGAAATATATTGAAGTGGGGATAGTGAGTGAAGAGGAAATATATTGAAGTGGGGATACTGGTTCATTAATGGTAGTTTACAGTTCTGGACACTGTATGATACCATTTTCAAACCAACTGAATGAAGGAAGTGGGAAAGGATGGATCCCAGTAATCTGGGATTTAAAGGTGATTCAACTGCAGGGTAAATTTGGGCAGGAGTACCTTTCAGTGTCAGTCATGAAGAGTCTTGAGTAGTATGAACTCCCTTTTTCTTTTATAAAGTCTTTTGCAGTGCAAAACGTTCCAGGCCTGTTTTGACTTGTCTTGTTTCCCTATTGCAAAAGCTGACAATAGCATCTGCAGTTGCCTGAACAGTTGTTGGTGAAATGTAAGCTCTGATGGACCTGCAGAAAGCAAAGCCCAGGCTCAGCTTGTTGTACACTTACTGTCTTATGTGTAGACATGACTCTTGTATGGAGCTGCAAAAAGCTTTTTCTCAGTGAGTTTTGCAGCATACAAGAAAACACTGAAATGGTTTGAGAAACTTAAGATGAGCAACTTGAAGTTCCTGCTGAGAAACCTAAGATGAACAACTTGAAATTCCTGCAAATTTAACATGTAGAATTGGGTTCCTTTTTGTGGGTTTAACTGTCAGAAATTAGTTTAAAGGCAGGCTTTGTTGGCAGGAAAATCCTGGGCTGCAATTGTAGGCAAGTTGGCCTATTCTGTGGCTTTTTTCATGCTTTTTTCCAAGAGTCTTACCTCTAGAAAATGCTAATGGCCCAGTTATGGAGCCAAGAGACTGAGCAATTTGAATCAGTAATGAGCCATTCGTGTGAGTCAGTAATTAGGCTGAGCGGTAAAGGGCGAACACTCTCCTCAGGCAAACCCAAGCAAAGGAGGCTTGTGCTGATGAAAATAAATGGAGCTGGTTGTACCTGGGGACCTGGAAGCTTTTTCTGCTGGTGGTAAGAAGTCAGGTGCAGCTGGCCCTAATTCACCTGCCCTCAGCTTGGAGGGAGAGGAGCACATGGCCTCCACAGGGGCTCGAATGTCTCACAGAAGACAGATAATACCTTGACAAAAACTGTCAAATTGAATTGTGACTAAAATATCAGACTGGGTCTTTGGTCTTCACCTTCTCCAGATCTTTCTGGATTCAACCCAGTGCTGTGTATTGAAACACAACTGTGCTGTTGCACAAATCGAGCTTCAACTGCGTCTCCAGCCTCGTAACACAGAAAATGCTTTGGTGTCTTTAGCAGTTAAGGGAGAATACAGCAGAAGAATACTGTGTGGCCTTCATCAGTAAGATAAAGTAAATACAAGTTTATCGAGGCAATATGAAGTCAAGTGATGGTTCTAGTTGGTGAACACCATCTTATGTTTCATTTCTTGCAGAACATTAGCAGGTAGCAAGTCTGCAGACCTACCAAAACAATTCATCTGGATCCCTTATGTTTAGTGTATATATTTAAATAAAAAATATATACTAATTTAGAAATCTAGATGGAGAATTTTCATGCAATTATCATTTTCTGAACTGTTTAACTTCATCATGTAATGTTCCTAGACCAGGACTGATGTGTTTTTCAGGTCTTTTATGGGTAAAAGGTACACATGTGCTGAAAATGTGCACAATTTGATGCTTGTGGATATAGCTGGGTGTGTAGTATAGCTCAGTGGAAAGTCAGACTGTACTATGCATATGTATTAAGTCTGCTTCCTGAAAGCAACCAATTTGCTATATGTGTGTGCTACAAGAGTGCTGCAAGTCCTTCAGATGAGCAAAAGCTTGATTTGTTCTACCACACATTGATGGTGACAGTTTCTCAGTCTACCCTGTTAAAATCAGGGAGTTATGAAACAATCTATGGGAGAAACATGAATATGTGCTGCTTTTTGTGAAACTAGGATAAGAGCTCAGTTGACTGAGAAGTTATGGGGTTAGTGTAAAAAAAAAAGGCAGTCCTGCAATAGCTCAAGTGAGCTGTGAGCAAAATTTCTGTAGATGGAATTTGTAGCACATAAGATTTTGCTTAGCTCATATTTATATTTCCAAGCAAGCTTAGCAGTGGAATTGAAGTTTGCTTCCCTATTATAAGAATAGTTCTGTAAAAAATACTCTTAACTTAATCAGTAGGTTTGCCAGCTTGTAAATAGTCAGAATTCTCCCTGGTTCCTATTGCTGTTTCTATACTGTGTATCATCTACAAAATTATTTATTAAGTTCCAGTTAAATGTAACTGTAGAAAGCAAGTCAATTTCACAGGTATGGTAGACTATAGTTTTCCAACATAACAGATTTTATTAGATAGCAAGAACTCAGCCTTTAAATGGGAATTGTGATCAATTTTTTGAGAACAGAGGAATGTAATTTTACAATACTGTGTATATTGGATAACTTTTCCAGAGCAGAGCAATGTTCTAAAAAGCACTTAGATATATCACATGAAGCAAACAGATTTTTGAAATATTAAAGTCTAGAAGTAAAACTTCAAATTTGTTACATAAACAGTAGAACTGAAAACAATCCTTTTGGTTCCCCACATCGCTGCCTTGTCTGAAATTGTTTAGTTTTCATCAAGACTTTTTTGTGGGCCTCAGAACATATGTATCAAATTTGAGACTGAAGAAAGTTTCATTGGCAAGTATAAAAGAAGGCAAATTCTGTTTTAAAGTGTATTTTGTTTGATACAATGCAAGAATTCTGCTTTCATCTATAAAGTAGCAGTTCCAATCAGTAGCTTAGTCTATATAATATGACTTAATAAAATTGTAGTTTACAAGTGTTATTATAGCAATCTACAGACAAGTCCTGTCTGTAATGTCTTAAGAACAGCTGTAAAGGTTTTTAAATTATTAAGTCATAGTATTGAGCAGCCTGGTGAGTAGATCTAATAAGTAGACTAGCAATTGATTAAACAACATCTGTTAAGGTATTATTAACTGTTTATGTGCTATACATGGATTTCTGGTGTCTGATCATTGCAGCTTGCAGAGAAATTGAATAAATTTGGGGTCTGTCAGTTGGTTTTGTCGTTAAAATACTTTATGTAGGCTCAAAACCTTTTCTCTTTTTAAAGAGTTGTTGACATTATTCTTCTCATGCTTTACACAATCTAGACATCTGAATGTTAGTGTTGTTTTCTTTCAAATCAGAGTAATGCACCAGGAAATGTGTTTTGTCATGGTGCAGGTGTTTGGTCAAGGGGCTGGAAATACTTTTCTTTCAACTTCTTTGCCCCCTGAGCTCTGTCAAAGTTTCTCTATAAGAGAAATAAACTATGAAATTGTGATGGGAAATCTTGAATGCATGCAGACCATGTGTGCCCTTAAATAAGGTAGCGAGAAGCTGGAGAGACAGCCCCAATGTTTGTTCAAGTTCCTGGGATGGCACCTAGGGGAATTAAAGCTTCTTTACAACAGATCTATTTGGAATAATAGCTTTCCTCTGTGTGCTCATCTGGACTTTTCTTCTATGTTCACTGCAAGGGAGCTGTACTGCAAAATGCTGTGATAAAGGCTAAGCATGGGAGAAGTCTTCCCCACAGACTGAATTTTTTTAGGCAGTGTCCATGTCTTTTATTGCATGTTCCTGTGCTCAGTTTCTGATGGGACCCTCAGGTGCTGCAGCAAAGCAATTTGTGTAAGGACTTGACAGGTTTCATCTCGACTGTTCAGCTTCTCACAAATATGCTATTAAATGAGATTATTCTAAAAAAATAGCTGTCTCTGGTTCATTTTGAACAGTACATCTGTAGATATCTGGCAGTCTGTGACTTGAGGATTGACCTTAACCTTTAAAATAAAAATATTTCAGTGTTGAGAAGGTGTTGTTACTTCTACCGTGTGTACACTGACATGCTTTATTCTGTACATAGACATTTCCTTCTGAAGCAGATTAGGTCCTTTGGAGGTCCTTCCAGCAGTATTGTTACTGTATCTGATTCCCTCTGTTCTCCCTTCCCTCACAGAGAAGAACTGTTCCTTTGGTGTCATAATCAAATAGAAAACCTCCTTTAGACTCAGATTCTGGAGTGAAAGAACTGGGGCTATGTAGTTAGAGAGCAAAGTTGTGCTTACTCACTAAAGCTCTGACACTCCTCTTTAATGATCCAGGGAGGAAAAAAACCTGTGGAAACAAGCAGTGGAAAAACATATATTCCCCCTCCCCTCCTTTTTCTTCATTTTCACACATGCAATACAGATATAACAGTGAGGTATCCATTCTCTTTGCCTGCAAGGAAATGAAAAGGCGTATTGTAAGCCCAAGGCTAGTCTGGTTGTCAGCCAGGAATGAGTCCTCTAAAGGAGAAAGGGAGAGGGGCTGGCGAGAGAAGAGGCTGGAAATGAGGAGCTGGAAGGGGGAAAGCACACTCTGACATAGGTTGGCTGCACATGGCTAGAGGTGGCAGGGGTCTTGTGCTTCCTCCGTATGCAGGTGTTGGAAGAAAGGAAGGCAGCTTATACACAGGCATGTGTCTGGGGGAGCAGGGTCAAAAATTTAGACTATTTACTTAATCCCTTGGAAAGGCTTTTTTCTCTTCTGTTTTCTTTTTGTGTTTAACAGACTGCTTTACAGGGGACACGTGTGGTAATTAACACATGCAGCTGTAGGGCTTCAGCCATATGTCTGAATTTCAAATGGCCATTGATCTGGCAAATTTGCTGCTGCTGTCTCCAACCCCCCACTTACAGGCCTTGAAGATGTGGGAGAATTTATAGAGTCTTTACCTTGAAGAGACCAGAGCTAGAAGGAGAGCAGTGAAGGGGAATGTGAGTGATACTGGGGAGAGAAAGAAGAGTGGTACTGCAACCACACCATTCCATGCCCCTTGCCCCAGCTCACTGTATATTATCAGGTAGCTTCAGAAATGTTTCCAAAGCTAGGGATCTTGTTATTAGTGTATATAAAGCTTGCATAACAATTGTTAATTTTTTTTACTTGATCAGAATCACAGTGTTTCTTTAGGCATTTTAGATGTGCTCCCTTTTCCACAGCTGCAGCTATCTGGGCTCTTGCACAGCCTAGAAATGACAAGGTGGTATTTGACTGTGGACTTTGAGGAGCCTTTCAGGAGAGGTAGTTGAGGAGGGGTGTCTGTTGGACTGTATGGAAACAGAGAATGCTTCACATCAAAGCAGCGGCTCCTGGAAAAAAAGAAAAAAAATGATATATTGTAGGTAGAATAAAACCAGAGAGGCTAAACTAAACAATCATAAGGTGGTTGTTGCTTTTGCCAGCAGTGATCAGGCAGCTGTTGACAGTGCTATAGAGCTTTTTGCAAACTTAGCACTTGACATTGCCCCAAACTTTGAGCAAAAAATATTGCTATGAGATACGGTGCCTTAAGCAAAATATTTCTTTGTGTGGAAACTTTTTTGCTCACTGTTTTATTTCAAATGTCACTCAAGGCAGTGAACCAAATGGAAGATGGTTCAAAATTAAGATACTGCAGCTTAAAATTCTGCAGTATCTATAATACTTCTAGTGTTTACAGGGTGAGATATAAAAGAGTTCTTCTACCAAGTACGAAGCTATAAAAATGTTAAGCATCTCTTCCTCTACTTCCTGTCCTTCAGTCTATTTTTAAACATTCTCGGTGCTAGCTATTGCTGATTTCTTGATCTCATCACTCACTCTACAGCTTAAGTAATGCTGGCACTTTAGAGGTGTTTCGGCTTTGGATTAAAAAAAAAAAGTCATCAACAAACACTCCGAACTAGTCCAGCTTTTGCTGACTGTGATTTACCCAGCCTGTATAATATTGGTAGTCTGTTTCTCTGTGTTGTGCCTCTTCTCTCCAGTTTGCCTGTGAAGCTTAGTGCCAGGACTGTGGAGCAGCCATGTATTACGTTGCCTGCTCCAGCTCACCACCCTTTTCTCAGTTCATTAATACAGACAGTACTCCTTCTTGGAACAAGACGGCCTTGCATCCCTTCTATGGGTTGGCAATAGCTTTTCCAAGTAATTTTGTTGTAGCCTATATTGATATGCATTTGGATGCAGTTTTTATTGCACAGAAATAGAGCCTAATTCTTCTTTATTCAGTGTTTATTACAGCTTATTTCCTTTCAATTGTTAATCTCCCTGAAGAATAAGGTTATTTCAATTCTTCCCCTCATCTTCATTACCTTGATCCTTTTCTGTAGAAAAAAAAAGGAAGTGCTGGATTTACAGCTGTATAATTGCTGAGTTGTATTTACCACACAAAGCTTTTCTATGCCATTTGACTTGTGAAGGTGTCTGCTGGTCAAAATGAGCCTTGGAGACTCTGCTTTGAAACTGCCTGCCATCCCTACAGCCAGCTGCCATTGGTACTTGGTAAATATGTCATCATTCCTCAGCAAATGTATTAAGTAGTCATGCTTTTTGGTAATAGGTAGTTTTTGGTGCTATGTGTTATGACCATACCAAGAAACCATTTATTCCCCCTGATTCTTTCAGCTGTGTCTCCATTTCCCCTCAGGTATGTGTCTCAGTAGGGGATGGCATTAGACTCTTGAAGGACAGCTTAAGTACACAGCTGAATGAAAAATATTCTTTGCTCCCATTGGGAGCCTCTTTCTGCAGGCTGTATGTGGTTTCTAGTTTTGAAGGCATTCCAATAGCCTTCCCAGGTGTTGTCCTAGCTGATTTTTTACGTACTGAAATTGCTGCTGGTTCATAAGGAGAAGAGCCGCTTTCCATGGTGGCCGAGATTCTTTTCTTTAGCAGTGCAGAACATTGCTAGCAGCTGTGAAACATCAGTCTGCAATGACAGGCAGGCTGAGATCCTGTCTGAAAACTTACCAGAGGACGGAAGCAGAGCCTGGAAGCTGAGCTGGGACTCTGAGCTTTGTTCCCCTTCTCCTTTCTCAACAAGCAGTTGAACTAGAGTGTTTAAGCATTTTTACGTTGCTGGTGAGGATGGGCTCATAGCTTGTCTGCTGCTACATACTATGTCCTGAAATCTTCTTAATTATTCATTTTTCGTTATTATTGTGAAATAAACATACAAGTCAATATGTGGCACTTACATGTAGCATTTCTAGGTAAGCTGTTCAGTAGGGCTAATGGACTCTAGTCCAAGGAGGGATTTTAGTGTTGTCCCTGCTGCTACATAGCTTATTTCAGAAGATATATGAACAAAGTAAAAGAATGAATTTTGAAACCATGGCATTAGGAATATGGTTATCTTTCAAGGTAAAAGTGTTGTATAGGTTATACAGTAATTGAAAAAAGAAAAAAAGAGAACATTTTGGTTTTTAACTCAGTAAAGTAGCCAGAATGACAGTTGGGTAGAAAAATGCAGCAATACCAGGGAAATAGTCCCTTCTTCCAAAAAATTGCAGTACTTTAACTATGATGGAAGGGAAGGGACTAAGCTCAAAGGAAGAAGGGCTTGAATCTAATAGAGTGGAAATGGTAGATTAAGAAAATTACTTGTATCTTAGCAGCTCCCTCAAGAGCCTTTGAATGGATATGCAGGTTCTTTTTTTTTTTCTTTTTTTTTCTGCTTTTCCTAGCAATTTGAGCCACTCTGGAAGTGAACTTAAAGTTTTTTACTTAAATCAAGACAACTAAAATCACTGGAAGCCTAGCTGTCACTCTTTGAGACAGTGACATAACTGGAGGCTTGGTTCTATAGGTCAGAGCTGATGACAAGAGCATGTATTTCTAAGTCACAGGATGATTTCTGTTTGCTTAAGGAATAAAACTGCTGCTGGGATTGTTACAGAAGAGTGAGAATAATAAGCCTCTGAAAGTGGGGGAGGGCAAGTGGGGACAATGTCTTCACAGCTTGACACTGATTCCACATTGGTCAAAAAGAACGCTTTTTGTGCAAATCTAAACTGAAGATGGTCTCAAAAGGAACCTGACCTTTATTACCTACTTCACCTTTTTAACAGATAAGGTTCAAATCTGGCCTTGGGCATTTATTTTTCCTATTACTTCCAAATTTTTGAAGAGACCTATTTTGCCTTTTGGGAAGGAGTTTGGCTGTGAAGTCTGAAAACTGCAGTAAGGTAAATCTATGCACAGTAACAGGTCTTCTCCATTTAAGCTTCCTTGCATTTGACCTCAAAAATGCTCTGATAACCAAACTAAAATCTGATCATATGCTTCTTTATCCCATATCTTATGTGCAAATTGCTTTTATAGAGAAGATCATCTCTGTGTTGGAGTTTGGCCCAGAAATGAACTGAGAATTCTGGCTCTAAATAACAGGACTATGTGCAGATTCCTTATTCTGAGTTACATCTGTACTCAGGCTACCTGTGGGGTACTGCTGCTTCTTGTCCAAAAGTCCAAGCCTGAAAAATTGGTTAAGACTGCAGTTTACTGTTTACAATTTGGAGAGAAATTGGTGGCAAGCCAAGAAATCTTATTTCACAGGTTTTGAGGTTTTGAATCCCTCACTTATTACTCAGTAGAACAAAAGAGAGATCACACAAACTTTTGGCTCCCTCCTGTCCTCCTAAATTAGTTGATTGCGCTATATTGGGGATTTTAGCTTGAGAAAGGGGAGAGCAGAGGGTGAGTCTCAAGTTTGAATTAGGTGAATGCTCTTAAATAATAGCTTTAATAATCTTTAGGTAGTTTGTCTTCTGCTTGGAAGCATGCCCATACACTTGAGAAAAATGTTCTTTGGAATGCTACATTTCTGTAACTGTGTTAAAACAACAACTTTTCACAAGTAGTGAAGCAAATTTACATGACAAGAAAGTTCACTAACGGCTCAGCTTAATTCTCTGATCGTTATATCTTTATTTGCTGGTTCAAATAACATGTAGTATCTCTGCATTGACACCAAAATCCCTAGGAGTTTTGCCATCAAAATGGTAAAGTGTAATGGCTCCATTTTCAACTGCCTTGTCTTCCGTGCAGCAGTACTAGGAAGATGTTTTTTCTCCCCAGAAAGGTTTGCACAACTTACAGAAGGGAGTCAGGTATTATAAGCGGTAATTACCTTAAGGGCTTGGTTCAACCTGCAAAGTTCAAATCTGAATCTGGATCTGAACTTTCCCAGAGGCAGGGGGTGGTTTTGGACATTGTATTGGTGTGACCTATTATAGTGCAAGCTCTGAAATGAAGGTCCAGATGTGGGCTGGGATTTTGTGTCTTTCCAAGTATGAGACATTAAGAGTCACTTTTACATGACACATAATTGAAATAAGATAAAACTGGATCTCGTGTTGGGGAGGGTGTCTACAGCATTATGTTTGAAGGGTAATACCTTGCTATATCTTAATTTTTCAAAAGAAGCTGTTTAAAGGCTGTAAAGAATGAGAGGTTAGAGGGGAGGTTTCTTTTGGCTAATTACTGTAGAATGCCTTTAGAACTTAGACTGTAAATAAGGACTTTGGATTTTAGAGAGATTCTGTCTGAAACTCAAGATTCAATAGTTTTAAAGCCACTGAACCCCAGAGACTAGAGCATTGCTATTAATGAGTGCTGCTCCAGACTGCTTTTGACACGTTTGCTTTTGAAGGACCAGACCCAGGAAGAGGGAGCTCTTTGTTTGTGGTCAGAATAAACTCATTGTACACCCAGACAATTAACTCTTCAGTCAACTTGCCAGCCTCTGTAAAGCACTCCGCTCCCCTCTCTGTCTACCTCCAGTTCTATTCAGACACTTAAGCACACCAGTGTTTTTTGTTTATTATTCTGAAAAAGTCCTTCACAAGAATAGTCGAGCAGATCAACATTGTCCTCCCAGCAGCATTTATCTCCGCTTGGCAGTGAGTGTGTCAATCAGGAATCAAAAAGCCAAACAGAGGAGGCTTTGAATTGTGTCACAGGGGTCAGAGTTACTTCCAGCTGTCTGTGCATGGGATAGGCTTTCTTGCAGGGCAAAGAATTATGCTGCCAAACAAACACTGAGTACATTGGACACAAAGTCCTTGGGGCTTCAGTGGCTTTTTTCATGTTGATGCACCTGCGAGAGAGATGTGAGAAGGAAGTGGGGGGAACTAATGCCTTCCAGAAGGCACAGGGAAAGGCTCCTTATCCTATCTGGTTGATATCTGGAATGCAGTGCTGAAGTAAAGGCTGCCCACATCCATATGGCATACAGAATAGTTGACATAGGAACAGAAAAATTACTGCAGTGACAGTGCAAGTCAACCTTTGCACTCAGGAGCCCATTAAGCCCCACAGAGCCCTTGAATGTTTGGCAGTTAGGCATATTTTCCCCTTTCTAAGCAAAATTTTACTTCACTTTTCCATGTTCAAGTGTTTGGGGGTTGTTATATCCAAAGGCAGCACATTGCTGCTGTTTCTTAAAATTAAAGCAATAAAAAGTGAGAATGTGGCTTTTGCTTATTTGATTTAAAAAGCTGTTTGGTTTTTTTTGTAACAGCTGTGGGATCTCCATGCATAGAAGTGGTTGGACTTGATGATCTTGGAGGTCCTTTTCAACTTAAATAATTCGATGGACAGGAGTATGAAAACTTGGCAGGGAGGTCTATCTGCACTGGTGTGTTTCTATTTCAGCTGCTTGCAAAAACTTACCTCGATTGGCCAGATTGAAAGAATTTTCTTTGCATGAATGCTAACTTTCTGCACTTATGTTGGCAATATATGTCTGTACACAGAAGTTGCATAGACTATTAAATTAATTGTGACTTGCTGAAATTGTTTCATTTAATGTAGGGAAGGATTGTGGTTAAGGCAACAATTTGCACCTCCCCTGCAATACTAGAAGGGACATGTATTTTTGTCTAAGACCCTATGTAGTGCAAACACAGCACACAAGTTTTGTTGTCTTTTTTCTTTTTCTTTTTTTTTTTTTTTAATACTTTAAAATACTCTGGATCTGGGGGTAATACATAAAAATGTCAAAGTCAAAACTGCATCTTCAAGATTCAGGAACTGCATGGATACATGGAACCTAATTGACCTGGCAGCTCTTTGTTTGTCTGACCAGAATTACTAAAGCTGCAGGAATGAGTATGTATGACTTGAGTCCCTCAGGAGTACTGGAGCCTAGGAAAGCTCTTCTCTCTTGCTGTAGACTTGACGTGTTTGCTGAAGGTGGACTTTGCTGCATCAAACAGGACCTGCTAAGAGTTCACTCATTGTCCTGGCTCCCTGTGCTCTAAGTTGCCTATTTAGCTCCAGCTGTGCTCTCTAATGACTCAGCCAAAACCAGATGATGGTTAGTGAAGGAGCCACTTGACACTGGAAGAAAGCTACCTCTTCCCAGAGCAGAGCTATGCACTTAAAATTGTCATCTGCTTATTCTGTCTGTCTGACTCAAGTCTGGGAACCATTGATGTTCAAGCTATAGACTTTAAAAAAAGATTAGATTTTGTATACAGCTTAGATGATTGACTCCATAAACATCTGTGCTCTTCAAAATGGAAGTAATGTTTACACATTGCCTCATGGATTCCAGTCAGGACACAGCATTAGCCTCCCACATCACATCTCCTACCCAGGAAAAATATACTCACTGGGCACGTAATCTGAGTACCTGCATCATCACATTAGCAGTCCAAGACCTATGTGCTTCCCCAGCAACATCAACCTTCAGTACATCACTTTTATCTCCTAACTTTTCTCCTTTCTACAGCTTCCATTAGGTAGCTTAAGTTGAGAATGGTGATTCACAGCAGCAGGCAGTTACTTCACATTTTTCCATAGTAATAATGCTTTTTATGTCAAGGAGTTTACTTTTCTCATGACATAAATCTAAGTTGCTCATGGCCTTAGTGCTTGTCACTCAGAGTAAAATGGTCACTTTAACAGGTGTCGTCCTTCTCCCTCAACCCCAGTGTACACTACAGTCATTGCAGATGTGGATTCTTGCTGGATGTTTTGCAAGGATAAGACATGGGGAAGGGTATTTTAGTGAGAGCATAAAGACTTCTTGCCCAGCACTAGTAGTAGATCAGGATGTGCAAGTAATTGTCCCTGTTTCAAGTCAATGTCAGTCAAGTGCAATAAAAACTGTTCTTGCTTATGAGCTTCTGACAGTAGTAGAGGAAGTGGAATTCTGATTTATATCCAAGATACCTTAATGTGAAAATGCCTTAGGGAATCTTATTTAGACCTGCCCGTTTCACTCTTGTCCTGTGGAAAGATAAAAATACCATTTTAAAATTGACAGCAATTGAGCCAGAAAAATCTGCTTAACTTTTGCTAGTGTACCCTAGGAAAAGGACACTTACTGGAGGAGTTTTATAGCTTTAAAATATCCCATGAGGAGGTATTCTGGTGAGTGATACTGTCTGTAGACAGTGGTCTTGGAAAAAGAAAGTGGGTATTCATGCGGGGTTGTAAAACTTGGAAGAGAAGTATGCAGTGAACTCCTCCTCAAGGCTCGGAAAATATTCTGCAACCAAGGGATGTGGTTCTGAATGATATGATTTCTGATCTGGAGCATTGCTATCTAGAGGGATTAAGAAGTAACACTTGATCTCTTTAATCTCTGTGACATGCTGTGTATAAGGAACTATTGCAGTGGCATGCCTCTTTTGAAAGTGTGGAATTTAACAGCTCTTTGAAGAAAGGAAGAGACTGTACCCAGTGAACATACTTCATTGCCTTTGTACCCAAAGTAACAGTATTATGTACTTCTCATATAGTATCACAGGAGACCTTATGCCTCTGGAATAGTGAGGGGTTTTGTTATATGTTGAAATTTTTATTTCAGGAATACGAAATGTTTTTTCGAAACTTTCAGGTATGTAAAATAGAACTTATGCCTTGTTTGTGAGGAGCAAACAGGCCAGTGGAACAAATGCTCAGTGTGACAAATGGAGTATTGAGCGAGAGGAAAAATCAAATAAGAGCAGGCAAGTATTAGGGTGGCTTTTCTGCCGAGAGGGAACAGCAGTGAAACTTGATGTAAGCTAATTTGGAACACTGAGACTTGCTGAGAATTCTCCAGTTTAAGAAAAAAAAATTGGTAGTTTCAGAGTAAGAAGCTGGCAGCTGGGAAGTGAGCATGGTGTTTTTAATGAAGTGCAATTTTTGTCTTTTATGTGACTATTTCATGACCTTTAAAAAACAATCAGAAATATCTCTGGCTTTTGATTTTTGAAATATGGTGAATGTAATTACAGAGCTCTTGTCTATTGCATTTTTTTCTTGTATGTCTGATGAAAGAACTGTACTCCCTTGAACAACAGGGGAGTAATTATACTTCTCTCTATTTGCAAAGCCCTTAATACTGTGCTGGGTGCTGCTACAATGTGGACTTAGTGACAATTTGGCCTTAGTAATCCAGTAAGGAAATGATTGTGTAATCCATTGAGCCATTTTACTGAGATTATCCTAAACAATAGCTTTTAACTGAAGGGTTTGTTTAATACTCTCCAGTAGCTTAATGGCTAACTTCATACAAAAGCTGCTGCAGAACTCTCTTTAAGAAGAATGTATTTGACAAATTGTAGTTGCTGCTGTGTTCCTTGCACATACATGAATGTGAAAGAATCCCCCTGAACCTGAAACATCCTGTGTTCTGCCAAATTTCAGGTAATGATTTGGATCAAGTGCTGTGGCTCAGATCCACTTCTAATTTTCCCCCATTGTTGGCTTCCAGGTTGCTGCTTTAAATCTGAAAAGCAATTCTGTGATTACTTGGTGCAGAAGCATTCATGAGAGCAATAAGAAACTTATTATTGCACTGGTCTTTTTTAAACACCAGGTCTCTTCCTATTTTGTATAACTTGAGAATTATTCACCTTTCTAGTTGTTCTATGAGTGTCTTCAGCAGTTTGGGGTTGGTTTCTCAATCTTTAAAGCCAGTCATGCTAATTACATTCTGTTCACTGCTTCATTTCATTGTAAAGTGCCATCCTAAATAAATAACAAGCCATAGCTGTGGCTCCTGTAGTCTTGCAAAAGCAGAGCAACCTATTCTAACATAAAAAGGGAAGATCAGTTATTTACTTCTATCCAAAGAGCCTTTAAAGGGCAAAACCTTCCTCCTTGTAATTTAAGAAGTATTCAGGATTTTTTAAAAATCCATTGCTCAAACTTTAAAAAAAATAAATACTGCTTATCCAGGTTACTGGTAATGCCCAATAACAGAAAAGCTCAGAACAAGAGCTGACTGAGGAATGGTAAGTATTTTTTCTTCCAAGTATTTTTTGTTACACTTGTAGTTTAGCATAAAACCAAATGCAGTGATGAAGAGGAACATGACAACAGGGTGTCTCTCTCATTTCTGTCAATGTCCTTTACTTAAGTGGATCTCTGAGGTTGAAATGGAATTATCAGCATGTTTTTGTTTTCTGTGAACTAGACTACTTTGTGTGGAAATGCATAAAATAAATTAACTGTGGAAGAGGTATTCAAGCTTCTCCTAAAAAAACTGCAAATACAGGTATGGGTGGAAAAAGTCTACAAGCTTCTGTTTTCCATCTCTGCCCTTCCCTTCCTCTTCCAATGGTCTATTACTTTTGTAAATGGAGCGGATATAAGAGAAGGCTAAGGGCAGTTATTGCTTCCTCTAGGAAGGACTGTCCCATATATGTTTCCTCCAAAGAGTGTTTGCCCTGTGCATCTGATGGTCATGGAGATAGAGGCAAGCCTGGCTTTTCTGGCATGGACTCCTCTCTCCAACAGATGTTCACTGTGCTACTTTGCATTTGAGGGTGCTGCCCACTTTGCTGCTTAGTGTCTTTCTTGCCAATAACATATGCAAAGAATAGTTACTAGAAATTGAAGGTTTTAAGTCACTGTATTTCCAACAGGAAAAAAGCACAATTCTAGGTGTAGTAGGCTGACCCTGGCTAGAAGCTAGGCACCCACCAAAGCTGCTCTGTCACTCTGCTCTGCAACTGGATAGGGGAGAAAATGTATCAAAAGTTTGTGAGATAAGGTCCAGGAGAGATCACTCACCAAATACTGTCATGGGCAACACAGACTCAACTAAACCTAAACCTAATGTAAGAGAAATTATTGTTCCACAATTTTCCATTGGAAGACATTGCCACCACATTGCAATTAGAGAACACCTTGATGCAGAGATTGTGAATAAAAAAGATTTGCTATTGACCATCCCATTCTAACACCTCTGCAGTAAATACTGGTGCCAGTTCTACACAGGTAAGTTTCAGAAGAATTTTTCTTTTGAGTAAAAGGAGTGAGGAAAAAAAAAAAAAAAGACACAATAGGACAGAAATCTCCAGAACCTTTGCTGTCTCAGGAAATGGCCTGAGTAGCGTAAAACTTAGTGTAAAACTAAACTGACCTGAAACTAAAAAGGCAATTAATTGCCTTCTGGGGAGACTATCAGGTGATAAACACCAGTGGTTTGAGGAGGGAGGGGGGAGGCTTTTTAAGTGTACCAAAAGGGCTTGATGCATATTTAATGTAAAATGTTACTGCTTTTAGCAATATGATTTTGTTCTGTCTGTCTTCTCTCTTTCCTGGACTTGGCCGGGCCATGTACAAATCCCAATCATTCAACAGTACTGGAGAGTAGATAGTATTTACCTCAATAATGGTAGTTTCTTTTCGATTCTTTCTAACCCTCAATTCAGATGATGGTTCGAAGCCAACGCCTACGATGGAAACCCAGCCTATTTTCGATGGAGAAGGTAAGAACATCCCTTAAAATAACAACAAAAAAAGCTACTTCTCTCTCCCTTTTCTCTAGGATTTATGGTTCAAATGCTTTCTATATCCTGCAAAGCAGACAAGCCAGTGAATCTCATAAATTATCAAAATTTTAGAGTGCCCTTGGGACCTCAGGCATTTTCTCTAATCCTTTTACATCCTCCCCACTTTTCTGGAATCTAGCAATAACACCAGTTGATCAGACTCTGGGTGTAATCTTGGAGGAAAAAGTGTGTCCCTGCAAGTAAAAAAAAGGTGCATCCAATCAGAAGAGGCCGCTTCCTTTAGACTGTCCTTACCCCCTTGCTATCTCCACTCAGATGATTCTAATACTGGGAGTTTCATAACCTCTGCAGTGTGTTAGAGCTTCACAAAAGGAAGGGTAATGCTAAACCACAGCATGTGAATGTTGACTTGGAAGAAAATTGCTGGGAGGTTTCTTTATTTAGCAAATGCTTTCATTGACGCACATACTATTTAAGCAAATGAAGTCATTGTCCTGGGCCCACTTTAATTCATGGCCCACCCAGGCAGTTTCCTTCTCAAATAGGCAATCTTGCAATTGTATTATTTTGGAGAGGGAATATCAGACCTTAGTCTATTGGAAGCCTTTAAACAAGGATAAAATGGCTGACATCACAGAGGGTTCAAGCCTTTTACACATACAAACATAAATACCAGTGGGAATAGTGCTCCTTTGGTAGTGAATAGGCCTTACAGAAGCTGCTTTTATCTTGAATATTGCTTGGAAGCAGTGCCTGTTTTCTACAGGTTTAAATCCACAACCATTATAGTGAAGCTATGGGCTGAAGTATGAAGCACTCCGTGACCCATCTGAAACTGTAGACCATAAGGCAGTGAGGGAAAGCCTATACGTTTTCATAGGGCACTGCTGTACTTCATGCCTTTTTTAAGCTGGATCAAAGGCAGAAATGGAGACTACTGAGCAAGAGCAGGAGCTACTTTTCTATTGATATTTCCTGCTTTCTTGTAGAAACGGGTGCTGTGGTGGGTTTTATTGTTGCTAAAATAAACATATTTAATGGCAAGATGCTGTAGTCCTATCACTTTGCATTTAGTGATCATAGATTTGTAACAATCTTCTTGTGAGCTTTAAGAAACAGTAAAGCTCTCAGAGAAAAAACACTCTCAAATAAACAAAGGAGACTGAAGCCATGCTGGCTTTCTCTTGTTTATATCAAAAGAGGGTTCCTTCTGGCAGTAAGCTGATATTGTATTAAATTACTGTTGGCAATCACAAACTTCTGACCTTAGAAGTTTTCCCCTGAGAGGGTACCCACAGATATTTAAAGGAAAGAATGTGCTAGTAGAATGCAGCAGTGAGGTGATGTGGTTAGTACAGCCTGGTCAGAAGCTCCTTCTAGGAGAGTTTAAACATTTTGGTCATTCAAATAGAAGTGGACAAAGTTCTTGAAGTGGTGTAGTGAACACACCTTTTCTGGTTCTTCTGGTGATGGCAGAATCTGAAAAAAGTGTTATCCTACCTTCCATGAAAAACATTTTCAATCAAAACTCTTCACATTGATTTATAGGTGAACTCCAGTCTAATAAATGGGCTTAGACTGAATGATGAAAGATTGGCTCTCAAAAACATTGCAATATATTATTCAAGACCTTATTTCCTAGACTTTGAGAGAGCATGACTAGTGCCATGGCCTCCTATTGTATTAGCAGTGTCCCTTATGACTCTGGAGAACAGACGGACAGGCAGGTAATCAGAGGATAATGATGAATAATCTCTTCTAAATTTGTGACTCTGTATTTTGTCATCTCTATTAGTAAAATAGGACTGAGTAGATTTCGGTGGTGGCTGTAAGAATAAACAATTAATGGTGTGATTCTTGGGGTGTCTTGTGCAGCACCAGGAGTTGGACTCTAATGGTTCTTGTGGGTCCCTTCCAGCTCAGGATATTTTAAAGATTTTAAAGTCCTGAGCAACCTGCTCTGTTCTTGGAGCTGACCCTGTCTGGAGCAGAAGGTTGGACCAGACACCTCAGGATGTCATCCTGAACAATCCCTTGATCCTATCTGAGCAAACATGTTGTGATACTTCACTAGAAGACTCTCGCAGTGGCTTGGGTAGGTCTTCCTGAGGAATGGCTTGTACTCGATATCTGACACAAATGACAGAAAAGAGCAAAACAGTTATCCATTCACCTGTCAGGTCTGAAATCTTCATAGATGTTCAAAGGCATTAAATTTCAGATCCCATTCCACTTCAGTGAATTTGAGAACTGATGGGTTCCTGTAAACCTATATATTCGAGGCCAGGCAGCCAGGGTGGAGCTGGTACCAACATGAATGAACAATAACCATGTAGGGTTTTTTTCATGTTTTGCCTTTGGTACCTTCCATACACAAGAGGCTGAATTTTTTCAAAGGGCATTACATACACTCAGCTGTCCCTGAAATGTGTGATAACTCTTGGACTTCAGCAACTCTAAGATGAAGATTCACCTTTCCCATGTTTTCATCTACATTAGAGGATAATGAAAATTCGCATTTCATGCATAAGTTCCCCTCCCACTCCCTACCATCTGCCCTGAGGGCATAACAGAGCAGTGCCAGAGATAATGTCAATCAGATAACTTAAATTCTCCCATCCAAGGTTTGAATCATAACACAGCCATCTCTCTAAAAATTATTTCATATTATTATAATGCAGATCTTAGAGATGTTTCTAGTGAATCTTTTTTTAGGACAAGATTCTCCTCTGCTGAAGAGTGTTTTATTAATGTCCTTGGTATAGTTTTAAAATGTTATACTCTCTCCTGAACTTCTAGGCTCTCTTATTTTGTTTTCACCATCTCTTTAGTTTCCATGTGCAAGGAGTAATAATTTCCTAAAGATATATTTTTTACACATCTCTTCTTTTTGGTAAACTTTGCCTCTTAATTCAAAGTGGGAATCCACTCTTTCCACAGATCTGTTGTTCAGAGGTGCCTGTAATCCAAAAAGATAGCCAGGTTACTTGGATTGAAAATACATTTTTATGGTAGATTCCAAGGAATTAATTTCCTTTTCTTTATATTTCTCTTTTTCACAGAATTGCTTTTTGTAGACCTTTCAGCCTCACTGAAAGATGTACACCATTGTATTTCTAAAGGCCTTCATCATTCTTCAGCATCTATTGACTTTGATTGTCCCTCATTTTTCAGCTGTAAACATACCTGGTCCATATGGTGCAGAGTCAGAGCTAAATTTCATCCCAGATTTAGGAGTTTAAGCCCCTTTTGGGGAGAACTACCTCAAATTAAACTTTGGGTAAGAACTAGGAAGGGGAGAAGCACACAAGTAGAAATAGTCATTAAACCAAAGCATGCAGGTGTATGTATTTATAGAAGCATATGATGGCTGAATGTTGATAAAATAGTGTAGTGAAACTAGCAGATAAGACAGTTTTTTGTATTCCAGCAGCAGTAAAAGTTTGTTTAACAGTGTTCAATCGATACTTCCTTGTGAAAAAAATGCCCTAAACACAATTACTATGATGCCTTCAATCAATGTGGCTGAAAATATTTAGGAAGGAGAAATTAATTTTCTTTTTTTTCCCCATGTTCTTTTAATTTATAATCAGTTTCTCTTTACTCAGCCAGCTTCTCCCTTTGCTGAGCAGATCCATGTAAATGTCAAAAAGGAAGCAAGAAAACTCCTGTGAAAAGTTCTTAGAGGAAGTGGAAACTGAATTTTTTTTCAGAAAGTATCAGTCCTGAAAATGTCACATGAGGTGCTCTAGCCCATGATAGCAAGTACTGCTTTGCTCAGTTCTAATCAAATGCTGAGGTTATGTAATTTCTGTGGCTTAAGGCAGGTTCAGATATGTTTTGAAGTTGATTATAACACCTCAGAGGAGGTGCTCTAAGCACTTTTTTTCCAAAATTTATGTTTGAATGTCTTGGTTAGTGCATCAGACATGCTTTTCTAACCAAAACCTATTTCTTTAACAGACTTCCTTTCAAGTCTTTCCAGAAATATCTTCATGTCTCTGCCTATTTATTTCAGATTTTGTTGTTGCTTGTTTTAGGGAACTGACTGGGGCCAGACCTTCTTGGGCTGTTAAAACAATATTTAAGGTCTGAATTGACTGTTTAAAATCTGGATTTCTGGGGGAAATAGCATATACTATGGCACCCAATGCAGTGTTTGTGATCTCTGAGTCTTGAGGAAAAAGGCTTTTTGAGAATTTAGGAAGTGGGGATTAGAGGGAGGAAAGAAAGAGTTTTGCCAGCAGAGATATACTTTCTGAAACAGGAAGATAATGAGAGATACCTTGTGGAAGATTTACAAATGGTGGTTCATAAGAGTTGGAAGACCTCACCAGGGGATGAACCTGTCGGTACAAAGATGATAGATTTGCTATGGCATGATTGTGGCTAACATCTTGTTTTCTATGAAGAGAGACTGAGAGAGTTGAGGTTGTTCAGAAGACACCTTCTAGCACCTTCCAGTCCCTGAAGCCAGCCTACAAGAGAGCTGGAGAGGGGCTTTTTACAAGAGCATGTAGTGACAGGATAAGGGGGAACAGCTTTGAACTGAAAGAGAGTTGGTTTGGATTAGGTATGAGGGAAAAACCTCTTTACTGTGGGGTGGTCAGGCACTGGAACAGGTTGCCCTGAGAAGCTGTGGCTGCCCCATCATTGGAAGTATTCAAGACCCGGTTGGATGGGGCTTGGAGCAACCTGGTCTAGTGGAAGCTGTCCCTACCCGTGGCAGGGGGGTTAGAATAAGATGTTCTTTAAGGTCCCTTCCAGCCCAAACCATTCAGTGATTCTGAGTAACTAGCATGTGTAATTTTACTAGTTGCTGCAGTTTCTTTAAGGCTGTTATTTTTATTCTTTCAGAAATCACAGCACCCACCCTTTGGATTAAACACTTGGTCATCAAAGATTCCAAAATGAACAGCTCTAATATAAGGAATTCAGGTAAGGTTCCATCTAAAAAAATTATTGTTTTAACTAGTCTGCCGCTCCTCACATCTGTTTTGTTTCATTCTTTCTTCATTGTAGCTATCAAGCTCCTAGGGTTACTTGCAGCCCAGGCTACAAAGTAATTTCAGATAAGGTCCTTTATTGTGGCCAAGGGGCCATAATCAATGTGTGATGAAGCATGTTTGTTTCCACAAACCGTAACTGGGGAATCTCTTAATTTCTTAATCTGTTAATTCATTTTAGTCATCTGTCATCTTTATTCTGTTTGCTGTTCAGCATGGATATATGAACTGAGGCATTTGGCTAAAAAATCTGGGCTGTTGTTTTGGTCTAAGCAGTTGCAAAAAATACAAAAAGGGGCTTTTTTGCTAGTGAATTCAAGGTTCTTCTCTGCAGGGGATATTTTTTGATAGAGAAATGAGCAGATTATTTCACAACTGAAGGTGGTTTAATTGTGTGTGAGCCTACAAAAATGTTGAGATTGTTTTGTGGGTAGTGGAGTGGATGGGGGAAGACCAAAGCCTAAAAAACATCAAAGAAGCGATCATGAACATGAGCGGGAAAAGGGGAAGAAGGAAGACATGAAGTCAGAGTGTAAAATTTGAGATTGGAAATTAATATGTGAATATCAGCATCCTTCTTTAAGGGTGTCTTTCAGGGGAGAGCAAACACAGCTTCTGGTTTTTGTCAGCTGCTGGGACAACCAGCAACTGGCAGTATAATTGAAGGTGACAGTGTAATATTAAAATCCTTTATAATGGGTCCTACCTATCTTGGAAACCAACTTTCCTTCTAATACAGAAAACCTCATAGCTGTAATGGAAAGAAGAGTGAATGCTAAGGGGTTGCAAAGGGACTTGGGAGTAGGAGGGTCTGTCTTCCACCCTTTCTTGGTCTGACAGAGCCGAAGTAGGCTGGCTTTCATGTTGTAAAGGCAATCACTTTGATTGTTTAGTCAAGAAGCTGCCTGATGTGAACTGGAATTTTGTCCACAGAAGGGTTCCTTGTGTGACTTTGCTTTTGCTCACTTTTTTCAATTGTTTCTGATGTCAGTTCTGTTACTTAAACAAAATTATTGTGACTGCATGCTACAAATGAGAAATGATCATGTGGAAAATTCAAGAGCTGTGTAAAAGGTGGTTTATACAGCAAGCTAAAAGGAGACATGTGGTTCATCTGACTCAGCCTTACTGATTGCTCTGATGCTCACTTACTGTAGGGTCTCATTAAAAGACTGAGTTGCCAACTTTTATCCCCAAATTTCCCCACTGGGCCATACAGATACACATCCATTTCAGTTTCTTACAAATTATTAAGAAATGCTGCCTAGAGCTATGGTTTAGGTGTTATAAAGTGTGGGCTACTTCAGCCTTTTTCTTTCAAAAAGTGAAGCCTAGTCACCCTGTTTGGTATCTTTCATTCTTTTCATCCCTTGTAATATATGTTAAAGGCAATGTACAGTAGGTAGATCAAACTGCAGAGAACTGGGGGGGATAATTATCATTTAGAATCATGTTTCTTCAAGTGTCTTCGAGTCTATCTTGGCTGTAGATGATGAAACAGCTGTCATGAAATGGGCATGCAAAACTGGGGGATGTTTTTAATTGCCTTTGGCCCAACTTGAAATGCTAATGCTTAGCACATTTCCATTTTTAAAATTTATTTTTAGAGGGTTAGGATAAATTTTGCTAGCACAAGATTTAGATTCTTCAGTTTGTTGTTGCCTCAGCTGTATTGTCTATCCAAGCTTACACTTACAGTCTTGGAGCAGATATACCCTTGTATGCTTTTGCAGCAGTTTAATTGGAATCATTGAAATTGGAAGTGAGAAAAAAGAGTAAAGACCTGGTAGGTTATCTAATCTACTGCCTTAGGGCTAGTGAATGTTTATACTGTAACGAGAGCAGCATTTTCTACTGTACCATAAATGCCTTAGATAATAAAGATTTTATTTCTCCCCAACGGAAATTGCTCTGCTCTCTGAATTCAATCTCAGATTTTTTTTTCTTTTTGTAATATCCAGCATAACTCTTCTTTTACTTCCTATTCCTTGGAGTTTGTATAGTGAAACACTTAGCTCTGATCTCTCTTCTCCCTGTGGTGATTATCTGGCCCTGTCCTTTTCCGATACTGCTGTCAAAGGATGTGTGCTGTTCTCTAATCAGCACTGTCACTGGACATCTTGGAAAGCAAGCACCATTGCTATGTCAACCATGAGGAGAATTTCAGAATTGCTATATGGAGTCAAATAGACTCTTTAGCTTGCTGTCATTGTCTCTGGTCGGTGTTAGGTGAGCCACCCACTAGGCAGCTGAGCATTGCAGAGCTGGTGGCACCCCATGTAATACATGCTGCCTGTATCCTGTGAGTGCTGCATTTGAAATCTGAGTATTCCATCTTCTGTTTAGTGTTGACAAACAGAAGAGGTTCTTCTGAAACTGATCTCTTTTTTTGGAGCACTTACATTTTGTTTGGCATGTGTAAATCCTAATTAAGCTAGGAATCAGGAAAAGCAGAATGACTCCAGCCTGGTGATTAGAGCACTTGACTGAGAATCTATATGTCTCCAGGCATTTTGCCAATGAGTTTTTCTGTGCTCAGTAAAAGAGCATTGCTAGGAGGGATTGCTAGTGCTGTTACCCCAGCCCACCTTAAAGAATTAAATGGCACCCTTTTCTCAGGAGTGTGAGATGCAGGTTCAAACCTTCTCAGCCAGAGGCAGGAACCAAAATATGAACATCTGGACTGTTGCACAGCAGAAAAGTTGGTTTTTCTGCACTTAAAAACTACATTTTCTATCTGTATGAATCCTGCAAGTACCAAATTTTTCTTTCTGGGGCAAGTGAAAGGTCTAGATCAACACAATATTGTTGTGGCAAGATGACAAAAATATTTTTTGCTGCTTCTCCCCTTTCCCAAACACGCACATCCACATGTGCATGTACATGGACACCTTAAGCTAACCAAGACAGTTACCTGGTTACTGCTCTCTGTAATGTGTTGTTTTAATACTGCCAGGGCAGGAGGTGATTCAGGTGGGGTTCTTGCAATGGCTGTTCTCTAATCAGCATGGCTAGCAACTTTTTCATTCTACTTTTACTGTTATGGCCTCTTTCCCTCACCCCCAGCCTATTTCACCCTGAAACAATTAAAGTGATTATTTTTTCTTAAGTTCTTAATCTAGGGAAGCATTTGATAATGTTTTCCACTTCCAAGAAATCTAATGGCTGCTTGGTTAGGAGCACCCCATCTCCACTGAGGAATCCAGGGATTTTCCTCACTTCAAGAGTTGGGTTATCTCCAAATTCATTTGTGCTACTTAGTGATTTGGTTTTAGTTAGCAAGAGTTTCCAGCCTGTATCCAGCTTACCGTGACAACCTTTAAGAAAACCACAGAATGATGTAATGAGCCCCTGCATGGAAAAATAAACAGCTCTGGAGAAACCAGCAGTAGCAGCCTCAAGTAAATATTCTTCAGTCACTGGGGTTTTGAAAATGACGTTATTTGAAAGGAAGAATGAGTAATATATTAAGGTTAGCAGCTGAAAACAGGTTTCTCTGTGCTGTGCCTAGTTCAAAAAAAAAAGAAAAAAACCCCAAAAAAGCCCATAGCTGTTTGTTTCAAAATCTTGCTTGGTGAAGGGGGACCAATTCCATGTGGCCTGTTCTGTTCAGCTCTGGCACCCAGGCATTGTGCTGGCATATCCTGATAGCCTTCCAGTGATAGATCTTCCTCCTGTCAGGAGCTCTTAGTGGACAGAGTATAACTGAATGAGCTTTGAGAACAATAATGGTGGCATTCACATTTCTTTCTCTTAATTGAGTCAACTTGAAGCCCAAACTTTAGGGCTTTTCAAAGGGGGAAACAACTTGAAAACTTCACATCTGTATGTATTCCCCCCTCCACCTGAAAGGGAGTCTCTTAATTCTTGGGTGCAGTTTGTCTCCAGAGATTTGCACAGTGAAGTGGGATGTGATTATATCAAGTGTTATTACCAGGACCTGAGTTCTTTGGTTTGTCTGTGTTCCTTAAGGTGTCTTTTTTCCCACTTGCAGGAAAAAAAAAACATAAGAAAACATCCATGGCACCCCCAAAAACATTCTCTCTAGTGCTCAGTTTGGAAGTTACACCATTTTCCTGCATGCCTTTCTTATTGACCAGGGGTAGTAACTGCCCCAGGGGCTAATGTACTCATGGGGCAGTTCCCTTATCCATATGGAGGCTTTCTGCAATCACATACATGAAAAAGGAGTCTGCTTGAAACCATATTGCAAATCTGTGTAGTTCCTCTTGATCAGGTGAGATGAACATGTAATGAGACAGAGCTTGAGAAGGAATCTCTTTTCAAGTTTTAGTGGGATACCCCAAAAATAGCCAAGGTTAGACAAGAGTTTAATTCGTTATTAGAACTTTCCTTTTCAGAAGTGAGGATAAACAGAAAGAGCTTGAATGCCTATATTATTTTCTAGAGTGG
The DNA here is from genome assembly GCF_051311805.1 of Agelaius phoeniceus. NCBI lineage: Eukaryota > Metazoa > Chordata > Aves > Passeriformes > Icteridae > Agelaius > Agelaius phoeniceus. The sequence continues at coordinate 29,995,973 of NC_135270.1, read as the reverse complement.
GGAGACCTTGCATCTAACTTGAATGTACAGTTATCTGGAGTTGGAGCAAATTTCTTCATGCCTTGGAGATGTGGAATACTGCAGAGAACAGAGAGCCACAGGTAGATTCACATGAGGTTCTTAAAAAACAAATCAATCTTATTAATGGGGGTAATTCCACACTTGTCTTTATCCTGGCTTCTCAGCCTTATTCCTTAGGTGTCTTGTCCTACTCTTGGTGCACAGCACTTTCCACCTCGTTATTTAAAGACATGAGACCACGGACTTCTGCTGCTGCTGCTTTTTTCCTATTTTCCATTATTACTAAACTAGTTGTGTTAGTTTGAAACTGGCTGTCTCTCTCTTAATGCCAGTTCTGTTAATGTTACTGTCCAAATGTCTAATACAGGATTGTAGGCTCTTCCCCAAAATCTGTGGCTGGTTAGTGTTACTCAGGATACTGAGGAAAGGAGATAGCTATTACTTTGTCAGGAGAGTAGGTTGGTTTTAAAGGGGCTATAGTCAGGAATAATTGTGCTCTAGGGACGTCTGAATAAGATGTTTTGGTGGCATTTGAATTGGAGAATTTTGTTGCCTATGGATGACATTCTAATGCTGTCTGCAGTCCTCCTTGGTAAGTGTTTTTGTGCTTCTGTCTCCTCTGGGCTATAACACCTGGGATTAGTTAAAGACTTTTTAATTTCTCCCCAGCTGAAAAGGAAAAAAGTGTCATTGATGGTGTTAGGAACAAGAGTTCATAGGAGGGAACCAGTGTGTCAGAAAGCTTTTGTCTTTTCTACTGTCCTCTTTTAATGTATCCTTCTTGGTTCTTTTCCTGCATCTTGAGCCAGTACCTCCCAACACAGTGCTCCTCTAACCTGTCAAAGCTATTGGGCTAAAAGTCTGTGACTGTTATCCCATCTGCCACAACTATTTATCTTCAGACTTTTGCATTAGTCCTCCCAGCCCTTCTTTTGGTGAGGATTTGTTTTGGTTTTGTTTTGAATTAATTTTAGTTTAGATTCTGGCTTGATACCAAATAAAGTAATTTCAAGAGAAGCTCCTCTTGAGTATGAAATGAAAACTTACTAATTCAATTACATTTTCACAACAAATATATATGCTTTTATTTGCTGAGTTCCTGTTTCCTTGCAAACCAAAATGTGATGTTTCTTCCTTACTTATTATCCCTCCCTTCCCTCTGACTCCATCTGTGGTGCAGGCATCCTTTCCTGTCTTGGCTGCTGCTTGGGAGGCCTCTGTCTCTTATTCCTTCTGGAAGTTCTGAGAAGGATGATATGTGTGATGCCCAAGGGTGATTCTCCCGCAGTCTCAGTGTGACAGGTGCGTGTGGTGAAGAAGGGAGTATGTAGGAGAGAGCAGGAGCAGGGGGAATGGAAGAATCTAGGACCAGGACCCTTCCCAGACAGCCAGCAGACAAAGTCATAAATAACATGCCATTGGGGACCAGTTAATCTGCTCTATGAAAAGGTGCAAAGTATACAAGTGGGAAAAATAACATTGTATAATAATCAGCATGCAACCATAGGTGTTAAACCATATGCAGCTAGGCAAATAAATGAAGCTCCCCCTGAGAGCTGTGCGATAAATCATTCCTAAAGAATTCAGTCACTCCCCCCTCCTTATCCCCCAAAGAAAGAAAATGAATTACTTTAGATGTGGAGTCATAACTACTACTCTGCAGCTGCCAGTTAAGGCAAGTGGACAAGGAGCAGTAGGAGAAGGGGCAAAGATATAAGAAGCTGGGGTAAAAAGGGAAATAGAAAACAGCACTGCTTTTTAAACCACTGGGGATTTGGTGGGGAAGGGAAAGGAAATCAACTCCAACAGCAGGCATTACCTGAACATACAGACACAAACTGAGAGTGGTCAACTTTTGTGGAGTTTGTTTTGCTTTTTAGCAGAAGCCGGTTCAGATTGAAGGGGCTGCACTGATTTGCTGAAGTAATTCCTTAGCAGCACAGTCTCCTTGCTGTTTGTAATAGCAGCATTCAGCACAGGCTCCTTTGTGCATCTGCACTTCAGACAGCCATTTCAATGTATGCTGATGCCTGCAGAAAGGCTGCACATATTGACTCACCTTCCCACCTCTCTTGAAATGTTCCTGTCAAATTCACCACATTTCTGAGGTACCACAATTAAGGAGGAGCTGTTTCAAGGTAACTGTCATTGCTAGCTCCTAGATAACCTCTGGAAAATGTTTAGACCTAGGTAGGCTTCTCCTGAAACCAAAAGCCCTGGTGGGGTTTGCAAGTGACAAGTGAAGAAAAAGAGGCAAGTGAAGAAAAAAAAGGGTTCAAAGCACAGGTCATTGTATCCCTATGAGCATCTGCTGCCCACAGAGTTGTCCAAGAAGGCCATGAATATTGCCTAGTACAGCATAAGGCTGTGAAGGAGAAGAGCTGCATTCCAAAACTTTGGAAAACCCTACCCCTCTATGGGGATGTCTGTTGGACATCCATCTCATGACACTGATGAAGTGGGAGCAGTTTCTCTGTGCCATGGCTGATGTCTGAATCCTGTGTTACATCACTGAACTTCCAAAGCCTGCATACTCTGTGCAGAGAATTCTACAGCTGACTCTAGGTAAATATCCAAAAGTGACTGCTAGCTTCCTGTCAGAGGCAATTCCCTCTGCCTCCTTGTAAAGTGTAAAATACTACAGGAAAAAGCTGCTCTGTCACTGCATGAAAAGGCTCATCACTCTGTAAACCTGTCTTTCTTGCCTTTTGTTCCTCACCAATAGTAGCATTAAATATAATGTTGCTGTAGGTAGGAAGACCAGTCTGAACCACTTTTTACCTGCCTGTGACAGTTTTCAAAGACTTTCTGTTTGGTGTCCTATAATTGCAGAGTAACAATACTGTAAAAATAGTGTGCTTGTATACTCTAGCTAGAAGAGTTAGGCAAGTTTTTCAATAATTGCTGTACTAGTTGTTCCAAGGACTATTAAAAACAGGTGTGGAAGTGAAAAAAGTTTCCCAGTAATGCTAAAGCTCCAGTGGAAACATCTACTTTTTTTGTTTTATTGAACAGAATTCCTCAGTGTGGAAAGAGTGCAGTGAAAAAGGAGTATAGGGAAAATGAATGTGTTCAGAGACAGGTGGCTTGTGTCAAAGCTAGGTACTCCACAAGCTCACAGTGCTTAGAAACTACATGAAATGGAAAAGAGGCATTAGGGAAGAAAAAACACAGACTGTGTAGCTTTGTCTCAAAATGACAAGGGCAGTGTCTAAGGTTGAAAGTTTTTTCTACTGCTGAGGAGCCATTCTGACGTCAAGAAGTGAAGAGGCTGTGTTTTGATGCCAAACTCTCTCTGCTCGGACTATGGAAGCTGCTGTCATTGTGAAGGTACTGCACAGATACAGCTGTCATAAAGGTTATGGAGGCCAGGTGCATTAGAGGGGATCAGACCCCAAAATCTGGAAATTTAAACCAGATCAAATATTTTCAAGATTTTAGTCTGTGTTAGCAAAAAGGTTGCCTCAACCATTGAGGATCTGCTGGAGCTTCTCAGCCTGTAAGAGGAGAGAAAAAAAGACCTGAAGACATTTATGTGCTTTTCTCTCCCTGTTTTAAGCCAGGGTCATATCCAAATAATAGCAGCTCTGACATGTGTAACCTTTTCCTAATCTGGCAACAGAGATCCCACTGCCTCTTCCAATGAATGAACAGTTAATCATCAGGGCTTTTTTACATCAGACCTAAATAGTCTTTCTCCAAGTAAGCCGTCTGCTACTTGAACTACCCATGGGGAAGGAAAAAAAATATCTATAGTATCTTTTTTTTTCCTTATAAAACAGCTTTTATGTCTCAGAAGACTGAATGTCATCCTTAGACTAAACAAATTGAATTCTTTTAGCCTTCTCTCATAGATCAAGTTTCATAGACCTTTGCCTGTTCCCCTTGCTCTCCCATGCCCTCTTGCCAAACAGTCCTCCTGTCCCTCAGTGCCCAGTGCTTGTACACAGGGCTGATATAAGGATCACCAGTACTTAAAGCCCATTCCTTATATGAAGCCCCCATCATTACACTCCATGGCTGGACTTACCTGTTTTGATTCTTTTTGTTGTTGTTTGCAATGTCATGACTTTTTTTGTGGTCTACCTAAGCTGCTGACCATTTTTTCCAAGTCTCACTGTCTCGCCAGTAATCTCCTCCCCATGCGCTGGATTTCTTCTTGCTGGTTGTTATGGTTTGTACTTGTAAGTTGTGATTACACTGATTTAAAACCATTTATCAATATGACTTTGAATTCCTTCCTGAAGTTCAATCTGTTCCATTGGAGTGGTCATTTAATTTGATACAAGTCTCATGATAGCTTTCAGAATAGAGAACTTCTGAGACCTCTTGTCTTGGAGAGCATCTTTTTCTTAACCTGCTGTGTTAGGTGGCTATCTCATAGTAATTGTATGTAGCTTGCATTTTCCTCATTTGGTTATGAGAATGACACAACTTAAAATATGCTCTAATGAACCAGAATTTTGTCAGAGCTCTAATGCATTGTTTATGAACATGAAATAATTCTCAGGTTTTTTTCCAGGATGTATTGTTCTTTTTCTGCCATCCTTCAGCCAGTCTGGCTATAACTCTGGGAGGGCTAGGACTGTGTGACTGACTGCTTGTGAGATGGGATGGTATAAAGAGTATAAGGCCTGCTTGAAAAGCAGTTCAGTTAGAATTGCAAGGACAGGTAGCTTTCAACTGACAGGTTTCAAGATGTGCAAGTGTGTATCTTTATTCCTGTGTGAGTTGGGAACCCTGTGGAGCACACTCTTTTCTTTGCTGGGCAGGGCACAATGCCCACAGGTTCTGCAAAAGGAGCATAAATTGTGCATCAGAAAGTCCCTCACTAAGTTTGCTCTAATCTGTGAGATGGTGCTTCCTTCAGCCAGTCCTCCTTTTTGCAAGCTAGAGGGTAGATATTGAATAGACTTCTCATATAACACTGGTAGGAATGCAGTGCAGCCTTATCTCCTAGAGCAGAAGGAAAATGGCAGGGGAAGCATGTGTTCCTGGATAGCTGAAGTTTAATGAGCCACTTGGAATAATGCATTTTTGAAAATTATAACCCACCTGTTAAACCTTTGCATTGTTCAGCACTGGAACATGAACCATCTGCTTCCTCTGTAGCCTGTGCCTTGAGAAATGAAATGGAGTGAGTACCAAGGTAAAGCAAAGGCTGCTCAACTGGTACAGTATGGGAACACCTGCAAGGTTTGTTTTCTTTTTACCTTCATGTTAGCCAGAAAACTCTGGAGGGACCATGATCCCAGACAGAACAGGGTGGAGTGGCTATCAGTACTGATGACTAACAGAGGTGTGGAGAGATTTATGCTATCCCCATGAGCCGTATTTGCTCAGCTGTTATTGTGCTCCCAGTAAACACAGAAGGGGTTGTTTCTCTCCCTCCACCCACAGCCCTGCTCAGGGGACAGGCAATAAGGGCCTATTTACTGCATTGCTTTGCTACTCCTGCCAGCACTTGTGCATGTCTGTACTTAAGGCTTTTCAATTGCTCTTTCCCCTCCGAGGAGGGAAGGATGCAGGTTTGGGCTGCTGAGGTAACCTGTGCTGAACTTGCTTTCTGCCCACAGCTTTTGTAAGCTCCCTGCTGGCATGAGGTACCTGTTCTCCTGGAGTGGACCTGGGTCCTGTTCACATTAGAGCTTCCTTAAACAATGTAAAAGCAGCTTTAAGCTGATGTACATGCTATGGTAAAATAACCAGTTCAAAGCTCTTGCTCTCTGCCCCAGCAGTGTAAAGACACATAAGAAATTGACCCTGTCCGAATTAAGCTCTTCTGGGAGACAGGCAAACACTTTTCCTCACTGAAAAGAAAACGGAGGCACAAAGACACTTAGTCCTCATGTTTGGGTTGGCACAGGAGGTCAATAGAAACTTGGCACTAGATATCCATGCTGCTCCCCTTTGTTCTATGCTGCACTAATGTCTCACTGAGAGGAAAGTTGGGAGTTGAACAAAAAAAAATTTGGGAGAGATGTGTTCGAGGGTTCTTTTTTAATAGTTTTTTGAAATGAAGTCCCTGTTGCAGCACTAACAATGGGGATTGGTCAAGAATTCTTCTTCTAAAAGACCTTTTCCTCTCCTTGTGATGAATGCTTGTTCATTAAAACTAAAGCTTTTTGTGGGAATTCCATGGGAAAAGTTTTGCTGGTCCAGACAGAATTTCTGGTCAAAAGAAATGAGGGAGAGAGTGAGAAAGAGAAGGAAATCTGCCCTGCCTGGTAAAGCCTGTAGCTCTGGGGTTGGGCTGTTCACATGGCTTCACTGGGGCCAGGCAGAAGCATAGAGGGAAGTTAGACCCTCTCTTTTGCCTGATTTGGAAGAAAGAATCCTGTCTCTGAAGGGTGTAGGAATCTCTCCAAGGTGGTTGGTTTTGGTGCCGCAGTCTCCCTCTTCTTTTAATGAGAAAAGATTTAGGTGCAGAAGACCAAAGTTCAAAACATAATCTGCTGTGGTTGGATGGCAGAGTTCCCTATGTTCCACCATAGTTATCCACAGCATCTTCACAGCCATGGTGAATGATGCTTGGTGCCTTGGCTTTGGTGGCAGTGAGAGTTGTTCCATGTCAGGAGAGCAGCTGGGGGAGGCTGCCCCATCCCCAGTGGCTGCACACAGCCCTGCAGGGTGAGCATGAGAACTATGAAGCACAAGCCTTCAGCTAGGTGCTACCAGACACCCTCTCTTCTCAGCTTTGTGAGGTAAACAAGCACCCCATCTCTTTAATAACCATACAGTTTATTACACAGTCAGATAAGTTCCTTACTTTGTCCATAATTTTTATTTTTATTGTGTGGACATTAAATGCATGTTTGAATGTGTGTACTTAAGGGACCAGGAATGAGAGACCTTTTAATGAATCTGACCAGATATTCCTCAGAAGGCCATTACTAGGGCAAAATCTAGTTGCATAAATAATGTGCAACTGCAGATGTCCAAGCCCTGTTTTCCTGCCATAGCTCATGGCTTCAGAGACACTACTTCAAAAATATGTTTTAATTAGTGGTAGAAGCAGTCAAGAATAAGAAGGAACAGTTAGCATTTTAGAGCTGAACAGTTGAGGTAAAATGGATATTTCTGCCAATGACTCTTCTCTTTGTGTATGAATATGCTCCCTGTTGGGTTTTTTTCTGTAATTTGGGTTTTGTAACCTAGATTTGCTGTCTCACAAAGGTTTCACTCCCCAGCAGCAGCACGTTGGCAAGTGTTACTTAGTTTCTTTGCTGATGGTCAAGTCAAAGCAAGGATGGCAGAAAATGGCAGTGGAATGTGACAGCACCTTTAAAATAAATAAATAAATGGGTATAATATTATTATTTGTTCTAGGAAGACTGTGTTCCACTGACTTGCTCTCTTAAATGTTCTTTCTCTAAGAAAAGTTTAGTTTAGGCAAGGAAGGAAAACCTTTCTTTCTCTGCCTGCAACTCCCATTAACCAGGAATAGGCTTTTAAGTACCCTGCATGTATAATAAATATATTTCTGGTTTCTAAGATGACAGCTTAATTTCATAACTGGCATTAAACTTTCTAGCTTTGCCATAGGCTTTCTCTATTCTCCAGTAACCTGGCCTTGGCAACAACAGCAAAGTTTCCAGTAAGCAGTTTGACTGGAATAGGAGGACTTCAGTGTCCTGGAGCTGGGATAGCATTTGATGATCCCTTTGTTACCCATGAGACAATCTTTCAGGGTGACACTGCATGCAGTTCATGCCAAGTCCCAGACTAGGGGAGCTGATGGTGTGGATTTCCCAGCTGATTTTGCTGGCTTTTGAATACCCAAATGTTAATATGAATGTTTATTTTTTAAGGGAATTAAGTGCTGTTAGAGTAGTAGCCTGGAGGAGTCTCTTCAGGAACTAGTGCTAATTAGTACATTCTGCTTAGCAGACAGATGTCACTGAAGGAAATTTCCACAAGGCTGTTGTCAGAGTCAGTGTGTTTGCTATTCTGATCTCCTCCAGCTCGGGGAAGGCTTGGTGGATCTGGAAGGGGTTCAGAGAAGAATTGTGCCATGTGGGACTCTCCATCATGCAAATGAGATGAAGTAGAAATCTGTAAAGCAGGGAGGAACTTCCATAGCAGCTACTTCTAGATGTACATTAGAACTGAGTAAAGTATGATCTCCTTGACACTTCAGCTGAGCCACTGTCATTGTTAATGAGGGGTTACTGAATGCTGGTGACAGAGTCTGCATTATTACATCTGTCTGATATCAACTGAGCAAAGCCTCTAAGATTTGTTTCACTCAGTCTTTAAACAGCCTGCAAACAGAAACAACTCCCAGTTAGTTATGTATTCTGGTAGTAAATGTGACTGTTCAATTCCCACAAATTTCTGTTAATATGCGCAGAGAATTTTTCTGGTTTTTTATGCCATAGCACAAATGTGTAAATATGTAGATTTATTCTGTGTAATTTGCATACCTAACTGCGAATGTATGTAAAATAACATACTAATTCATTAAAGGAATTTATTATTTTTTTCTCTTGATTTCAACAACAGTGGCTTATTTCTTTGTTCTAGCACATACTTTATTTTTTTCAGAGTAATTTTACTGAGAGTTTTGCAAGACTCAAAGGACTTGAGAAATCTTGGTTTGACATTGTGCACTCAGGAAGCTTTTGGGATTTAGATAGAAAAATTCCTGGAATGTAGTTCTCTTTAGCAGAAGTTTTCCTTCCTTTTGCTTGCAATATAATGATGACAGAAAATTTTGCCCCTGCTTTTTTGCTTCCCCCAAGCTGCCTGAGTGATTTGCCTCACCTGATGGCCAAGAGGTGAATTGCTGTCAGCAGACTGTGGGTAAGTGAGGCCCTTTGATGTCAGTGGTTTGTTAGTGAACCAGCAGGCCTCTGGCTCAGTGACTTCTCTGTCCATGTACATCTTGGGAACAGTCTTCTTTTTCTTTTTTTCTTTTTTCTTTCTTTTTTTTCTTTTTTTCTTTTTTCCTTTTTTCTTCTTCCTTTTTGCCCTTCTTCTTCCTCTTCTTCTTCCTCTTCTTTGTCTTCTCAGATGTGAAATCTGTCAGCAAAGTGAAGTCAGCTTAAATATCAGCTGTGGCTTGAGTTCCCTTTCAGTTTTTCTTGACTTTATCCCCTCCTGCTCCTTCCCGGTAAAGTTTCTCTCTGCTTGAGTCAGACTTACTGACACTTAATTCTGTGTTTCTGTTATATGGGTTGTATGTGGCAAAGTTCAGGTGCCCAGCCTTGACAGTGATCTGAAATGCTGAGGAGAGTGAGACCTTTTGGGGGTCTCTGAGACTCTTTCAGCTGCTACAGTTCAATTAGAAACCAGGAAAAATGCTTCTGGTACCCAGGCATGCTGTACTCAGGTGATGATGCGCAGAGCTGCTGGAGTTTCTTGTTGTATCTGCTGCTACCAAGCTGTAAATTGGCAACCCTTCTGTTCCCCAAATATGGAACAAAACTTACTCTCTCTACAGCATAATTTATCACCAAAATACAAGGTGTACCAACAGGCAGGCAAAATAGAGGGAGCCTGAGCCTTGTGTGTGCTGAGTTGTGTGCAGTCCAGTCATGGGAGCAGGATGCTGAGGTTATGCAGTGTCCACTGGCTGATGATGCAAACATCTTCATATTTGGGGTGAACCTAGGGTGGTTTGCTCGTCAGTGGAAGAATTTTATGTATTGAAGTCTTGAGGTAGGTCTTGGCCGTGGCAAGGAATTACAGGTCTTGTGGCCTATTTATAAAAATAAAATTAAAACCACAGTAAACTGCAGGAGAGAGGAAGGCTAGGGAAGAAGAGGACAGCTGTTTTTCTTGCTTCTGTTTTTCATCACTCTCCTAAGGATAAAAGTTAGGAGTTAGATTGTTGTCTTTTGTTACCCTAGACTTAGATGTGTTTTCAGCTGTCTTGACTGCTTTCTTTTCTTCACTGTCATACTTTCAGTAGTTTACAAAGTTGAAATAATTTTTCTGCTTGTCAAAAGGCCAGAATACCTGAAGAGTTATAATTGCGAATTTCTGGCTGTTGAGCCAAATAAGTCTTATCATCGTGCAGGTACTCTGTGCTTCTTTTGCCCCTTAGATGGCTGGTCCATGTGAGAGGCAGCAGCCTGGCAGTGTCCATGCACCCTACACTCCTTTGTGGGCAGTGCTTGGGCTCTGTGTGCCAGGCTGGCTGCAGAAGCCACTTCTGGGCTTCTTCCTGTTCTTTGGTGCATGCCACTACTGTTCACTTTGACAATACCTTTGGAAACAGCCTTTCCTGTGTTCTTAAGGCACAGGGCCTTCCCTGCCACTCAGTAGAAAGCAGTGTTGGGTGCCCTTTGTTTTCCAGGTGAGGACAGCAGTGGAGAGTGTTGGAGAGGTGATGGCAATGGGGGTTGAGTGAGATATCCCGTTCTGTTCCATGCTGAGGTGTGTGCAGATGCTGTCTGCACTGGGTAAATCTGTGTTAAAACATAACCTGCTTCTCTTGGTATCATGTTGGAGAGGTGGTATTAAGAGGGAGGAGTGTTTTGCAGTCTGGAGAAAGAGACAAAGGGGCAGGGCAGGGTGTTTGCATCCTTTGTTTAACTGGAAAATACAAGTCACAATTTAAGATCTCTCAGCTTGCAAAAACGATCTGGGAAATGTTTACCTCATGGCTGCAATAATAGTGAATTATTTTTACCTGACAGTTCATTTCCAAAACCCAAGTGATCAAGAAGAGTTTTTTCTGCTGTTTCTGGCATCCTGAGCAGCCAGCCATCAACGTCTTCAGTCCATAATCTTGTTGTGTCACAGCTAAATGTAGGAGAAAGTTCTCAACCCAGAAGTCCCTCAGTCCCTGAGGATGTTGACATACTGATGTTTGATGAGAAGGAAACAGACACAAAACGCTCCTGATGTGAAGGATACCCATATCCCACTGACCTGAGCAAAGTGATCTTGATTTGCTTCCTTTTTCTACCCCTTCCAACCTCCCTTCTGTCTTCCAGAAAAAGTTCACTCCTGTGACCAGGAGAGGCAGAGCGCCTTGGAGGAGGCCAGGCAGAACCCCCGGGAGGGCATCGTCATCCCCGAGTGCGCCCCTGGAGGACTTTACAAGCCGGTGCAGTGCCACCAGTCCACTGGGTACTGCTGGTGTGTCCTGGTGGACACGGGACGTCCCCTGCCTGGTACTTCCACACGGTGAGAGCTATAGGCAGGCCTGGGAAGGTGCCTGGCTGAAGAAGATGAGGTATAAAAAATACTGCTGCAATATGAAACCAGTTCCTCACCCTAGAGCAGTCAGCTCTACACTGCTTTCCCTAGAGCAAGCAATGCTGTATGTGGTGTTCCCTGTTGAGTGTTACTGTGCAGCTCCCTCTCTATCCTCTCTATAGGAGTTGGTGAACGTTAACTACTGTCCTTACTTTTCTCTGTGTTAAAGTATTCATACAAAGCAGCCTTTTTTTTCTTCTGGCTTGCTTTTTGAGGTAGAAGGAATGGGGGCTTTGCTTAAGAGTATAGATTATGGGCATGACAAATGAAAAGACAAGTGTCTTTGTGGCATTATCATCTGCTTTATACTTCTATGTTGCAGCCACTTGAATCCTGATCAGTAGGGAATTAGAAGACTGCTTGTTGTGCATGCGTAGATTTTAAAACAGAGAGAGAGATTTTTTTTTCAGTTACTCTCTATCTTGAAACTACCTGAAACTACATTTTCTCACTTGGAGTTTGGAAACAAATTGCAGGGGTGGCAAGTTGCAAAAACAAACCAGTAAGAGCTGGGACTTAAACTTGGCTAGATGTAGTGATTCTGCAAAGCATGGATGGCTTTGAAAAAAAATTTCAGCCTATGCCCACAAGAATTGGAAGAGGACCCTGTGCTGTTTGTGGGTTTCAGTTGGCAGCTGGTACTGGACTTCAAAGTATGTTCTTCTTTCTCTTTCCACTTCTGCTGCTGTTGCTGACTGTCCATAAACAGTCAGATGCTTGAGAGTGGTATATCTTCTGGAGGTTTATTGGTTTCCCCTGCAGTGAGCAGACAAAGCAAAAAGCCATTGATCCTGAGATTAGTTCAGCTGGTCAAAGCATAGTGCTAATAATGGCTTGGTTGTGGACTTGATCCCTGTATGGGCCACTCACTTAAGAGTTGGACTCGATGATCCTTGCTGGTCCCTTCCAGCTCAGAATAGTCTGTGATTAGTGACTATGTGATGACACTAAAGCTATGTTACATAGCTTAGCTTCTGCTGTTCTCCTTTTTCAGGTATGAGACCCCAGTGTGTGAAAGCGATGCCAGATCGAAGAGCACAGAGATTGATGATCCCTTCAAGGACAGAGAACTTCCAGGTTAGAGGAACAAGATCCTGTCTCTGCCTTCTTACCTTGTCTCACCTTGGGACTCTTAAGAGGCCAAGAATATTGTTGAGGAGATAGGGGATTTTCCTCACAGTGCATGCTTTACCATGGGGTTTATTCTGTTGGAGTTTTTTAAGATCACCTTCAGTTTCAGCAGTGAACTAGAAAAGGCTGGGTCTGTCCTGGGTGTGTTTATTACCTGTCTGCCCTTTGAAAACATTTCTGGGATTAGAGTTTTCCTGGAGAGAAACCAGGATGCCTGGAGATACCCTGGGGGAAGAATGGGCTCAACATTGAATGTTCCTTAAAGCCTGACCAGGACAAGATCCTTTCTGTTTAGCAGGGCTTTTCAGCAGCTTGATGCTCCCTTAGTCACAGAAGAGGACGAAACTGCCAATTAGTGCTCTGATTTGCTCCCTTTCACTGACTGCATGGACCAGGCAGGACAACCCTCACAGTGTACTGAGGTTCCTTTCTAATGGTGGCTTCTCACTTAGCTGGACTTTATTTCTCCTTTTCTGCCTGGAATATGTTTTATTTTCCACTGCTCCTTGTTTTATATTCTGTTTTTCCCTCTTAACAGAGTGGCAAGCATAATTTGCTGTTTGCCTACCTTTTTTCTGCTAGGAACACGTGCTGGGCATTGGTGTCAGTGCAGCTCTTAAAAATGCTATCCCACCTGCCTGTGCTGTTTTTTCCTTCTGGCTCCCTTCTAAGGAGCAGAGTGAGGGGCCTTCACTGACAGGTCAACCCTCACCCCTCTCTTGGGTGAGGACTGCTTGAAAACACAAGCTACAGTGGATCCCTCTGCACCATGAGGGGATGGTGGACACCACTAATTCTGCAGAAGTAGATGGTGACTCTGGATCAGCTTAACGTTCTAAGGGTACCATAAAGTGAGTTGTTCCTGAGCAGGTTAGCAAAGGAAATGAGATTTGTTCCAGATCTGCCTTGTGTGTCTCCTAATTGTTGTCCTGCTGGCTCCTGACTTCAGACCCCAGACCTTTCTGCTTAGAAACTCTGCCCTCAGCAGGGCTCTCTTCTATGCAGCTCCTCATTTTCACGAGTCATGTAAAAATTTCCTATTGCCCCCCTTTCACATTCAAAGGAAATCAACCAATTGGTTCAAATATTATGTTGTGGGGTGGGGCGAGGGAAGCCAGCTAAATGGATTACATTAAGGCTCATTTCCCTAGGAAATCACAGTAAAATGGAATAACCTTACATCCTTGATTCCCCATCCCCCACTCCCATTGCTTTACCACCTATCCTTGCACTTCTTCCCGCCCTTCAGAAATCCTCTGCAAAAATCCTTTGCACTTTGGCTTTTTCTTTGAGACTCTGTTTCTGATCTCAAGAAGACAGACTGGTTTTGTTTCCCTTCTCCTTTTCCTTCTCCACTGAAGCCAGAGAAGGGGACAGGAACTGCTTGATGCAGAAGAGGACACGGGATGCTCTGTAGCTTAGCAGTCTGGTCCCAATATCAAACTCCAGGAGAGCTGCCCTCTCAGCTCAAGCCAGTTTTCTGTGCCTGTGTAAACTTCAAGCTCTGTTTGGCTGCACTGGTTGGTATGATTGTTGCCCAGAGAAGTTTTGAATGTCCCATCCCTGGAAGTGCTCAAGGGCAGGTTGGATGGAATCCTGAGCAACCTGATCTAGTGAATGGCAACCCTGCCCCTAGCAGGAAGGTTGAAACTAGATGATCTTTAAGGTCCCTTTTAACCCTAGCCATATTCTGTGATTCCTATTACTGAAAATACCCCTGTCTATGGAGAGATGAGGAGACAGAGGATCTGATCCTGGTTTGTCTGCCTGAGAAATGCTGTGCTGCGTGAACTTCTTACGCAATCTTGAGGTTTGTTTGATTAGCTGCTCTTGTATGCAAAAATTTACTGATGAGCCAGAACTGCAGGGGGTGAGAGAGAATGTTTCTTTTAATTTTTTTTCCTGCTCTCATTTCTTAGCAGAACTGAATGTAAAGAAAAATTCTTGCTTTAATTTGAGACTGATTGCATCATTTGCACTCGGTTCTGTCAGGGGGACCCCTTACTTTGTTCCTCTTGTAGAGGTTTGCCCATTCTTTAGACTCCCAGTGCTGCAGGCAGTGCACTTCTTGGCCTGTGTGAAGAGACCCTGCAGAGGCCCAGGTGGGAAAGACATAAGTTCAGATCCTTGCACACCTACACATACTCTCTTCACAACCTGTCATGACTGTGGCCAAAAGTAAAAAAGAAAGAAGAAAAATGTTGCTTATACATAGCAAATGGCAAACTGCTAATTCCTGCAGATGGTGAGATACTGGGAGCCCAGGGACATGACTTGTACCAAATAGTTCTTCAGCCTTTTCATTACCTCAACAAAAAGCTCCTTTAAGTGAGTGGTCTACTCTGGCTGCAATAGCAGCTTACCCATTACAATGCTGACATTTTCTGGACCATATGCCAAGTGACTGCTGAGGGGTGTGCATGTGTGCAGTGTACAGAATATGGAGACAGGCTAGGGACTGTTGGTTAGCTATTGCAGTGGACAGAGCCTGTACTACTGCAAAGGAGGGACTTTTGTCAGATCAGTCTGCAAGCTGCTTTCAGCTGTCAAGGGATTACAGTAAGTTTCCTGTGCTCTGTTTGTGGTACATGTTCTTATTTGCTTGTTCAAGAAAAGCACAAAGTGTTGACGTTGCTCCGTGTTGCTGTGGGAGGCTGTGTGCTGACATCTACTGCCCTAATCAACTGAATAATTGGTAGTGCATGGTGGTTTGGGGAAAGAGGTGAGGGATGTGGTGATGGCTTCTCTGTCATATCAAGAGGAGACAATTGGATGGCAGGTGATGGGTTTTGGACAACAGTTTTGACAATGGTATGTTGAAGTTAAGCATGCCTGTTCTTGGTTCCTTGTTCCTTAACTTGTTCCAGGCTGGAACAGTTGTCACAGTGTTCATGGGGTAGTAAATGAAGCTTACTTTAAGTAGCAAGGAAACAGCATAGATTGCCTTTTAAAGGTGAGGAGATGGAAAGTTTCATTGTAACAGGCTGGCACTGTTGAGGATAGAAGGTTCTGTCAGTCCATGGTTATGATGGTGGGGAACTAGACAGCCTCAGCACTAAGTAATGGAAATGGTTACAAAGCTCATCTTCAACCCACTTTGTCCTGCTTAAGCCAGCAGTGACTGGAGGTGACTACCACATACCAACTCAGTTTGACATATTTCCTATGTAGAGTGATCATGTGAAGAATGAGTTATTGTGGTAGGTGCTGGCAGGCAATGCTTTTTGTGCCTGAAGAGGAGAGTGCAAGCAGCAGACCTTGCCTTGTGCTCTGGGATTCTTTAATCTGTCAATTAGGGCCTCAGAACAGCCACATTTGCCTCAGAAGATGATCCAGGAGGTAATGAATTGTTTTGTAAACTACTCTGCAAGTGTCACCATGGGAACTCCCATCTGCCAGGCACTTCCAGCACATCCCTGCGGTTTTGCTGGTAGAGAGCTGGGTGAGACCATAAAGCTAACCACACAGTCTTCCTGCCAGATATTGTTGATTACCCTGCATGTGCCTGGACAAAAGCTGCAGGACAAATTGCCACGCAGAGAAACCCACTGAGGGATTCTTCTGCCTTTCCTTAGGGACTGTGTTGATGGTTGTTGCTGTCTTAAAAACAAAAGAGGTTCTGACTGATCCTTGGTGATTTGGGTAGGGGACTAGCCTGTGTGTTCTTGCATTAAACCTCCTCTTTTCTTTCTGCAGGCTGCCCAGAAGGGAAGAAAGTTGAATTTATTACCAGCTTACTTGATGCTCTGACTACGGACATGGTACAGGCTATTAACTCAGCAGCACCTACTGGGGGTGGGAGGTGAGTCCAGAAAGCACGGCTGAATGCCACCAAGGTGACTGCGGAGCTCTGGGTGCCCCCGAGGTGGGGACAGGTGAGAAAGGTGTTGCTCTGACTGATTTGGGTTCCTCTGGGTTGCTGAGAGAGGATCTGAGGCTGCTTTGTCCTGTCATCCTAGCTCCGCTTGCCTCCTCCTGCCCCTCCTCCCTGGCAGTTGCTCCACCATAAAGGTTAGTATAGCCCATTTGAAGTGTGAAATGAGAGCACAGTGGGAGGAAATGGCTTGTTCTTTTGTCCCTTGGTGCATGAAAAGACCTAATAAAATGCAAATGGATTGAAGGAGGCCGTGTGGCCTAGTGGCTACCACAGGGAGTGAAGAATGTGAACCAAATTCTTGGCAGCACCAGCGCTGTGGCTTTGCTGTGAGGCTGCAGCCAGCCTGCCCATGAGGAGAGGAGCTGTTTTTCATGGCCCTCCCCTCTGACCAGCTGCGTGTCCACCCCTTTTGGAAGGAGCAACAGGTCAAGCCTGTTGCAAGAGGTGGGCAGCAGTCTGTGTTCCTGGGGAACTGGAGGAGAGTTGAGGCTATGTCTCCCCCTCCTGCTTGGTAACAGCAGATCCCTGCAGCGCTGCCTCGGGCCAGGCCATTGCAAATGAACCGGGAAGGATTTAAAAAGTGCTACACTGCCTCAGCTAGGCAAGGCTTCCCTGGGTTTGGATTTGCCTGGCTATAAAAGGAGTCAGTGCTGGGGCAGCTTGCAGGGATGGCACAATGACTGATGTGCCTGGGTCTGGAGATGGAAGTGCCTTTGCACAAATGGTACTTGTATGGGTATTCCTCCAATGTGTTGACAGTAATGTTGATCCCCTGCTTTCCTCTTTCATAATGGAGAAGGAATCAGTGCCATCTTTTAACAGCTCAAGACTATTCAAGGTCCTGGGTGGCATGGCTGTGTCCCTTGGCTTCAGTATGGACTACTAGTGAGCTCATATGGTTTTAACTTCACGTTTAGACCTCACAAATCAGGCCAGTGACTTGTATGTGTGCTTGCATGCTGAATATTCTGTAACCTGTTGAATTAGTGCTGTATGCCTAACATGTCTGTATCCATATAAACAGGATGAAAAATGCCCCAAGGATGGGAAATACATCCTTCTCTCCCAGACTTAGGCATTCCAATGTCAATTCTGTCTAATTTGCATGGTTCAAATGCAGCGGGTAGGGGTGGTGGGAAGCCCTGGAGAGTATTTGATATTTATTTGGCATCTTTGGCACTGGGACTGAAACACAGCCAATGTAATCATCACTCTTAAAATAAAGCTTAATATAAACCGATGTTGCAGAGACCAGGGATGTATGCCCCCACTGCGCTTCTATAAACCAACAGGCTTGCTTCCTAATGTTCCCCAAGCTTTGTGTATTTCTCAGCTTTCAATAGAGGCCTTTCTGGTGGAATTTTTCACTGCCCAGCTCTTCACACAGTCATCACATTGATTTATTTTCCACTCCAATGTCAGCAGCCCAGTTGTAAGGGGGGAAAATTAAATCTTTTAGCAGGCTGTCCTTGGTAAGGCAAAAGACTGCTACCACCCAAATACTCTGCCGGCCCACAGCCGTGATTAAATTCAGATAACTGCTCTGGTTTAATTTTCCATGTGCCTCAGCTAGACTAAGCATGTACCCCAAATAACATGTGTCAAACTTTTCCAACCCAACAGGCCATGATGAGACCTTTTTTATTTTTTTAAAAAAGTAATTTCAGGGAATTTTTGATATTTATATAAAAATTTTATCAGTACATATTTCATGTGTGTTTGTGGAGTTGGGAAGCTGTCTCTGTGCAGTGAGTCCGGCTTTCCAAGAGTCCCAAGGTGAGGAATATCCTGAGTTCTCTCTTCAGGAATTGGCTTCTGATGGAGGGAACAGGTGTATTCTTTGCTGGGTAAAAAATGGCTGGACACAGAGAGTGGCTGGTGGCCAGTCACAAGTGGTGTTCCCCAGGGCTCAGTATTGGAGCCGGCCCTGTTTAATATCACCTTCAACAACCTGGACAAGGGGATTGAGTGCCCCATGTTGTGTGGGAGTGTTGACCTGTGGAAGGGTGAGAGGGATCTAGACAGGTTGGATCAAAGGGGCAAGGTCATTGTGTGAGGTTCAGCAAAGGGAAGTGCCAGATCCTGCACTTGGCTCACAACAGCCCCAGGCAGTGCTACAGGCTGGAGGATGAGTGACTGCAAAGCTGCCCAGCAGAAAGGACCAGAAAAGAGCTGGTCTGCAGCAGCTGAACATGAGCCAGAGTGTGCCCAGGCAGCCAGTACATCCAGACATACAGAATGCATCATTAGCATCAATATTAAAATTAAGGACCAAAGGAAGAGAAGAGCCTTTCCAAAGTGCCCAGGACTAAAAAAGCTTAACAGTGAGAGTCTTAAGGAGCTCAGACTTCCTTAGGGTATTGAAAGAAAAAAAAAATGGTTGGAAGTTAATTTTGTAAAATCTGAGTATCTCTATAGGGACAAAGACTCTGCAGGCTCCTAAGTCTAGCAGGGAAGAACGTGATTAACTGAATATAAACAAACTTGTGATCAAAATTTCTTTAAAGCGAGGGCAATTCTGAGCCAGAGTGAAGCTATGAGGGGCGGGACTGATTCCGTCTCTCTAAAGCTTTCATCTTAGGCCTGATACGTTTCAGAAGGACTTGCTTTAGTCAAACCTGAGTTATGGTCCCAAGAATAATTCGACTCACATTCTGTGACTATGATACAAAGGAAATCAGATTAGATTACCCTGCTACCTTCAGTCTGAATCCAGATATGTGAGTGAAAACTTCTGTGTTTGCTGAGTGTTTTTGCAATTAATATCCATATTAGCTTTTTTTTTTGTGAGGGGGTGGGGGGAGGAGGAGAGAGTGGGATGATGAGGGAGAAGCATGGGAAGAAATTAGAGATTGGCATTTGAAATACTACATAGAGCTGTGCTAAATTGCCCCCAAAAACAATGTAGTAGCATGAAAGTGAGGCAGTAGCTTGGATTCTTTCAGGCCATGTAAACAAAACCTGATAAGACTCTTTTTTTTAAACTGGGCATGCTTAAAACAACCTTGTATTCCCTTATAGGTCTTGTCTTGTTTAAGGAAGTTCAAAGCTATTGACTTTAATTGAGTTACTCTTGCTTTACAATAATGTAAATAATGTAAATGAGATGAGAACTTCCCTTCCTCATGGCCCTGGTTTATATTACAGCATAATAGCCAAATAGACTTCATTTATAGTTTTGAAACAGAAAATCTCTGGTAAAATTCATTCTTAATTTTAAGTTTATGTTATAATTCCAAGACACATCTTGTTACTGTATGTTTTCAAAGTAATTAAGGGAGCAATTGTAGAGAATTGGTTTATTAGCCAGTACATTGTATCCTTACTGAAAAAAAAAAATCATTGTTGAAATTGTTCACAAGTGAGTACTATATAATAAGAACAGCACTTAAAAATTTAGACTTAGCTTTAGTACATTTTAGTCTCTTTTCTAATTCTAATATAGTCATATTACAGAGGACCTAAATTAAACTAGATCATAGGGAATCCCAGCCTGGCTTTCTGTTATCTGAGAAATTCTCTTTGGTCCCTGCCAATTCAGAAATGAGTTTTAGTTGCCAAAATGTGTGCATTATGGCTTGCTACATTATCAGCAAACATATTATTGCCCTGTGGAATTTGAGGTAAATGGACAGCTTACAACAGCCACCCTTATCATGTAACACAGCAGCTATCAGTCCCTTAATTTACAGTTGCCACTTATTCCCATGTAATAGCCCCCAAAAGTACTCCAGAAAATGGCCCTGAGGTTCCATTTCATGCTCTAGTTGAGCAGTTTGAAGCAGGCAAGCACAGCTCAGCACATCTCCAGGGTGTTCTGAAGCCAATCCATGTTTTAATAAAGATTGACACTTTTAAACAGTGCAGGGAAGTTGATGCTCAACTCCTATTGCATTTCAATTGAAGTTGGATACCAACTTCCCTTTGTCTTCTTATGGAAATTCTAGCCTAATTAAAGATACAGGAGAGTTCATATAAGAGGAGGGTCTTTGAACAGTCAGTGAGGAATGAAAGGATGCGATTTTTAACCTTCTAAATTATTTATCCTACAATCTTCAGAAAAATTGTGTTCAGAATAATGTTTCATATACAACTTATATATATAACTTATATATATAACTTATACAACTTATATACAACTTCTGCCCGAAGAGAGAAAGAAACTGGCCTGTAATAGGGAGATAACTTTTAACTGTAAAGGAATTATGCATTTCCCATAATTAATTTGGACTGGGTAGTACCCTTTTGTTTAGTCTGAACACAGCTTAGTTTTTTGTTGGCTTCTTGATTCCTTGGCTACAGGAAAGGAGGAATAATAAAACAAATACAGGATCCTTTTGCAATTCTGTTGTAGTAATCCTCTCTGATTCAAACCATGTTCCACTGTTACAGACTGACTTTAGGCAACTGCAAAGAACAACAAAATGGGAGTAAGAAACGGAAGCAGAGCAAGAAAAATTTTGAATTTTACCTCAGTTTATTAAACTCATTGCTTTCCATGCTTAGTGCTGGAACTTTGGTCGTCATCATCAATGCTGTCGTGAGCTTTGACTGGAGGGGTCAGTCACACTCCATCCATTCTTCATTCAGCGACAGCACCAAGCAGGATATATATATATATATATATATATATATCCTTGCAAAATACTTACGAGTCATACAAACTTACAGCTCTAACTCCTTTAGACATCCTGACCACAAACATACCTTGTGTGTGTGTTGGGAATGAAAGCTGGACTAATTAATTTTTTTTTGCTCTGTAGCATTTGATACCAGCTTCTTGTCCATCAGTGTTCTTTCATCCTGGAATAGGTCCCTCTGGTTTATAGGCTCTGCATCCCAGCTAGATGATGGGCTGATCTTACTGCTCTTACGTCCTTCTGCCTCAGCTGCTAATGTTGCTACATCAAGTTTTGGAAGTACAAAAGAATAGATTTTCTAAGTCTTCAAAACAGGTACCTGATGGGTACTTCAGAGATTGCAGCCTGTGCAGTGGGGCTAAAAATGTTCAGGGAGCAAAGGACAGCTTTGGTAGGAATGGATTTCAATTTATTTAGTAAAATGTAGTGGCACATACTACACTTTGCACAGTTCTATGGAGCATAATGTGATGGCACACTGTACATGGCTCTTTAGGGGAATCATGTCTCACATTTGCTGCTCTTGTATACTTCAGCCTCTATTTCTCCCCTATTTCCCTGCTCCTTCACACTAAGCTAACTGCTCCTTTCACAAGGGGCCTTGAGGGCTGAAAAGCATTACAGATTGCATGCACAGTGCACATTCAAGCTGCCTGTTTGATATTTTGGCAGTCATTCTCCAGCATTCAGTGCCGTTTAAAAAGTGTATGTCCATGGTTTTGCACAGCCTTTTTGTGTTCTTCAGTGACACCAGATGATGTGAAGGCATTCTGTGGAGGTGTGCCTCACCTGGAAGATAGCATTGTTAGAAGTTGCTGTACCTTAACACACATATCTCCAAGCATAAGTGACCTAAGAAATAAATGTTCTGCTATAAGGGAGCTCTTAGAACATTATACTGAAGGAGGAGCAAGAGCCTACTTGGAGAAGACTTTATACTTGATGCCAACAAACTTTTTAGAAAGCTGGTTTGCTGTCTTAGTCTGTTAATGACAGACCGTGCTTTTCTTCAGTGTTGGAATATTGGTGGGCTTATGCTGCATAATTGAGCTAAACTTCCTGGCTTTTGTACAAAGGCAGTCCAGCAACAGCAGGTTACATTTGGAAAATCAGTTTACACAGACCACCTTTCTTCACTAGTGCTCATTCTTTAGGACTGACTGTTTTGCCACAGAGTGCTAAAGAGGAACAATTAGGCAGAAAAGTAATACAGCTGTAATGCAGTCAACATGAGAAGGCTGTCTTCATTTTGGTAGTTCTTACTGTGTTTTACAAAGCTGCTACAGCACTGAAGCAAGGTGCTGGAATTCAGTGACTTTTAGCGTGACTGGAGTTAGAGCAAGAGATGTTGGAAATTGAAAAGGTACAGGACAGCTTTGTTCTGTCCTGATTTTTCTGATTCCTTTATGGTCTGAATGAGAGGTGGCCCAATAAATGAAGTTTATATCTGAGGGCTGATTTACTTCCCTTGAAATAGTATGGGGAGAAAGTGGAGGGACAATCCCCTGGAATACTGCCAAGTGTGTGCTCACAGGGCAATTAGAGCCCTGACTTGTCTGAGCTGACCCGGCAGGCATGGTTGGTGTCATGGCACATCAGCAAAGCTAGGTGGCCTAGCAGTGCTGTGTAGTTGCATTAATTCATGTTTCATGGGTGGTGCCTAAGTCCCTTTCACGGGCAGTGCTCTAAGTCAAGGTAGTTAAATACAGTACTGCAACTTCATCCTTCTGTAGTGTATCATGGAATTTCATGAGCCAGGGATATACGGCCACCCTGAGATGATGGGGATGCTTCCTGTGCTGGCATTCTGGATGATAACCAGAGATGGCAGGCAACCAACCATCTCAGGAACTGCAGTTCTGTTAGCCAGCCAACAGAAAGTGGTAAAAACACAGAAATGGCTGTATCTTCCTTTTTCCTAAAGTCATAGCCATTAAACTAATTCCTTTTAGCTTTATTAGCATGCTGCAGTTTTCAGCATGAGCTATCAGCATGTTTGTAATGGCAAAGATTGATTTAGTGTCACCTCATGAGTCAATGTATTTGTATTAGCCTGTGAATGTCCCTCATTTTCTTTGTGGAAGTGCTGAAGAGAGCCATGTTGCTTTTCTTGTTAACTCATAAAAGCTCCTCCTTGGTGTGCCCCTGGAAAAGAGGCACTTTAAAATCCTGCTTCTGAGTGCCTCTTCAGTAGTGAAAAGCTCTTGTCTGTTGTCTTTCTGCTGTTGGTTCTAAGATGCTCTGCTATTTTCTCCATTTCTGCCTCTCCAGTTGTGGACCTTCAGTAAATGAGGGCAAGCCAAGGTGTGAACAAGGGCAGTCTCACATGCAAAAGCTCGGTTTTATCCTTCTGTTTCAGCAAAGGCAGAGTATTGCCCCTGGCAATACAGAACTCCTCTGAGCCTGTTGGAAACATGCTCGTCTTCAAACGATAGCCAGCTTCTTTCCAAAAGGGAGAGAGACCAATAGCTATGGTAATAAATGTCATAAAGACAAGACACAGGATGTGTTTCTGTTCTCTCCTGTCATTCTGGTCAATGCATGCAGTTTAGAAAATCAGGACAATTCCTTAACTTTGGGGGGAGGAGGGGAATTTTGCAATTTTTGCTTGTCTATAGGTGATTCCTGGTCCTTGCCTGGTATTTTGGTTCCCCAACTAAGGCAGACTTATTCCTAACCCCTTCTTCCTCCTGCACAGTGTTTATCCCATTGTACATTCACCAGATGTTGTGACTGAATGCCAGCCTGCCTCTCAGTTAAGAATTAAATGAAGAAAACAGTTTCAAGTAAAACCCTGGGAAAAAGCGTTATACAGTTTATCTGCCTCTCTGTACTGTGTGTTTACTTGTTACAAGGATTCATGTATCTCTGGATAGGGGCTACCTTTCTAATTTCTATCCTTATTTGTAAAAGCCATCAGAAAAGGTTAATGAGGATCTCAGTTCTTCACTTAAACTCCAGTTCTTGCTTTCTGCATGCTGCAGAGTCCTCCTCACAAATTATTTAATTTACCATAGGGGTACCATGTGTGAGGGGGTATTTTTCAGGCTGTGTAGCTGCATTTTAAAGGCAAAACTCGTCACACCAGCAAGTCAAAAGAATTTTCTCTCTCCTAGTTCCCAACAAAAAAACCTCCAAACTTCAGGGACTATATAAGTATAGATTCTACTAGTTTCTGAAACAAGGTCAACAGCAGTCTTGGAGAACATTTTATAGGGGTACTTGGGTTCATGTTTCTCCATCAGCTAGAATGCTCCAAACTCACACCCGAATCTGGCTGCCTGCAGTAGGCAACTGTTCCTCTCTCCTTCCTGGGGAAGGAATTTATGCAGCAGCTGGATATGTTTACTGGAGTAAGTCAGAGCAATCAGTGCCAGTGTAGCATGTCTGACTACCTATCCACTAATTTCCATGCACTAAAATGCTTTATTCTTGGAGGAAAAAAAGGTTCAGGCCTCAGCCTCATTTCAGCATCTTTTCAGCTTTCTCTGTTGGCATGCTCATCATATGGAGAAAAGACAGACTAGCTTGGAAAGAGTTTCTTCCCAGGTTCTCAGTATCCCTGAGGAATAACCCCCTTTCCCACTGCTGATGCAGAGCACCAGACACTGCTTAAATTGTATGACATAACAGTACCTGTTCAGTGATGGCATGAGGTTGACAGGCAGCATTCTGTATTTGTGTGTCTATAGCTGTTGCTCTTCCTTGTTTTTTTCTCCTTTTCTTCTCTGATATTATTGTTGTCTACAGAAGGAAAATATGAGTCAAATAGCATCAAACTTGTAACACCACAATGATTAAGAAATGAAACAAACTGAAGTTGCCAGCTCTGTAATACTGCTTTTAATGGATTTGTGGTTTTTATCTTCTGTGGAACTCTTATGTGTAAATCAGGTATGTGAAAAGCATGAAAAATGCAGAAAATACAGCAGAGGAGTTCAGATTATGTAAACAGATACAGGGAGAATAATATTGTATCTTGCCAAGGACATTTTCAAATAATGAATGTGTCTTGCATTAAATTAATTTGTTCCCTTTCTGAAGCTAGATGTTACTGTCACAGAAACTACCACAACAGCTGACACTCATGGATCTCTTGCTGGTAATTTGAATGGGAGCCCAAGGGCCAAAAGGACCAAGGAGATTGTCTCTTGCCCTCTAATGAGGATCATTCTGGGATTAGGCAGAGTTTCAGCAACTGGTGTGAGGAGAACCACAGCTACTGATGGTATCAGACTCCAAGATTCTCTTGGCAATTCACTTGTAAATGCTAAAGGACATTTTTAGAAAAAGTTCATCTATCTCAAAAGAGCCCAGCTAAAAGGAGGAGATTGGAAGACCTGTGTTTTTTGCTTACTTTGAACACAGCATAGCACTTGCCTGATTCACGGAGCAGCTCTTGCTGCTCAGCATGTGCTTGACAGTGTTGGTGTGAGCACCCCTTGTTGGGGGCCTGTGCTTCCTCTGTTCCAGGTTCTCTGAGCCAGACCCCAGCCACACGCTAGAGGAGCGAGTGGTGCACTGGTATTTCAGCCAGCTGGACAACAACAGCAGCAATGACATCAACAAGCGGGAGCTAAAGCCCTTCAAACGTTATGTGAAGAAGAAAGCCAAGCCCAAGAAATGTGCCCGGCGTTTCACTGACTACTGTGACCTCAACAAGGACAAGTCCATCTCGCTTCAGGAGCTGAAAGGGTGTTTGGGAGTCAGCAAGGAAGGAGGTGAGTGCCTTTTCTTCTTCATTGCATGACAGTAAAAACTGACAAACAAACTTGACAAATAAAAACTGAGTTGCAGCAAATTCAGAACTACATTTTCTCCCAGCTATTTCAGAAGTGCCACAGTTTGTGTGAGCAAATGAGTGGGATTAAAATACTGCCATGCAAATGTAGTTTGTTACTTGTGTTATGGCTCCATCTTCTATGCCCTATCACAGACCTCTGTGCTAAGCACTATACAGAAACAAGATAATAGATAGGAGTTCTTGGCCAGACTTCTTCCTAATTTATTCTGTTTGTATTGTTGATGTCCTTGGAAACTGTAGTTAAGATCAGGTCCCTTCTGAGTAATACCATGCTAACAAGATTCTGTTGTCTCAGCCATGCAGGTTGGATGATGTATGAGCCAGCACAGACCCAGGCCTTCTCTGGAGACCCTGTTTACTAACAGAAAATAATATTTATTTTCATTGCTAAATTCAGCATGCAGGAGAGTAGATGATGCAAAGAGAACAACTCAGAAAACAAGCACAGGGCTGTACTGTTGCCCTTTTTCAAACTTAAATTGTACTTTGAGATTGGTAGAGAAATAAGGCATGTGAATAACCTATTTTTCCTTTCTGGTTAGTGTCTGAGCAATCAACCCCCCCTCCTGCCTTTTCTTCCTTTTTTCATCTTCACCTCATCATCTGTTGGGACCTAAACCAAACTGATATTTTTGGAAATTTTAGGAATTGAAACAGTTCAACCCAAATTCAATAATTATCAGTCATTCTTGACTGTGGGCAGACTTGCTTGGCAGGAGAAGGCAAACAGGGAGATTCCAGGGGACTAATTTCCTGTGCAGGTGTTTTGGCTTTGCAGCTGTTGTTATATGTGTCACAGTAGTTGGGAAGGGTGGATAGCTTTTTTTTCTGCCATCTTAATCTTTCCTTAGTCCTTTTCTCAGATTTTGCACAAGTGGGAAGGGAGTCAGTACATTTGGGTGTTGGGAAGTTGCATTTTCTAGGTGCTTTGCAAGCATCTTTGTTACCATAATAAGCATATAGCATTACTTGTCGGCTGTGAGAAGCATTCAGCTTCCCTAGCCCTGTGGAGGTGTTTTTTTAGTCATCAGTACCTTACTGAGGAATGACATACCAAAATAGCAATCCTTAATTTTATTACCTTCCCAATAAGACGAATACGCCAAATGAGTTTTATTGCTATTTGGCCTGCAATAAGACTCTCTGGAATCTGCTGCCCTGGCCAACTGGATGTTCAAAATTTAGTTTATGGAAGGGGAAAAAAATCAAAGGGAGAGAAGAAAGAGAATGTGAAACTTTGAGCCCATGTGAAGGGGAGAGAAGGCAGTGTGACATTGTTGTGAGTGCCTGATTGTCCAGCTGTTTACTGAGAACACATCCTTGACCTTTCATGGTTTCCTCTGTTGTATGAGGACAGGACTGTGGTCAAAAAGGGGCTCTGATCTTACTCTGTCGTACAGCTCCACATACCTACTACAAACCTGATAAGCCTTGAGGATCAAAGATAAAGGGATAAGTTAAAGGACGGTGAGGACTAAAAAGCAGGGCAGGGGGCAGTGCAGACAGCAGGTACTAACATGGAAGAAAGAAGTGAGTGAGAGTGCTCCAGAGGTGCAGTAAACAAGTTTGTAATGCATCTTTTTTAAGAAGTTGTGAAGTTGTGAGGTGGTAGATGACATATTTTCTATGCTTCCTATTCATAAGAACTGCTAAATTTAGAAACAGTCAGTATCTTTGCCTTTGACATGGTCCTCCACAAATCCTCTCTAAACTGTAGAGAGATGGTTGGTTTATTAGGTGGATAAGGAATTGGTTGAATGGTCACATCCAGAGGGTGGAGGTCAACAGCTCGGAGTCCTGATGGGAATCAGGGACAAGTGGTGTCCCTTGGGATTCATACAGGACCAGTGTTATTTAATATCTTCATTAATGACATAGTGGGATTGAGTGCACTCTCAGCAAATTAGCAGATGACCAAGCTGAGTGGTGCAGTTGCCATGTCTGAATAATGGGATGCCATCCAGAGGGACATGGACAAGCTCAAGAAGTGGCCCCATGGGAATCTCATAAGGTTTAAGACAACCAAGGGCAAGGTCCTGCACATGGTTAAGGGCAATCCCCAATATCAACACAGGCTATGGATGAACAGATCCAAGCAGCCCTGCCCAGAGGGACTTGGGGGTGCTGGTGGGTGAGAGGCTGGACATGACCCAGCCATGGGCACTCCCAGCCCAGAGAGCCAAACGTGTCCTGGGCTGCGTCCAGAGCAGTGTGGGCAGCAGGGCCAGGGAGGGGATTCTGCCCCTCTGCTCTGCTGAAACCCCACCTGCAGGGCTGCATCAGCTCTGGGTGCCAGCACAGGAAGGACAAGGACCTGTTGGAATGAGTCCAGAGGAGGCCAGCAAGATGATTAGAGGGACAGAGCATCTCTACTGTGAGGAAAGGCCGAGAGCACTGGGATTGTTCACCCTGTAAGAGAAGGCTTGGGGTGACCCAACTGTGTGGCCTTCCAGTACCTGAAGGGAGCCTGTAAGAAAGAGGGAGAGGGACTTTTTACAAGAGCACAAAGTGACAGGACAAGGGAAAATAACCTCAAACTGAAACAGGGTAAGTTTAATTAGGTGTGAGAAAAAAATTCTTTACTGTGAGGGTGGTGAGAGCTGGAACAGATTGCCCAGAGAAGCTGTGGATGCCTCATTACTGGAAGTATTCAAGGCCAGGTTGGATGGAACTCTGAGTAGCCTGGTTTAGTGAAAAGTGTCCTTGCCCATGTCAGGGGGGTTGGAACAAGATTAACTTTAAGATGCCTTCCAACCCAAACCATTCTGTGATTCTGCCATCTTACCCTTTCTCTAACTTTCCTTTTCTGGACCATAGGTGCATGTAGTCAGTCCCTGTATTTTGCTGTTTGTTTCTTTCTCTGTACTGTGGCCTCCAAAGATCTGCTGGGGCTGAGGACACTGTGGATTCAAGCCAAGAGCTAGATTGAAAACCTTTTTCATTATGTACTTTCAGTTGTAAACTGCTAGTCAGAGGAAGACAGGACTTTTCATGGAAATGTTTCTGTTTCAACAAAAGCTTTGTTGGAAAGGTTCTTCTGGTCTAGCTTGGATGAGGAGGGGTTGGAGGGAGGCAAGGAAGGTTATAATTTCCCCTTGATATACTATTGGAATTAAATACCACTATAGCTGGATGGAACGTGCCTGGGCTCGTCCGGCCTTGCTGCTTGACCAGAGGCAGCAGCTGTGGTGGTTTCACCTCAGAGACACCTTTGCCTGGCTGGATGCTGCAGCGGGCACTTGGGACAGGTCCAGGCATGCAGGAGCTCAGGTTTACCTCTGGCGGAGAAGCTTTAAGGCGAGGTGAAGGAAAAGGAATCGGGCTCTGCTGGAGGGTTTCGATCCAGAGCTTTATTCCTGGCACACAGGCCTCTGAATGCAGCAACAGCTCCAACAGAATTACGGAACCGTGTGGTTGCCATGTCTTTTAACCCCAGGGGGAGGGAAGGGGTAGGGATCCCACCAACCAGGTAAAGGGAGGGGAAGTCTCAGGGGACAAATGACACCTGGATGGCCCAATGTCCCCAGGACTGAGAGGCATCTTTTGAACTTCGCCAATCACACAACACCCTTGCTGGAATGCCAAGATTGATGGACAGCAGTCAGCAGGGAGCAAGGGAGGGGAAGGGAGAAGTTATTGGCACACCTGGGGAAAGAACCGGGATCCTGAGACAGGCTATTACATCACACCGCAACATCGCACTTCATTACAACTGAACTTAGCTCAGATGTTCCAAATCCCGTTTGGGGGTCCAGTAGCACAAGGACTAAACTGAAGTGGGTCATCATTCAAGGTGAGTATGCCTCTTGCTAGGCAAATTGAACATTTATAATAGTTTTGAAAATAAAACATAATACAAATTTATAGTTCTTGGGATTCTGAAGAAAACAGATATTAAGCATTCTGCATTTTTGTCAGTGTTTTGCTTTTTTTTTGGTGGCCAGTTCCATCCAAACTTGGAAATAGAGCTGCTTAAAGGAAGCATAGAGCATAGATAACACATTACTGTTATGTGCTTCTCAGGACCTTGAGAGTCCAAATAAGATTTATATGTGGGGATTCAGCTAGGATATTTGTAAGGACAAACCTGAATCTGAGCTCCTTCCAGCTTAGAATTAAATCTGTTCGAGATGCATAGTTGTGTCTGTCTTCCCTTCCTCAGCAATCTCTTCATGCCTGCGGCTACTTAATATGTGAGCATTGCCAACCCATGGTTCTCCAGTGAGGAAGTGAGCTGCCCAGTCTATCAGAAACCCTTTCCTTTTCCATCCTTATGGTGACCAAAAAAGCTGCTGGCAAATCTGCTAGGTCTGGTGGCTGCTTTGCACAGCTCTTTTCCCTCTCTTTAAACCAGACTTGTTTTTATCAGGGGCTATGTACATGGAAAAATGCCATTCTTGGATCTCAGAATGGTGTGGCCATATGAAAGAGTCAGCCTTTGAGTGTTTGCGGAAGCCTGCAAATGGCTTCTTCAACTGGGGCAGAACAAGCAGGCAGGGCTTTTAGCTTGGAGTATGCCAGAAACAGTCTTTGCCATCGCTTGATCTAAGATTGTCTGTTTGAGGAATTGTGGAAGGAAAGCAGACTGATTTACAGCCTGTTAAAAGTTAGCATTCCTCAGCACAGTCTGCACAGCCTGAGTTAAGGGGGGAACCATCTGTGATCAAAAAACAAATGTATCTCTCTGCATTAGTCAAAAGGCAGGATCCTTGAGAGGAGATTGACACATATTGTAAAGCTTTGCTGGAATGTTACTGGACCCAAGATTAATTGGAGTTCAATTAATCAGGGCTGTAGATCTGAGTGAGGCTTATGCTAGTTGTGCTGGCTGCAAAATGTTGGAGTTGAGTTTTACCTCTATATTCTTCCAAGTTCAGGAGACAAAGTCAGCATTTTGTGCCTGCCCAAAGAGGAGCTAAGGGAATAAGCAGCAAAGAAATGTCCCTCTGCCAGCTGACGGGAAGTTCCCTTCTGCCAGCTCAGATCCTGTGATTGCTTTGCTGGTCCAAGAGCTTGTCAGATGGTAGGTGTTGGGCATGCTTCACAGGACATGAGGACGTCTGAGGTGGAACCCAGCCACCAAAAGCCAGTCCAGAAACAGGATTGAAATGTCTTAATTAAAAAGTGTATATGTGTTTAATTAAACAGAATGTCACTTTCTACTGAATCTGAGGAAATGTTACAGAAAGAAGGAAAAGTAGACAGACAATCTGAACAGCAGGTTTCATTCAGTGATGTTTTGGACCTTTCTTATTGCTATCTTCAGAAGTAACTGCATGCCTGGGAGGCTGGGAATGAGTTGCTCTATATCACTACTGTACAAGTCGTTGTGTGAGAGAAGGTAGCAAAGAGCAATCATCTGGGAAAGGCCTCTGGACCAGTGATAGAGAATAACAATTGTGAGTGGCCATGAGAAAACTGTAACCAGGTAATGACTGAATTAAAAAGGAATTTCAAAGTACATTTATGTGCTATTAGATTAGAATCAAAGGAGCTGTACTCATTCAGTGCTTGGTTTTGTTTGTCTTGTTAAGATCCTCCCCTCTGGAGCTTTGTAGAGGTGCTATAATTTGCCTTTAATCTTGACAAAAGTAAGTGATGGTATGAATCAGGACAACAGTATTGTGTTGAGAACATGAGATAAGGCTGTTTCTCTCCCCAGAAGGTGAAAGGTTTGCTCAGTATGTCTGAAGAATAATAATTTCCTATGAAAAGCTGCTGGGGTTTCCTTGGGGCTTTTTCTTTGAAAGACACCTAGCCTAATCCAGTGTGACTAGAACTGTTATCCAAGAGAGTGTACTTGTGAGGATGAGCAAATACTCAGCTTTATGAAACTTGCCACATGATGGGATGTTACCCCATAATGCCCAAGGGCTTCCCAGGTATATGTTAGTAACCCACGGTCACCACCTGCCATATTCCTTCCTCTCCTGTGTGTCAGCAGTGCAGAGTTACTGTGGCAGGGTTTTGCCTTCGACAGGTGCACATGGCTGGCCTGGTTGGTATGGCAGGCAGGCAGGGCAGTGCTCTCTGCCCCCAGCGCAGCAGGGGATGAGCCCCAGCACGGTTTCCCACACGGCTGCACGGGGCCATGTGCAGCAGTGGTTCAGTTCATACCAGCCATGGCAGGGAAGGATGCCCCGGCCTGGGGATCCCCACCTCTTTCCAAAGACAGGCAGTGCTCCCTCAGCTCTTTCCAAAGATCGGTTGTGCTCATGCATAGCGCTATGCTGCAGGCTTACCTGCACTGTGCAGTAAAGGTGAGAGGGTTCTCTTGGATGCCCTCTGGCTTCCCCAGGCTGCCAGCCAGGGCAGTGATGCACAGCCTGGCAGTGCCCTCCGGGGCCCTGGCAGCCACCCATGAAGGGCCCAGGCTGTGAGTGCCAGTCAGCCCAGGCAGATGCTCTGGCCCTGGCAGTGGAGCCTCTGCCCACGGCAGCAGAGCCCCGTTTGACACCGGACATCAGCGAGCCGCGGTTCTGCTGATCCGGGCAGGATGGGTGGATGTACCGGGCCGGTGTTCAGGGTCTTGGAATAACTTTCTGTGCTTACACAGTTTCTTATTAATGTCCTCTAAAGCAAACAGGCTGTGCTTTGTGACCTATTTCAGCCTTGGCCACTGACACCTTTTCTCCCTCTGGCTTTTTCTTCTCAGCAGCTCCATTCCTATCTTACAGCCCAGCCTCCTGGCCCTTGGGGCTTCCTGCACCTCACCCCTGCCCTCTGAGCTTCTGCCCATCTTGCTTCTGCACAGAAGAAGCATGTGCAGTAGAGTACTTGATGAGCAGAGCAAGCTGTGCAGTCAGGTCATGTGCATGCACAAATCAAAGTTATGGAGTGGAGGGTGGCAACAGGCTTACTGCTGCTGGCTGGGAGCAGGAGCTCCCATTTTCAGCTCGCCCCTCCTCTGACATCAGAGGAAGCAGTTCACAGGAAGTGTGGCATAATTTCAACAGCTCCTGTAATCCCTGAGCTGTCTGTACCCAGTGCAGAGGCCCTTGCCGTGAGCTCCATCTGGTGTAGGGTACGTGTACCTGTTATAACACAGTCACAGTTCTGCCCTTCTGCCAGGTATAAGTTCAGGTCTTTGACTTTAGGCACTTGTTTGTTTGATTCAAGTGAAAGATTTAATAAACCTGGGCTGTCTGTATTGCCTGTACCTTCACTCTCTTCTGTCTTCCTCCTTTCTACATGGCATTATTTTGCTTGCTTGGGGAAACTTCAGGATACTACTTGCATCCTTCCTTTCTTCTTTCTCCATCTACTGCTCAGTTTAACCTTGTAATTGTTGTTTCTTGCCCACGCAAAACCTCTGGATTTCATTATACTCAGCTACTACAACACCAGGTATTTAAAATCTCTCATCTCAGGCACACTGGTTAGACTCTTGCACATGACTCCTGTTGGCAGGACTTGCTGTGAGCATGCTCCGAGTAGGTGCTTTGAACCTGCTCTCTGGCAACAGACAAGGGAAGGCTCCTTTGTCATGCCATGGCATTTACTTCCTTTAATGTGGTTCTTGGATTTTACAGGTAGCCTGAGCAGTTTGCCCAATGGAAAAAGACAAGGCCTTAACCCTTTCAGTGAGTATCTTGTCAAAATGTTTCTTTTTTCCTGTGATAAGCATGTATTGCAGAATTCATTCTCCCCTGTTCTCCTATGTTCATGAAGAGCAATATAGAAACAGCTGGAAACCAAAGTTGTTCTTAAGAGGTATAAATACACCAATGTGCAGCTCCATTGCATCATTTCAAAGTCCAGCTCTATGTCTTTTGCTGAAACAGACTATATGTTGCTAAGGAATTAGAATAGGATGAAGCAGCTATGGGATGACTCCTATCCTACTCTTCCTTCTTCTGTTGAGCAGTAATTTAGGTGATTTGTTGTGTTTACATTCCATCACTCCATCATGGACCAGTTCCCATGAAGATTGTTCTCTATCGTGGTAAAGGTCTGCTCTCCCAGTATTTTGGGCATTGAATCACATAGACCGACCCTTTCATCAGGCATGAACAATAACATCATTTGCTTTGCTTTTAGACTTGCAGCCTCGTGGTTTTGTTGGGTACTTCTCATTTTGGATTGTAAGAAGCAGTGAGAAGTTCTCCCCTGCCTGTATCTTCTGCTACTTGTTCTATAGCTGTCCTACATATGTCTGGCTAGACTCCTTTTTGTGTTGAGGAGACCTAGGCAGTGTATTTGTTTAGTGCCAGAAGTCTTCCTATACCTCTTGCTGTCCTCCTTGTCTTCCTAGGGAATGTATCAGGTCCTGGTGAGATGGACTGAACAGAGAGCTGAAGATAAAGATGAACTACACCTTGTGCATTGATGATGTGATGTTTCTTGGTGTGTCCTCCATTCTGAGTGTGTACTTGGTTTTTGCCTGCTGCTAAAAGATGAGCAGAGGCATTTGAACAATTGCTGTAGCTTCAGCCCCCTCCTTGTCACTCAAAGTGTAGGACAGGTCATCTGCACTCCCATGCTACACTGCACTTAGAGATATGGAAAACAATCTGTTGTTTTTATGAGCTGGTCATTGAGCACTGCAGGCACCTTTTGCAGAGCTGTGCAATTGATTGCAAATATGGCTACCTGAAATAATTTTGCATTTGACAATATTTGCCCTCCTGTGACAGGGCATGTTAATCAGCACTGATCTCACTGAGGCCTTTCCTTCCTTTTTCCCTCAAATCCCTACTTTTGCTGTCTCTTTAGCATGTTTTCATCTGTAATTAATCCACAGAGCTTTAGCTCTGATCCTATAAGAGCTTTGGTTCTTTAAGAACCTTTGGTGAAGGGCTTAACAGAAGCTTTCTTCTGAAGAAAGGCCTCCAAGACCTGTTTGTCTGCTAGAGAAGGAGGCTGATGGGGAGATGGTGGCAGGGCAGCCTGGCAGCAGTGGGTTTCTGCATCAGCTGTGCCAGGCAGAAGAGTAAAGCAAGGGATGTTGGACCAGTTGTTTCCCTGGACTGCATGCCCATTTCCAAGGAGGGGGAGGAAAGTGGTGTTTTGTGTTTAAAAATATGCCAGTCCCTAAGGCTTCATGTGACTCATTCAGTGCTTTTTCCAGCAAGGCTGTCTCATTAGCCCCTGGTTGTTTTCAGCCTCACAGCTTATTCTGGGATCTCAGCTTTCTGAGGCCATGGCTTCAGCAGAGGCTGTACTGGATCTTTATTGGTCAGGTTTCTTTTTGTTTTGATTTGCCTTTTTCTCTTACTTGTTCTGCTTCTGTTCTGTTTTTCCCTCCTTGCTCACCCCACCCCACTCTTTCAGTAGGTCGCCTGGTGTAGCAGTAGAAGACAAGAAGGAAAGACAGACAGGAGCTGACCCAAAGGAAGAAAACATCCAGTGACAGACGGACAGACACCTTGCTGCTTGTGAGCAAGCACGCAGCATCAGCAACATCCAGTGCAGCAAAAGTGGCACCCAGAACATTTGCACTTTTAAAAAATTGGTTTGGATTTTTTTAAAATTGCTTTTCAATGCCATTATCTAATACTTTGGAAAGTGGAGGGAAGCAGGATCATGACTTTTTAAAATTAGAACAGCTACTGATGATGTAAAATTGAGTTCACTGGGACTCAAAGAATTTTATATACTGTATATAAATATATATGTAAATTGTACAGTTGTCTTGTACAGGGGTTGGAGTCACTGTTCTGTTCCTCCCTTTGCTTTTGAAGGCTGTTAGGGTTAGAGGGACACTTTGCATATAATGGATTATAGTAATGCATTCATTTCTGCCACCAAGCCATCAGTCAGTGGTGAGCCTGAACAGCACCTCCATGCAGAAAGGAGCCAGTGTATCAGCATGAATTGTTCTTGCAGATGTGCACATAGTGCCCCAGATACCAAATGCTTCTTGAGGGCAGCTGAACCCCTTTTTTTACCATAAAGCTCTCTGCAACTTAGGCAATTGGGCTTTTGAGGGCACAGATTTCATGTAAGTATTGGTGCACTGCAAAGCTGCTTAAAGTAGGGATAGGAAAGGGTTCTATTAGGGATGTACAACAGTAGTGTGTGCACCTGTTGCAAGTTGGGCAGAAATTAAATACAAATACATTGCTATTCATGCTCAGATAACATGCTTAGCAAAGCTGCT
This sequence comes from Agelaius phoeniceus, assembly GCF_051311805.1. NCBI lineage: Eukaryota > Metazoa > Chordata > Aves > Passeriformes > Icteridae > Agelaius > Agelaius phoeniceus. The sequence goes on along the minus strand of NC_135270.1, from coordinate 29,960,187 downwards.
CCGTGCCTCTGGAATCTAAAGCTGTAAGAAGGATGTGGGAGCCGTAGGCCTAGTAGAGTCAGTGGAGTGAAGTCTTGCATCTTCTGCTCTGACAAAGTGTTCATCTGTATGTTGTACAGCAATAAACATTTTGAGAAGCCTGCTAAAAGCAGCATTAGCCTGCCTTGTGCTTTGCTGAAGAGCAAAGGACATACTTGTCAGTGCAGACAGACACAATTGCTGCTGTCCCCAAGAGTCTGCTTTCCTTATGTTGCAGCAGTACAGCTTGGGCCATGCTCACTGGTGAAGGTCTGTCAGCAGTGACTTTCTTGTCCTTGGTGGTTGTGAATCCAAGCTCTGCTCCTGCACACTGGTGTGCCTGCCCACTTTGCCTGATTTGCTGTTGCCAGTACCTCCTGGGTACTGTGACATGGGGGTGTGATCAGCAGTAACAGTGAAGGCTTGGAGAGAGGAGTCTGGTGTTCTTGGAGGCCACAGGGGCTGTGTCAACCACTAGCAGTTTTGGTAGAGTTGTTTCTTTGGCAGGAGTGCCCATATCAACAATCCTAGATTTGGGCAGAGTGTGATGGGACACGCAGAGTTTTGCTTTGTGTATTTGAAACCACTGGCAGCACTCGCCTGTTCTGAGCAGCCTTCCACTTCTGACCTGGTGATCCTTCTGCCACTTATCTCTGGACCAAGAACCTGTTAGAAGAAACTGTAGTGAAGATGATGAAATGACATGCTAATATGAGATCACACCAACAATAACTTGTAACAGCAATAGGTAACAGTAGAGATTGGACTCATCCTTCAAGGCTACGTTGCTTTGGTAAAAGATAATACAATGCAACATCTTCACTCTGTCATGTCATTGTGACAATAGCATGAGAGAAATACATCACCAAAATAAAGTGTCCTGATGCAGTAAGTTAGTGCTTGTTGACAAAATGGAAAGTTAAATAAAATAAAAACTAACAAGCTTTTCTATAAACACCTGATTAAGAGTAGTAATAAGTCTTCCTCTGGGAAGTATATTGGAGCTAATTAAAACGTATGGCATGGTTAAAAACACTTCTGGTAATATCTGAAATGTACATCATACCATCATAGTACAAAGAAGTCATCTCTTATGCAAGAGCAGATCCTGCTGCTGGATCTTCATGGTTTCTCACATACAATGTATGTGCTTTTTTGGCCTGCAAGCTCCCACCTTCTTGATTGCTTCTTCTCTTGTTGTTCTTTGGGGTTGTTTTTTTTTTTTTTTTTTGTTTGCTTGGTTGGTTTTTTTGGGGTTGTGTTTTTTGTTTTGGTTGTTTTTTTGGTTTGTTTTTTTTTTTAATGCCCTGGGCACATCTTTTGTGTGTTGAAATAATTTGGTTTAGTGTATAGTTAGAAATGTCCATGCCACACTCACTAGTCCTATTGTAGGGAGTAAAGAATGAAACCAACTATAAAAAAACTCCTCTCCATTTTAATATTCTAGTTTTAGGAATTAAAAGTTCTGACAGCTGTGTTGGATGGTGTTTGGTGGTATGGAGTTTTTGGGTTTTTTTGTGGGTAGGGTTTTTCTTTGTTTGGTCAGGGTTTTTTTTTAATGTATAGTTCTATCCAGCAGAAACAGACAATTGGATGTCTCTAGGAATTCTATCAGCCAAACACTGGGGCTGGGAAATGCCCCACAAGATTGTGGAGGGACTGCAGAGCTGCTAAAACTCCCTGCATCTTCTGGAAATAAACCAGCCAGCCACCACTCCTGTGGTTGTTATATAACTCCTTCTGCTGACCTCCTTTTTCTCATCCTTGTGCCCTTCCCCTCCAAGAGGCCTGCACTCACATGTCATTTGCAACTGAAATTGGGTCAGTTCTTCAAGGAAGGCAAACAAGGGGTGGCTGTTGGTTAACTTTGGTATTTGTGGATATTCCTTTTGCTAGGCCAGGGCTGACTTTATGGATGGATTGGGGACCAGGCATAACATTACTTTCCTTTGTCACAAGACAATTCCAAGTCCCTGCATCTTGACTTGCTGAAATTGCATGGGTCTCTGAGCAGCTTCTGGCAACACTTGTACACTGCCATGGAAGGCCCAACCAGCATGATTGTGTAATGTCCAGGGAGAGATCAGGTTACTTGTTCTGAGTTTGTGTTGGAGGATTGTGCAGACCATTCTGGTCCTGATTGACATAGGCCATGCTATGAGCTGTCCAAGAACCTGTACTCATGGATGAGAGCAGTGCCTCAGCTGCCCGTTTTCCCTCTTGGTTTTATTGCCAGTCCACCTGGCTGCTGGGCCAGATCATCCTTATCCGGTGCTTGTAAGCAGTCTTTTGCTCTGCCTTGCATCAGTAGCATCTTCCTGAAGCTGGGACACAGGGAGTGTCAGTGTTGTGTCTGAAAGCAGACCTGGGCATGTGTCTCCTCGTTCTTCAAGTCCTGCTGGGCCTCTCCAGCTCTGCTTTGAATGACGGCTGTAAACGGCTGGGACAGAGAAGAGAACCAGGACTCGACAGTGCAAGTCATCTGTTTGTCCTGCCAGAAGTAAAAAATCTTTCTTTCTTGCTGATCTTCCAAGGGCATAGTGTGTTGTAGGAAATTGCATTACAGTGGGATTCATTTGTGGGAAGGCACTGCTTTCCATGGCCTGAGTTTATATTGAACTTACCTGCCCCAGCGCATTTCTGCCTATGGTAAATTTGTTAAACTGAAAGGCATCTGGTTTTGGTTTTGGTTTTGTAATAAAATAGATAACTTTTGCTCCAGTGTCTTGTGGTGGTTACTTGTTGAATCTTGATTTCCAGTTATTCCTACAGTGCTGTAGGAGAGGGAAGGGGACTTTGCTCCTTGCAGAGTCAAGTGTCAGTCGGTGGTTGGGTTTGGAGGTCTGTGATGTTTCTCCCCTGTGTGTAAACCTCCAGGCTGAGAAGAAGCTCCAGAGTGCATCTCTGTGGTTTGATGACAGCTGTCTGAATCTGCCCAGCCTGCTTAGAAAGGCTGTGAAGCTTCAGCAGGAGCATAGAGATGATTGTAGAAGGTGGGATGTGGGATCTTGTAGCACAGTCTCCCCACACCACAGGTGGGAGACAGGCTCTGGACCTTGCACGTCCTCACAGCTCCCTTTCACATGGGAGCCCCATACTTTACTTTGCAAGTCATGTCTTGCTACATGGGAGTCTGAAATAGTATCTTCTAGCTGTTGTCCAAAACCTTTTAATCCTCAAAGATGGTGAGTAACATGCCATGCTGGAAAGCTGCTGCTGTTTAAAAGATAGGTTTTTCTAGGCTACAAGGGAGTGCAATTCATCAGAGGCTGCAGCACCAGGTCCATGGCAGAGGAGGCCACACACTGATCCTTTCAAGTGCATTTGACCAGCTTTGTCATCACTGTCATTTCACTTGATCACATGTAAATCTTTGCAATGAATAAGAAGCCAACTCATTTATTGCACTTGGAAGGCAAGGCAGTTGCAGTCCCAGGGGAGGATTTCTGCTTGTATGGTAGTCACAGGCTGGATTGCTTGTAGGTTGTCAGAGAGAGCTCTGCTAAGTCTTTCAGTGCAAATTCAACAATAAAAGAAGTAAATGCAGAGGTGTGACAGCCACTGTGCCTCTGTCAAGAATGGACTGGCCAGCCCACTTAATTTCCTTGTATTACCAAGGGTAACAAGTTCTGGGGCTAAGGGAAGAGCAGTAGTTGTTATATCTGGGGTCCTGCAGGACTTAACTAAAACCAGGAAAAGGATATTTTGAAAAAGAAAAGACCAATTCCTTGGCCATGCTTCCTGCTTCTGGAGTTAATGTAAGGTACCTCAAGAGGCCTTCACCCTTTCCCTGGCAGTGCTGCCATTCTGTGGGCAAGTCAAAAGGACTGAAAATCGCTTGCTTCTGCCTCTGCTTCCAGCAGTGATACTGCCATTCTCTTCCTTCTCCTCCAGCCTTTTATTCTCTTATCTGTAACAGCATAAGTAACATAATTGACCTGCAGAATGTTGACCTTCTAAATTCTCAGCAGCCACCCCTTACAAGCCATTTCAGGCAAAATACCTTGGAAACTGTTCAAAAGCTGATATTAAATTGGACAGAACATCTGCAAAATTATGCTCCTTAGTTTGGAAAACACCTTGAATAGGAAATGGGTTAAAAAAATGCCAGCTTAGGAACCAGGAGTCTTAACAGCTGAGTGTTTTGTATGGAGTGTTTGCCAGAACACCCAAGACTGGCTTTGGGAAGCAATTGTGCTTTTTGTAATTCTGCTGAGGGCTTTTTTTACTGATGTTAATGGTAGGTTTTGTTTTTCAAAGGGACCTTCCCTGTGCACTCCAGGAGTTGTCTAGCTTTGGTTCAGAAACACCACAAATTCTATGCTGTGTGTTGTAGCACAAACCTATATCCCTCCCCATCTCCTGCAAAAGTATAAATGAACATTTATTCCACATTATATTTTCTTTCAGCACATTGGCACTGGGCCAAGGAGAGGGGCCATGGCCCCACCGTGTGCTCATTCAGCCCACACCCAGAGCCCAGGCAGTGGCGGTGGGTGGCTCTCTGCCCCAGCTGAGCTAGACCTGTGCTGTGCTGCAGGCATGGGGTGCACACTGGGCAATGAGGGAGGCAGCTGCTTGTGGTTCCAGTGGAGACTGAGGTTTCCACACCTTGCCTCCTCTCTGGTGCCAGCAGGAATAACTCAGGTCTCCTGCATCCAATTCACAACTAGGTGGCCCTAGTTTGGACCTCAGAGAAGTTTCTTGGTGCAAGATCCGGAAGTCTGAAGTACAGATGAATACAGCTCACCTTATTAAAATAAAGAAATTCAATCCCAGTATAAAACAGATCCTTAACTCATTGCCTTATGGTGTGTGAACAAAGGACTCTGGTGAAACAAATTCTGTTTGTAGCATCTCTCTGCTGTGCTTCAAGCACTTTAAAACTGCAGTTTGAGTGTCCAGTGTCCCATTGCACAGCACAGCCCTGGCCTTGCATAGCACTAAATGCCACTGCTATCTCCCTCAGTCATGATTTTGGCTGGGACCATTGAAGGGATTCCTGCTGGCTTCACCCTGTCAGAAGAGGGCTGACACAGCATCTGGCTGAGGAGAGAGCTATTTCTGAAGTGACTTGGATGTTCCCACTCTGAGCTGGCAGGTTGTCTCAGAGAAAGCTGCATGAAGGTGGTTGAGGCTGGATTGTTCACCTGCAGCCCAACATGAAAGTGAATTTTTGCATCTCTGGAGCTATTAAAATTGTTTCAAGTTAATGGTTTAAACTGCAAAAATTATGAGAGGACTTTTGCCCGCTCTAGGAGACTGCAAAGAAACCTTGTCCATCTGCAATCACAGAAGTCCACCCCTCCCCAAATATGCCTGCTAACTGGAATTTGGACAATGACAGGAATTTAGGATAAAGGGGATACTGTTGTCCAGTCATCCCACGTCTGGGGAGAAAAATGCATTCACTAGTGACACTGGAAGAGAGACTGGAATGCTGATGGCTCAACAATCATGGGGCAAGCTGCAGGTGAACAATCCAGCCTCAGCCACCTTCATGCAGCTTTCTCTGAGACAACCTGCCAGCTCAGAGTGGGAACATCCAAGTCACTTCAGAAATAGCTCTCTCCTCAGCCAGATGCTGTGCCAGCTCTTTTCTGATAAGGAAAGAGGCAAACCCTGTGAGGAGGGTACTGTCTCTTTGTCCTTACTCAAGTGAACTCAGCTAACTCCCCAGCTGGGGAAGCACCAGGACATTCATACATAGCCTGAAGGTTTTGGGCCATACATAGCCCCTAATGGGCCATAATGGAATCAACTTCCTGATGTTATGGGTGGGTGTATTGTCTTAGAAGGTGTCAAAGACTCCTGAACTGATCCACAACATTACCTCATCCAGTTAAAACTCCCTGCCCCAGGGGAGGTACCAGGGTGTTCCTACCTGAACGGGAGTGAATATAAATCCAGCAGATGTTGTGTTTTGGGGATTTCACGCCACCACTTGTTCGGGAGTTCCCCCACCACATGATGGAGTCAGTCTGCAACTACCACTTTGACCAAGAAACATGAAAATTGCAACAACCAAGTCTCATTGTGAGGTCTACAGGTGACATTTCAACTCTTATCCTTCCCTTCTCTTTCTTACCCATTTTCTTAAGCAGTATTTTTATGCTTTAGTATTGCCATATACATACATACATAACAATGACAAAAATGGCTGTTTTACAATGCAACCAAATGGTTCTACAATAAACTCTACATGTGTGTATTAACAAAGACCACTCATTCAGTGTCATTTCACTCCACTCAGTCCCAAGAGACCTATTAGCAAGAACCTGGGCTACCCTTGCCTTCTGCAGTGGGTTCTAACACAAGTGTTGAGATGTCTGCTGCAAGCTTTTTCTCCTCAAAATGCACTTGGATACCAGACCTTGGTAATATCAAGTACTTAGACTCCAAAAAACCGAAACATCAAATACAAATTAATTCAGAAAACTCATAGGCAGGATCTGTGAAGAGATGTCCTAAATGATAAAAGAGATCTGGGGACTGATAAAAGGAGTCATAGTCCAAATAAGAAACTATCTTGCTGCAAGAGAAATGAAGTGTAAGTAGAGATCAATAAAGTGGATCAAGAGCTCTTCAACATCCTGAAGCATAAGAAGAAAAAATATGAAATGTGGGATGGGTGCTGGAGCATTGCAGACTACACGTGAGCTGCCAGGAGACTTAGAGAGAGCATGGCAACATCACCTAACTGGTGACAAAGGAAATCCTAGAGAATTACAGACCTGATACCTCTCTGTGAAAACCTCAAGGAGCAAGTTACTGACCACTTATTCTCTAATCCTCTAAAGATTAATAAATTTGTAAATAGATGGCAGGAATGGGTTTGTTGAGGTTTCACTAAGGACAAATAATTTCAAACTAATTTGATTCCATTCTTTGACAGGATAACTCGCCTTGTGGCTGGGGGGAACAGCACTGGATGTGATATGTCTTGACTTTGGAGAGGCTTCTGGCACTGTCCCAGAAGACATTCTCATAAGCGAACCGAGGAACTGCAGCCTATTTAGATTCACAACACGTTGAATTCAGTGTCAAAGTCAGAGAGCTTTCTGGGGAGATCTTCCCAGTTGTGGTCCAGAGTCCAGATCTATTCAGTATTTTCAGCAGTAGCTTTTAGAAATTGCTTTGCTATAAATTTTCCTGGTGATACCCAGTGTGGGGTGGGGTCCTGGGGGAGGTGTCTGTCACCACCTATGGAGGGTAGTACATGAGTGGTTGATAATTTGAAGAAACAATCCCAGTCAACAGGATGAGTTTCAGCAGATGCATGGGATAACCCTGCCATGAAGCAGCTGTGAGAATGTGCAAACAAAGCGAGACCCACTGGGCAGCAATCCTGTAGAAGTGACTTCTCAGAGGCTGGGAAAAGAAAAAGTGGAGAACCTGAAGGACTGTGGTACATACAAAATCCTCTTACCATAAGGATAATAGTGAGCTGTTTTCTATGCCCTTGTTAATGAAACAAGAAGAAAAAAAATTAGCAATGCCAACAGAAACCCTGCATTTGGCTTTGCTTTTAGTTTCTGCCCAAGATGTTCCATAAGAAGAGGAGGCAATCAAATCTCTGGTAGCTTGAAGAGCTTATTTGGACACCCCTTGTGTTAATAGAGACACAAAGGTGCTCTCTACAATATGAACATCCTTAGTGCCAAGGCTGTGCCATGGGGACTTTCTGAGAATACTTTTGAAGCTTTTGTGTTGAGATTTTATTCCCCCTACAGCTTTTTCATGCATACAGGTTGTACTCATAATTCCCACAGGATGGAATCAGTGTTTTTGTAATGGAAGCTTATTTTCTTCAATATCAGAGGCATCTTCCTGGGAAGGTATTTGTAACTTCACAACTTATACCCTAAAAAAAAAAATCTGTTTGAAGGGTTTATTTCTTTAATTCACCCAAATTTCACATGTGTTTCAAAGTACTTCTTAGGCCTGTGAAGTTTTTTGTTGTGTTCTTGAAACTGGGCCCATTTCTGAGTGCATGCCCAGCAACAAGTACTAGGTAGGTCATGATTATTCTTTTAGCCACAGCTGCCACTGAGCTCGCCATGTACATGGCAACAGCAATGGTGCAACCTGGGGCATGGGTGAGTGCTTACATCTAAGTGCAGTGGGAGCATCTGCTGAGCTCATCCACCTCACATCATGCCTTTAGACTCCATATCTGAGCTCAAACAGACTCCCCAGGGCACGTGTAGGTAAGTGCAGTGTGGAAAAGGCACCAAGGGTATCTGCTGTTGGCAGTGGGGCAAAAATATGAGCAAACCCCACCAGCCACCTGCAGGGATGCCCTGAGGCCCTTGGGTCTGCTCTGCCCCTGCCACCTACTTTTGGCCAAAGTCCAGACCTCCTGGGTGAAGGGAAGGCAGGGAGGAGGGATAAATTCACTCATGGTGTTAATTATCTATGTATTTTAAATGACTCATTTAAATACCAGGAGGTGCTTAATCCCCTCCTGTGACAGAGGCAGGTTGGGAGCACAGTGTGTTCTGCTGGGCACTGGCACACACAGCTCTGTCATTAGCAAGCTGGCTGCTGCTGGCACATACACACGGATGACAATGTCATTAAAAACATTTTTTCCATCTAATACTCCAAAGGTTATTCTTGGTGACAAGTGCTTTCCAGCTTGTGGCCAGGGCTGAGCAACTGCTGCTTCCATTTGTGCAGACCGGCTCCTGCACTGAATCCATATTCAAGCATGACCAGGTCTCTTGGATGCCTTTCTGTTATCTCATCTACATCTACACCTATGTCCTATGGTGCTGTCAGGTGGATGAGATGAACTGAGGTCTTGCTGACTCTATTTATCTGACCAGTGTCCAGGTACAACAGAACTGGGTGTCCTCCAAAATGCTTTCCCAAGGCAAAGGGCTATGCTGGTGGAGACAGGCAGGTAGGCACCATCCCACACCAGCAGCTGAAGCCTGAGGAGGCACATGCAGCTGATGGGGACTTCTCCTGGCAGATGGGGCTGTGGAGAGGCATCCTGTTGGTACTTAGGGATGGAGAGAAGTGGAGGGGTCCTTCCATGCCAGGGACCACAAGTGACCTACAAACCAGTCCAGCAGCCCCAGACATGGAATCAGAAGATATATGAATCATGTTTTGTCTGAGCTTGTCCAGAAGAGTCCTGATCACACCAACACCACAGTAATTGCCAGAAAGGTAACAAGGTCCAATCCACATGCTGCAAATGCCTCCTTCCTAACTTAAAACCTTTGGTCAGTGTCTCTAACAAACACTTCCATTTCTCATTGTACTGTACAATAACAGATTCCTGATGCTTGCACACACTCCTCTTACTAATTCCAGCTTTCTCTGGCTTGGCCCCCCTTGGTCCTGGATCTAAGCCTCCAAAGCTGTGGGAACCAGGATACTTCTGTGCAGCAGTGGCAGAAAACCAGCCCCAATGAGCCCCAACACCCCCAAAAAATCCTCTTGGTCCCATCACTGGAGTCAAAGATGAGCCAGAGACAGAGCTGGAACTTGTGTGTTTGCCCTTAGGTCAGGAGCAGGTGTGCTCTCTTTGGGCAGGAGCTGTCCAGCAGGGCAAGAGGTGGGAAGTGACCCCAGAGGCCCATGGAAGGGGGTGGGAGTGTGCAGGACCCACTAGGGCAGTGGTCTCTTCTGCTTTGCCAAGCTCTGGTTGCCCAAGAAAGTGACATCCAGGGCTGCCTTTCCTATGAGTGCCCAACTGGGAATTCTTCCACCCCACTTGGTCATTTTGCATTGCACTGTGAGGTGCCCAAGCCCCAGTCTCACCTGGAACCCCAGAACTGGAGTTAACATAACACTCATACTGTCAGGCAAAGATAGAGGATTGGGGTTATGGGCTGCAGCAGCTGCCCCTATGCTTCAGAGGGCAGGCAGGAACAGTTCTAGCTCAAGGGCCAATGTAAAGGGCATTTGAGGGTCAGGTGTCCAAATGCAAGTGGAAAAAGTCAGTCAGTGATGACACTGGGTGAGGAGGCAGCATGGTACTGGCCAAAACAGGGACATAGTTCCTGGAGAGTTTTTGGGGGACAGGTGTGGATATCTCTTTGCCAAACTCTTCTTTACCCAAAGGCTGATTTTTGACCAGCACCCATGCAGGACAGCAAAACCTTTGGGGTGCTGTGGGTGCCCTTTGTGGCAACAGTGATGGGAAGCAGCCAGAGGTACCACTGGCCCCACACCATCCATGGCCCTTGGACTACGTCCCCATAGCATAGTAGGCCCCAGGGACAAAGCAGCTCCTTTGATCCCCTTGGCTTTTCTTTCCTGATGTCAGGATGTGTTATTTACTCTCAACCACAGCAGTGATGCAGGGGAGGAGGCAGAAAGGGAAGATGTGCAGCCCAAAGCACAAGGGCTCCTGGGAGGGGCCAGCAGCTGTTATTGCAGGCTGCCATGGGAAGCTGATGGGAGAAACAAAAGGGAAAGATCATCAGCAACAAAAACAGCAGCAAAACCTCTCTGCCAGCTAGACAGGGCCAAGGGCTGCAGGGTCCTCCCAGCAGCACCAAACCAGAGGGCTGGGGTGGTGGGGTGGGGGGACAACCAGACAGAGCCATTTTAACCAAGTCCAGGCAGCTGCCTCAAGGAAAAGAGAAGCGAGCAGAGAGCAAGACCTGAAATGAAACAACAGCTTCAGAAAAAAAATCCCCAAAGGCACCAAACCTGTTGTGTTTTTTTAGCTTGCATATTTTTTAATGGAGTAAAAAAAAATAAAATAAAAGGAACATGCCACAGATGTCAGCCTGGTGCAGATCACCCTTCTGCATGGAGGGCACCAGGGGCCCCATACAGTTCCCTCATGGCAAGCCAGTCCTACCCCACACCCCTTCCCTGCAGTCAGCTGGAGAAGGAAGTGGATAAAAAGCACACAGTGGATACACCACAAGCACAGAAGAAGAGCACAGCAGCACCCCAGGCTGGGCTTTAGCCAGGGATGGCTATGCTGGCACGGGCAAAATAAAAACTCAACAGACTCTGTATGTCGCAGTTAAAAACAGCAACAACACCAATCTCCCCTTGAGAGCTGCATGTTGAACCCCCACAAAAAACATTTGGGGAGACTCTTGTAATTTTCCTTTAGTGTCACACATATGAGCTCTGGGGCTGATGGGCAGTGGCAGCAGCTGCTCTTGGTGGCTGCTGGCACTACTGGAGCCAGAAGGACCAGTGAGCTCAGTGGGAGCCTGGCCTTGGGGGTCTCTTTCCCATCTTTTTTAGGTCCTTTCCCAGAGGCATGGCAAAGGGAGGGTAAGGAGGCAGGGTTGGATACTTGGTAGCTTCAAACCCAGTGGCTTTCACTCATTCTGGGCTCCCACCAACAAAGCTCAGGCTGCTCATCTGAGAAGGATCCCTCTTCTCTGCCTCATGTATACACATTTATATATAGATATCTGGTAAACATTTTGTATGAAAATAAATACTTCATCTGCGTTTTAAGAACCATCATTGCCTCCATCTAGCGACCTGCTATAATGTTACGTCTTTTTGTCCATGACAATCTTGTTCCCATTGCTTTTTCCCTAATCCATGGGCACCTCCTCCCTGCCTCCTGGGGCAGTCAAAAGCACGGCAGCAGGCAGAGCTTTACCCTTTGGCAGCCCCTCTCTTACTTTCTGCCTCCCAAAGTTTGGCTTATTTTAGGGAACTTGATGAAAATGGTTCCCTTTTACAGCACCTGTTTCATGATAGAAGAAATTATCTTCATCTCAAAAACACTTTACAAAGAGTAGGATTTTAACATTCTCTTACAGGGCTCTCAATTAAGAAATATGTTTCTAGATAGCACTGTTTATATAGATATAGGTATAGTTTTTATTTATTTTATTACCAACCCAACATTTCAATTTGCAGTTGTTGATGTAACTTATGACATACTCTCATGGTGGTGGGTTTTTTTCTTCTTTATCCTTAAAAAGAAATGCATTTCAAATTAAAATGATGCTTTTTTGTCTGTCTGGTGTTCCTAAAAGGTATTTGAGATGATGTAGGAGTCCTGATGTGGGTGGCAGTTTTTAAGCCCGTACCTGTCAATGGCCTGGAGACCACCAGCAAGGTGCAGGTGCTGTGAAAAATGGCGTAGCGACAGAATGGAAGCCATGGCACAGCTCTGGGTGGGATGGTGCTGGGAACATATGGGCACACTATCCAGGTTCTCCTGAATTCATTTCCACCTCTGAGCAGGAGGCCCACACAGCCAACCTGCCACCACCACCATCCCAAGGAGCCACTGCTGTTTTCCCTGTCCCCCTTGCTCCCCCCAGGGCAGGATGTTTTATTTCTTTAACAGTTGTAAATTAACATATTTTTCTCTCCCTGCAGTGCCACGAGCTCAAAGTTAATTATACAAAGAGAAATGCCATAGTCAAAATATACATGACACATATTGTATTAGAGGGTTGGGGTTTTTTCTCCTTCCTTTTTTCTTAGCCCAGGCAGGTGATTGAGATGCTACATGCTCCAGCTTTTGTCACTAAATGTGTGTGACTGTGTGTCTGTGTTTGTATTAAAAATATATCAGTCTTGGGATGTTCTTAAAAAAGAAAGAAATGGAAGGCAGCAGGGGAGGAAATGGGTAATAGTGAAAAAGTTTTTTGACTGTGTCACAGTCTTTTGTGGCTTCAGAAATACACATGTTCAGTTCCAGCACTGACGGCAGCTTGAAGCTTTGAGTTTAACTTTTTAACATTTTTTGGATTAAGTAGTAAAAAAGAAAAGAAAAAAAGAATCAGCGTGCTCCCCCAGAACCAAAAAGCAACGAGCAAACAGAAAAAAAAAAGAAAAAAACCCCCACAAATTCCTGAACCAGACTTCTGTAATTCTCAACTAGTAAAAATGAGGAAACATCTCCTTACAGTGGAGGGGTGCTCAGCAGGAAAGGAGATGACCCCCTGTGGGAGAGGTGGCCTTTGGAGATAGTTGAAACTTTCATAATTTCATTGAATAGGGTCAGTGCCTGGGTTTATTGTGTTTTATTTCAACACTTGCCATTGTTGCTTTCTTTTGTACCATTTTTGGATGGGTTTTGTCTCTTTGTTTTTTTCACTCTGTGATGGTTTTGCCCTTCTTGGCACGCAGCTGTCCGACGGTCTGGGCAGCGGCAGCCCCTGACAGACGGCCGTCCGTCCCTCCAGTGAAACTGCGCTTCCAGGACTGGTGTGCGGTGAGGTAACAGAGGAGGGGTCCCTCCCCCGGCAGCACCGTCCCTCCACCACCGCCTAAAACCCCTTGATGTAGCAATAGGCCTCCAGGGTGGCGAAGAGGATGTAGAGCAGCCAGAGGCTGACGAAGAGCAATGTCGTGGCCACTTTGCACCCTCGGGGGCCGCCCAGCTCCCCCCCAAGGTGGGGCCGCCGGCGGTAGAGGAGGACGCTGATGCAGATGAAGGCGAAGATGGTGAAGAGGGTGACGGAGAAGGCCAGGGTGCCTGCTGACACCTGGAACTCCTGCCCCTGCGACGCCCAGTAGATCGCTGCCACTGACCATGCCAGCCCGATGCCCAGGAAGACGTTGACAGCGTTGCTGCCCGTGACGTTGGTGATGGAGGCATCAGCGTACATGTCCTGGACGGCTGCGGCTTTGCTGGCAAAGGTGTCTGGGGTTGAGGGAGGAGGGAAGGAGAAATCACTGGGGGTCCAACAGGAGAAACAGACAACCCTTCATGCCTGGGGGACAAGGGAGGCTCGGGTGTGTCACCAACCAGGTTAGGACACAGACCAAGAGGCGCACAGTCCCCTCCTAGGTTCAGAGATCCCATGTTGCCAAAAAGCAAGGTGCAGACCTTGCCTGGAGTCAGGGCTTTGAGAATACCCTTCCCAGACTAATCCCATCCCATGACAGAGCTTCTCCCCTGAAATCAGGAGCAACTCCAGAGGATTTACCTCCCACCCCATCCCCTCCCCACGGCCACCCCACCTGGTACAGAGGTGCCGAAGGCGACGAAGACAACGGCAGTCACCGAGTCCTTGAGGCCAATGGTGCAGCCAAAGTGGGAGGCGAGGTCGCCGATGACGGCCGTGAGCATGCCGATGATGAGAATGGAGACGATGAAGCAGGCCCAGCCATTGCAGTACTCGGTGGGGGGCACGCAGGCAAACAGCACCTTCCAGAAGACTGTCAGGAAGTGCATCACGTAGTCAAAGCAGGATGGCAGGCGCTCCTCACCAGACTCATCCTCGTCCTCATCACCTGCTGCAAACAACATGGAAGGAGCGGTCCAGCATTCATTCCATTGGGGCAGCTCGTGCTTGTCTCCTCCACCCCAAGGCTCCAGGGATTCTGCTCTACTGGGACAAGGTGGAGTGGTGCTGGCCATGACAGTGAATTCAAGGCACACCATGTCCTTCAGTGATGGATGAGGCTTGGCAAAAAGAATGTCTCCTAGGGACCCCAGAGCCCTCAGGGATGGGGAACAATGTAATGGGATGTTGTACCCACAGAGGAGCAGCCCTGTCCCTGAACACAGGCAGTCACACAGGAGGTAGTCAACCTGTGGTGATCACCATTGAGTGGCATGAAGAAATTATGCGGGCAAGTGATGTTTTGGACCAAAACTAGTGGAAAGTAATAAAATTGGGAAACTGGAGAGATCTTTTAATCCTCCTGCTCCAGAGCACAGGCTGGGCTATCCACTGTCTCCTATACAGCTGGGTGAAAAACACCCCTTTGAGGCAGATGCGAAACCAACCATCAAGGAAAGGTTCAGAAAGATGCCAAACTGCCATTAATGGCATAGATGTGCCTAAAACACCTTCCCCACAGCTGCCTGGCTCTGAAAGCAGTGAGCTCTCTCATCAGACAACAGCTGGCAAGTCTCTGGGCCTCTTCCTTTACCAGCAGCTGCCTCATGAGGCAACATCTCCAGTCTTCATGTGGTAACTCTTCCTACTCCCAGGAACTCTACTGGCTATGACAGGACATCTCAGGACATCTCCCAGTAGGAGCTACCTGCACTGGCCAGGATCCCAGCAAGGATGGGATTTTGCTGCCTGCACACTGCTCATCAGATCACTGAAGCAGCAGGAGCACCATCATCTGACACAGCCTTTGAAAACTGGCCTTCTGGAGGGCTCTGCACCAGAAGATGGATCTCCTGGGCTCCTCACTAATTTACCTGCAAAAGCCCACTATATTTGGAGCAGAGGAGCTCTTTGGACTGGCTTTGCTGATGGGTGACCACAGCTGAGCATTAGTGACCAGGGAGATGCTGTCATTCCAGGATGCATGAATCCTGTGGATGTTCGTATGGATTTTCTGATGTCTCACTCACCTGCGCTCACAGTAATGGCCTCCATGAACTGGTCCCTCCAGGAATGTGTCCCTACAACCAAAGCCAGGTTTGTCTTCCTAATCAGCTTGTCCACGGTGCTCTGTTGTGGGAATAAAGATGCACAGCAGTTAAACCAGCTGCTAGTGGGCAAGGATGATCTTGCAGTACATTGTGGTCTCACAGACCCCTTCCAAACCATAGAAGTGTCACAAGCACTCTCCTACTAGCTAGATTAGGCCATGACTAGGGTTGAGCCCACCTTCTCGCTGGACTGGCTGATCCAGACCTCACCAGAGCCAGCTCGTTTGCCACATCTCAATCCTGAATAGGTTCCTTCTTCCCTCAACCCCGCCTCACCAGAGACAGCTTTGCTCCTGCATCCTCCTGCCCACTGGCTTCTTCTGCATCCATCAGGGCCTTCTTGCCTTTCTCTGTCCACCCCCACCAACCAGCAGCTGCTACTTTTGACATTTCTTGTAGACTTCATCCACCCTTAGCTGCATTACATACTTCTTTTCCTCTCTCAACAACCTTTTCCAGCACATGCTGCCTCCTCAGTCCTGCTCTCCAAGGCTGCTCGACAGTGCCACATGGCTTTCCCCTCCTGGAGGACCCCTAGGACACCTACTGACCTTGAACTCATAGGACTCCTCAATGATGACTTCCAGTTTGGGGTGCTCGCCGAGTATTGGTTTGCCCATCTCTGCTATTCTCTTGGCTTCCTCCTCTTCTACTGTCATCTTCCGCTCAGCCACCTCTGTGAAAGCAAGGCCAACACCAAGCTGTGGGCAGCAGCCCTCCAGGACCTCCAGGGCACCATGGGGGCTTGTCTGAAAGGCCTGAACATGGGCTGCTGCAGACTCCTCACAGCAGTTTGGGGGGCAGTGGTGGGGTGTTTGACCACAGAAACAAAGGACCGAGATTTCTGAATATCAGTCACCAAGAGCATAAGCAATGTGGTTTTAATTTATTAACAAAAAAACCCTTAAATGTTTCTTCAGTCTGCATTGGTGCTCTCAGTTGACACCCACTCTCCCATCACCCCTGCAGCAGCCACAGTTTTGGGGAGAGCAAGGTACCAAACCATTCTGCCATTTGGCAGAAGTGCCCTTTAAGACCCTTCTAACACCCTGACATGCTCCCTCATTTGAATTAACAAGAGACAGAGCCTTTTTTCCCCCTTTGAGTAGAAAATCATGGGTGGCTCCTTGTGCCACTCAGTGCTTGATCTAACACTCAGACACACAGTCACAACCACACGTAAACCACACATGAATTGGAAAAATGAACAAGTAATGAAACAAGTAGTTTTTTCCATTCATAATACTGCAAAGGTGCTAAGGCACTGGAACAGGTTGTCCAGAGAAGGTGTGAATACCCTGTCCCTGGAATTCCAAGACCAGGTTGGATGTGGTGTTTGAACAGCCTAGGGAAAGGTGTCCCATGGGAGTGGGGTTGAAACCAGATGATCTTTAAGATTCCTTCCAACACATTCCATTCTGTACTTCCGTATTTAGTTTTTGCTGAAGGAAAGTAAACCAGGACCCTGGGTCAGCAGCATGCTGAGATGACCCTGTGTCAGGCTCGATCTCGCTGATGACCCAGCTAACCCAGCAAGGTGCCTCAAGAGGGTTCTGGTTGCCCAGATGGCAAGGAGCATCCCAACCAGCTGGAAGGGTGCCTAGGCCTGGCCCAGGTCTTGTCTTCCACCCACAGCCTAAGTGCAGGAAGATGCTGATGAGCTCTCTGTAAAACTGACACCTCAAGAAAGGGGCTGGCTTTCCCCTGGCTTTCCCGTGCCTGAGCAGTCAGGGTGTACAAGCTCCAATACAGGGCCCAGCTGAGCCTGGTAGTGCAAGCTGGAGCTCTTTAGAACCTGGGAGGGCATATCACCAAGGCAGAGCATCTTGTTCTGGCTAAGCAGTGGGTCAGATGTTACCTGAGGTTTCCTGCAGAGCTTACAAATGCCCAGGTAATGCCTCAGACGTGACCAATCCCATGTGGACTCCAACAGATCTCATACTACACACTAGAAGTCACATAGAAATTATGCAGTCACAGGGAAATCTATTTATAAACTCTGACTTCTCTCTTCATCTGCCTGGCTAGATTGACTGCAAAGGCTGTAAGCCTTGCCAGACCTCCTGTGGCAGGTGACATTATTATAACCCATCACAGAAACAGAAAAGTTGCATCCATCATTTAAAATCAATGATGTACATCAAAACCCTCACTGCCTAGCTCCAAGACAGCATCATCTGGATTTAGGAACCCCTGTAAGTTTAGAAAAAAATTGCACAGACAGAGGAGCACAGCACCTGGAGAAAAAGAGATTCAATGCAGGGGGATGCAGGGGGCACACCTTTTCACTGAAAAGGTAGTTAAGATCAGAATGGGCTGCCCAGGAAGGTGGTGGAGTCACCATCCCTGGAAGAGATCAAGAAAGAACTTGATGTGGTACTTAGTGCTATGGTTTAGTTGACATGGTGCTGTTTTGTCAAAGGTTAGACAATGATCTTGGAGGTCCTTTCCAACTTTAATGATTCTATAGTTCTATGATTCTTTGAAAATGTTCTGCTTTACACTACACTTGGAGGCATGAACTGATGATTATCAAGAACAAGATGTAAGGTACTTGTATTCAGTGGAACAAGGAGTCTCATATCATGTACATCTCTTTTTCTAAGACACAGAACAAGAAAGTCCAGTGTCTTGCTCTGCCTGGGAGTGTGTGAAGATAAGCTGTGTCCATCAATGAAAATGCAGGTGGCTCACACATCATTTGCCATAGCACTTATGACATGACTTTGCTTCTGTCTGAGCTCCTCATAACCTGAAGGTCAGGGGGAAAGGCACCCTCAGCTCCACAAAACCCAGCTTGGCAGATGAGCTTGAGCACATGCTGACATATGCTGACAATACAGAACTGAGCAAAAGCACTACGGCCATCCCAGAAGGGTTGCAAAGCCCAGACTTGGTTGACAGTGTGACTCACTACAACCTTCCCTGGAATAAACACATCTGAAAAGCTGCAGTCACAGTTGGCGGCACAGTCCCTTAGGCTCCTGCCCGCTAGCTGCAGTTGCAGAGCGCAGAAAGCAAATGCCTGGAATCTGAGGAAATGCTCTGAAAATAGGGAATATCAGGCAGCATTTCCTCAACTTAATAACTCCAGGAGAAATGATGCAATGAAACTTCAATCCCCAATCTAACTGATTACAAAAGCCTTTGGCATGGTAAGAGAACATAGAGTCTCACGCAAATGTTGTGCCTCTAGGCAAGGTTGAACTGCAGGCAGGTCTGGAGGCACATGCAATGCAGCAAGTTTTCTTATCTCCACAGGAAATGGTATCCAACACAGCTTTATCCCAGAACCTGGCATCTTGCTTATGCTAGTTTATGTACTTGCACTAGGCAGGACAGTGGAA
Source organism: Agelaius phoeniceus (assembly GCF_051311805.1). Taxonomy (NCBI): domain Eukaryota; kingdom Metazoa; phylum Chordata; class Aves; order Passeriformes; family Icteridae; genus Agelaius; species Agelaius phoeniceus. Next base: position 29,941,464 of record NC_135270.1, on the reverse strand, counting down.
GATGTGAATCCCTCCCTGAGGAGGAAGATCTCCTGCGTCTCCTCTCTGTGTGTGCCACATCCAGGGCGGTTGGGCAGGCTGCATGGGAGTGCCTGCCTGTGTTCACAGGACCTTCCCCTTCTGGCATGTGGCTTTGATGTCTCTGCAAGCCACCTGTGGATCACTTACTAATGCAACAACCAAGGCAATCACTTGCCAGGAAGCTCTTAGAGTAAATCAAGCAACACAACCATGTCCAAGAGTGTCTGTCAGCCTAGGGGCTACATGCTATCATGAGCACAGGACCAGAGACCCCACAAGGTGAAGGTGGTGGGAGTCTGCTATTCCAGAAGGCACCTTGCCAGCAGACTAAGTGCTACCAGAGGCACCTTCAAGCCCTAGGTAAGCCACTCGGAGTGAAGAGACAAACTGACTGGCAAAGGAGACCTTCAGCCTATTGACAGCACACCCAGAGAAACATGAATAAGGGAGGCACTGATGTCACCTCCTCTTCCATGTGTACGGTGAACAGGGCGCAGACAGAAGAACATGGGCACCCAAGATGGCACATCAAAGGGCATCCTGTGGGGACAAGTGATTGAACATGACTGCCCAGCTAGGTCTTTCAATGTCAGCTGCAAGCAAACCATAGGAGAACAGGCACAGGGAGCACGTCCAAATGGGTACCTCATAGAAATGTTAATAGTGGAAGCTTTTGGATAAGGAAGAAAGAAGGTAATTCCTTAATGTCTCATTAAAATTCAGTCACATTTGTGAACGTGCAACAGGAACGTAAAGCACAGAAACCTGACCTAAACCTAAATTTCAAAGGTGCATCTGAAAATATTTAAGCTGCCATTGTATTTTCACTGAGGCTCCATCCTAATGTAGGAGAAAAACACAAGACGCCTATGTCAGTACTGTACTGGATCTTGCTCAATGTACTTATGCAAGTGACCCATAGGTGCTAAATATGAGGCTGCTGACTGTTCTCTGAAATTAAGGCAGTGGCAGGAAAGACAAATTTAGGAGCCCAGCTGATATTTTTTCTCCAGAACCTATACTTGCCATACAGTTAATGTGGGCTGAGCACCTTCAAAGAGCAATATGAAGCACCTACATGATTCCAACAATTCTGCCCACCTATTGTTTAGGACACATGAGCATCTTGGGGTGGGAATCAGTGTCAACCTCTGCAAAACACCAGATCCCATCCTAAGCCTGCTCCAGGCCTGTTGGGTCTGCCTGTTTCAATGGGATGCTGAGGGCTGAGCTGAGCCTGTGTGTACTGACCCAACAGCTGAGAAGGAATAAACTCTTGCACAAACCCCAGTGGCGGAGAACAATCCCAATGCTCTGGCATTTCAGGGAAGCACTTCAGCCAGCACAGGGTGCACCAGCCTGCCTACAGAGCCACAGGAGGTTGCTATCCTCCCTTGCTTCCATAAGTCCTTGCAATCCATCAGGCTGCTCACTTGCTGCAAGTGTGGAATATGCTCCCACACAGTCTGGTGTAGGGCTGGGCTCTTGGAGGGCTCCTCCAGGAAGCAGAGACAGGACATCCGTGATGTGTGTCACACATCACCCCAGTATGGCCGCCTGCAAAGAAGACTACCAAGGGCTGAGATAAATAGAACACAAAGTAGGGGGAGCGAGGATGGGGGGGGATTGTATGTTGGGAGAGAGATTTTAATTTGGAAGGTCAAGTCTGTCAAGGTGAATGCTGCCAAGCTGCAGCTTAATTATTAACTAGCCTGATTTCTGTTTGTATCTGCATCAGTACCTACTTTTCAATGCGGATTGCACCCTGGACTCCCTGCTGTCAACTCCAATTAAGCCTGATAAGGTCTGGCTCTGCCTATCGAGAACAGAGCTTGCCAGGACCTTCTGGGCTGCCTCTACCTCCTCCCTGGGAAGGAGAAGGTGGCCAGAGAGGGGTCCCCTAGACCCTGTCTGCTCTGGCACCTAGGTATGTGCTACCATTGAGTGTTACAAACCTCTCTGGGCAGCAGGAACACACACAGGCTGCTGAGGCCAGGCAAGCTGGGGCTGCTGTGCCAGCTGCTGCACCAAGGTACCCTGCTCCTGGTGCCAGGGAGCCAATGAGGTAGAGAGAATATGCTACAAGCAAGTGAGACAACAGGTGTGGTAAAATCAAAGGCTGGGTGGGAGGAATGAGGATCAAGTACGCTTTTGCTTGGGCTGTACCAACAGCCACAGCTGATACCCACTAGGTGCTGGACTGTGCAGGAAGCAAGAGGATAAACCACTCCATGCCCTCATTCTGCCTTGTTCAGACCCTTAAAGCTACGACAGACAAGAGGGCTGAGCAGCTCCTGGTTATGGTCCTGCCACTGCTGTGCTCTGCAGCCCTGGGCATGTCTCTGCCATGCTCACTGCCCAGCTTTCACCCCACATCCCTCTCAGTCTGTTTCTCTCAACTTATGTCCGCAGGGCCATCCCAGGACTTGAGCTGCAGTGATCTGCAAAGCACTTTCAGACCTGCATATGACAGGCCATTTCTTGGGGTCAAAATACTGTAAGCATAGCCCCATCTCATTGTATTTCTTCCAGGGAAAGGGGAGCACTGAGCTATGTTCCCATATCATGCACTGCTTGCCCGCTCAACCTCCTTCAGAGTTGGGAGGGAATCAAACAGGAACTAGACATTGCCTATGGCCTCCTGGCCACATTATAAATCAAAGTTAGACAAAGTCCATTTCTATGGTGTAATCTGCCCACTGCATCTTTTGAGCTGAAGCAGGCAATGGGAAGGCCCTGTAACACCATCAGAGAGGTAGATACTCATCACCTAGGCAATGCTGCAAAACTACCAAACCATGGACAAGTTTGTGTTCCCTGACACCTGCTGAATAAATTGGACTAAAACCAGCAATGTATTCATGAAAGATTGCTTTGAAGGCCATTTCACACTCTTCAAGCTATCTTGTCTCCATCCATTTCTGGAGTAGGCTTGTATCTGCATGAAGGTCACCCCTTTTGGACACTATGCTGCTACGAAAAAATTAAAACAATTAAAATAGGATCTTTTTTGTTGTGGCTTAATAAGAGACAACCCTGGCTAAACAAAGTAAATAGAGAGCATGAATGAGTTCCTCTCTCCAGTGCATTGTCAAGCTGTCAGTCACAAGTGGAGAAGACTTCTGGCTAAAAGACACTCTGGCTTTGGAGATTAGCATATGGATATGCCCTTTACAGAAGCACATGTCCACATACAAGCACTGGCAGCCTAGGCTGCCTTCTAAAATGTAAGGAATCTGCTTACTTAGCCCTGAAAGCTATTCTTGAGACATGATACATCCCATGTACATGCCCAGCATTCCTTAATGGTAACTGGGAAATGATACACATTCATGAGAGGGAGGCTAAGGCATAGGGCTGGGAACTGAGCATTATTCCACTCCTGGCTCTGCCTTGAGATTGCTGCTGACATGACCATCCCTGACTGGCCAGACAACTGGCATCTCTGCTCCTCAGTCTTTCCCACTGCTAAGTGGACATGGGAGTTTTAACGCATAAATAAAGAAATATATTTAGACGTATTTTCTTGGAACTTGATGAGTATATAGAAATGATGATATAGAAGTATATACCATATAGATAATTCCATAGCCCTTTAAAGACCTAGATATTTAGAGCCCAAGAATTTTCAAGCAAAGGCTGTGCCCAAGCTTTCAGTGACTTTTGCAAAGGCTGGAAAGACCTTGAGAGCAGCTCTTCTACTGCTGGCAAAGGCAGGGACAACTGGAGTACCTTTGCACTTTGGTATCAAGTATTTCCCTGTATAAACAATATACAGAGTGATAAAAGAGAAGGTCAAGAAACCCCCAGACTCTCAAGTCTCTCCACAGCTATGCCATGCTACTCTGAAGCCTGAACAGTTGGTGTTGGACACATGGCCAAGTGCTGCATGGCCTTGCAAGTCTGGCTCAGAGAGAGAAGAAATTTGGAAGAAATAAAGGCTGAGCAGAACCAGTGCCCTGCCCAATTACTTCACCTTGTGTAAAATTCACATCCCTGTTTTCCTTGGGAGAGCCCTGCCAGGCTGGGGGGGTCAAAGTCAGGATCCCTCATTTCTTCCCAGGTAAGGGCTCTTGGGACAAGAGAGGCATTGTCACTTGGGCTCATCCATCAGGGTACCCACACTTTCTGTAAAGAGAAGGGATTACTCTTGTGAGCAGGGGCTGTGCAGCTGCTGGCCCTGCAGGGGCTGCCAAAGCGGTGCCATGGGAAGAGGAATGCCCCAGGGCTGCAGAGGAGAGCCAGGACACCCAGCAGTCCAGTGACACATCCCCAGGAATGGGATGCTGCCCAGGAAGAGCTGTGCAAGCTGCTCCAGGAGGCAAGGGATGAGGTGTGGGACTGACAGATTCCACTGGAACATTCAATAATGCAGTTTTTAAACAAAGATTCCCGTGCGCCAGTGTAACCTAAATCCAACATGACATGGACTAAACGAGGACGTCGCTTCTCTCCCCACTGATTAGCCCTGATTGCTGCTGAGTGACACTCCAGCATGTGCCTGCTTGCTGGCTGCTGCTGGATTGAAGCACGCGTGGGGGCCAAGCACCACGAGCCAAGCGCACGTCACATGCACAGAGAGCACCCTGAGGCAGCTTGGCAAGGGGGGCACCCCAGGGACCCCTCACCAGACAGAGAGGAGGCTCCCCCTTACAAAAAGTAACTTTTCATAGCTGGTGACCAAGTTCTCCAGTAACAGCTGCCAAAAGCAATCAGGCTGGATCAAAACAGAGGGAGGAAAGTTATGTTATTTTAATAGGAATTATTTGGTTCCCAGGGTTCTGATCAAATTAGGCAGCTACTGAATTAAAGCAATGAAATTACTGGGAAGGAGGCTGTGCTCAACTTATTTCCAGTCCTCCCCGATCTGAAGAGGTAACAAAGGAAACTGTCCAAACCATTCCAAGGAGTTTTCCATAAACACCCTAAGCTGGTATTTGGGGAACTGGGGATTTCTGCCTGCCACTAGCAATTTTCTAATTAGTCCAATAGAGGGCTCAGGACATCCCCTGTGCAGCAGATTTGGCATCCTCTGAAAAGGGGCCAGACTGAAGCCTGCGTGGCAGATGCTGCTCCTTGGATTTGCAGCACAGCTCAGGCATCATGAATGCTTTGGTTTTCAGGCCTGCTCGCAAACCTGTGGGATTTCAAGCTCCTCTCTTCACCCTCCATGCCCACCCTTATCCTTCAAGAAATGCTTCTTTAGTGGAAATTGAACAGTAATCACATCTGGAATTGAAGGAATAACCACAATACAGGAGGCATACACTGCACCACAACTGCACCACAGTGGGATAAAGACAGACCAGTGTAATGGGGATTTCAGGCAAGGAAGAGGGGCTCTGTATTAATACACATGAAATCCTGACACAGGGACAGGAGATGCAGAGTGCAGAACCAGAGCTGAGGGTGAGGAGGGAAATAGTGCTGATCACATTCTGGTACTACTGCTCTGGTGCTGGGCACACCCTGGGGACCCCCTAGGATGGGAGGTGGAGAGCACAGGGGAGAAGGGACTGAGGGGTGACATGTGACCCTCCATGGGAAGGGGACACCTGCACAACCTTGTACCCTTACCCACCCCAAGCAACACTGTCCCACACTGTAGAAATGCCACCTCCCTGCAGAAATCCCTGTCTTCCCCTGTGCATCAGCACAACCCAAGCACCAGAGCTGCCTAAAGAGAGTCTCAAGTCACAGCTTCAGACCAGGTATAGTTGCCTGTGTTGCTTTGCAACTCTGTCTGGATCATTTCCCCCAAACTGCCAGGAAAAATGTGGAATATGGGAAATGCTCTTAGATGTCAGTCAATCAATCAACCAATCAGTCAGTCAATCAATCACTGTTATTTTCTTAATTGTACTGCTCTTAACTAGACCAGACACAAACATCATGAGCTGAGGTTGTCTACAACACAGCAAACACAAGCAGGGAGGCTCTGACCAAAAGGGACAAAAGGAGAGCCAGAGAAGCCAGAGGAAAGGAGAAAAAGCACTTACCTTGTGTGAGCAGTAGGGCTGTGGTGAAAGAACATGAGAAAGACAGAGAGAGAAAAGAAAAAGAGGGAAGAAGTTAATATGTACCAGGAAAAAGCTGTTCTGCAGATGAAGGCTGTCAGTGAGCAATGGACATGGCGCAAGGCAGCGTGCAAGCTCACCAGGGCTGCATGGTGGGCACAGGCTGGGGAGCAGACACCACAGCAGCAAGATGGAGAGGAGACTGGGGTGCTCCAGTGAGCACCACGGCACTGGCTCCCCAAAGTCACCCCTTCCCCCCAACAAAGGCAAAGGGATGGGATGCAGCGGGGGGAAGTGGCAAAGAGGGAAAAGGAAAGGGGAGAAGGAGGGCAGCTACACTTGCCACCGGGGCCTGACACAAGCCAAACTGACCCAAAGGCGTGGGAGGTGCCCCTGCCTAAGCTGGGTATGTGTGGTTGTGGCAGGGCTTGGCACAACTGAGGAGCCCCAACAAACCTGTAGGTACTGAGAAGAGAAGGTGATGGGCAGCTCATTGAGAAGAGCAGCATCAGAGGGAGGCACTGATTAAACAGATGGCCTCCAATGTTAAAAGGGGCAGGGGTAACACAGCTATGCATCATCCCCCAGGATGGTGCCCTGGCTCACCTACACCTATCCCACACCCCACAGGCACCACTTTCAGAGGCTCAGGGTACCTAGACGAGCTTAGCCACATGTAGAGCATCACTGTTTCTGTCCTCCTGGATCTCTTTGTTCCAAATTGCTGATCCGCCTGACAGTGCTGCATGGACACAGGCCATGCAACATTACCATAGTGGGATGCAACTGCCTGTCAGGAAATGTGACTTCATGGTCTCAGGAAATGTGACTGCATGGTCCTCTGAGATTTGAGGTGGGAGGAAAAGAGGAGAAAGGAGAGAAGGTCCTTGCAAGAGATGACCTTACCCTGGCTCTCCATAAAGACACAGTCCAGCCCCTTTGGCAGTGACCCCCTGACCCTCTCTTCTCTTGATTTCTCCACTCCCCAGAGCTGTCACAAAGAAACATCTGGCTGGATCCCTCTGAAGTATAACCCACAGACAGCCACAGCTTACATCCAGGTATCAAACCAGCTGCAGCTGAATCCATATAACTAAAAATCTCAAACACTCTTTGAGAGGGGCCAAGCACCAAAGCTTTAACTTCTATTTGTTTTTCAAACAGCAAACCAATCCCTGAAGACTTGGTTGCATGTGATGACAGTATTGTAATTACTAACACTTATTATCATGCACTTTTAGTCTCAGAAGCTTAAAACTCTGTACAGAGTCAGTATTAACAGCCCTATTTGACAGATGGTGAAGCAAGCAAAAAGAAGCTAAAGGGAACATTTTGCAAACTCAGAAGTGGGCTGGAGTCCAAAAGTGCTAATTTTCCCAGCCTTGCCGGTTCGGACCTCTGAAAAGCAGGCACTTTTATATAGATGCACCCAATTGTATCTGTGCCATTTGAAAGTGATTTCCTAAGCAATTTATCAAAGGTCGCACAGCACATCCATGGCAGAGCCAGGGAAACTAATCCTGAGTCCTGACACCCAGTCACTTCCTTGCTCTGTTGAGCAGCAACCATGGGCATGGCTTTCCCAACAGAGAGACACTGACCCAGTCAAGATCTTCATCCACTGATCCGTCTCCTCAGCTGGAAGAAGTGTGGGCAACCCAAGAGATCTCCCTTGTCCATGTGGGCAGGTAGAGGCACAGTGAAAGGTGAAATGAAGAGGCTCCTTGCTGAGCAACCCTTCTGTTTCAGGGTCAATTCCTTTTGAGAGTCAAAAACTTTGGGGAAACTATTCACGAGTACATTCTGCATTAGGTAGAGTGCCACTGAGCCACAAGATGCAAAGGGATGTTTGCTCTGCCTGCACCTCCTGACATCCACACAGCTCTCCTTGAAGTCTCCAACAGGCTCATCAGTACCCCTTGTAGCATGACTCTGGAGATTCCTTATAGCTCTGTCCTGCTGCAGTTCATGCTGTCATGTGACCTTCTTACTGTTCCATGGTCTTCTGGCTCTCCAGACAATGTACAGAAATTTAATTTGCCTTTTGCAATTACAAGCATTAGTACAATGGGTCAATTTGGTGTTCAAATGTAATATAATGAAATATTACTGGGACCCTAAGCTACTGTGGCTATTAAAAAAAACCATTGGTTCCTCATGTTTGTTAAAACTGTTATTATACTGCTCTGGGATTTGAGTTTATTTTTTTCCCCATTTCCTTGTGAGCCTGAAAAAGAACAATTTTTCTCCCTTTCACTTATGATATGATACATGAATATTTGAAGAAGCCTATAAAGCTATGAATGAAACATCAAGAATACACCATGCAGAAAGCCAAAGGATTCTTCTGTCTTTATATTTCTGAGTGAATGCTGTGCATGCAAGCAAGAAAATGATTTCACGGACTAAAGCTTTCTTCCTGCACACACATCTGCTAATGTGCCCTTAGCCCTGACCTGTAATGTTTACTGACAGCCCATCTGGGGATGCTGTACCTGTACCAGCTTCACTGATGGCCTCCGTGCTGCTCCCATCCCACAAGCCTCCCTCCACTCTCCCCAGCCTGGGCTGCATCCCTCCAGCCCTCCCCAGGGCACCTCTCCCTCTGCTGCACTGTTGCTCTGCACATCACGCTCCTTATGGGGCCAAGCCAGGCCACCTCACTGCTCTTGGCATTTCAGGTAGTCTCAGAGGCTTAACATGTGTACTCTTACAGGGAACTGCTAAAATTAGCTCAGCAGCCAAATCCAAAATAGCAGTCCCAAGTATCCCTTAGCTAACCCTTGCATGGTGTGACTGTGGACAAACACGTGTGCCTGCAGATAAGGGGGCTGTGACGCTGACTCACCCAGGAGGACCCACAGCCTTTAGCTCTGGATCCCTGCTCCTCCTTCACTGGGGTTTCTCTTCCCTGAAGGCTTGGTTTTGACTAGGTGAAGTCAAAATTGCATGCATGAACTCTGCTTCCCTTGCCACCCCTGAAAATGGACAATTTTAACCTGAATTTTAAAAAGCTGCTAAAAATCTGTGTACTACTAAGCCATTTATTCTGCATGGTTTTGGCATACTTTGAGGTCAAATTCTGCTGTGATATGCATGTTGGCGTGGGTTACAGATCAGGAATTTCATCACCTCCTGTGTTAACTCCAAAAAGCTTAAAGCAAGCGGAACCAGGCTTGGGATTGAAGCAGACCAGCAGTCCAGCAATCCTGTGTTTACAGCAACCGGATGTGCTGAATGTGTATCCCAGCCTTTTTCTAAACAGTGAAACATTTTTCTCTGCTGTTTACCTCACTGAGAGATTTGACTATGCTGCATGCTTTATTCTGGACGCATTCTTCATTAACATAAATCTTTTCTAATCAGTATCCCTAAAGAGTCAGAGAAGCCACTGTGTAGATAAGAGGATCCTTGTTAAAGGCCTGGGATTTAGAGAGGGAGTTGCAATGAGAGAGAGGAGGATGAATTTTGAGGAAGTTCTCAGTCCCACAGCAGGGCAGTCAGAGGATGTCACAGGCAAAGAGAACACACTGCCTCCACCCCCTGCACACTCAAAGGTGACCAGGAAGTGCCCATGTGAAACACAGGCTCCCTTCCCAAAGAGATAATGGTCCCCCATCTCCCAGATGTAACTGTCCGCAGGCTCTGCCTCCAGATTTGCTCACTGAGGTGAGTATAATGTTTCCCTAACAGATTGTGAAGAGACCTAACATGGGGTTTTTTACAGGCTAAACAAGGCAGAGATTTTGCAGCATTAGCCTGAATGCTATTATTATTGAAGTCAACAGCAAAGCTCTTGCAGACTCCAAGAGACTCCTCTCCATCAGGAGAATAAGGAGCATTCAGCCTTATCACAGAGCTGTGAGCAAATTATTAAACCTTGAGGGAATGAGGTAACAACAATCTAACATTTTTTTCCTACTCTCATCAGCAGCTGATGGAGTTGATGAAGGAGTTTCTTAGCATCTGTTCACACTTCAGAAAATTGCAGCACATGTATCAATACAGCTTACCTTAAACAGGTATAGATCTTTGTAACAAGTCAAATAATTTTATCAATATTTTGATATAGATAACTTGATGGATTAATCCAAGCTGGGAATCCTTCCTTCTTTGCAATTCAATCCTTTCTCTGTGACTCCCAGTCACATCCTCCCTCTGGGCACAAAGCTTTACCATCAGAGGTGCTGACACTTCATTAGAAGGAGATGTGCTATGAGATTTGTCTGCACCAGTTGATTCTGTGCTGGGAGAGCTGAGAAGACTTCAGACAAAATCCTCCCAAGCCAGGGCATGCCACTCAGCTGATAGCAGTGTTTGCCAGCCATCTGCACAGCCATTTCCAGCAAAGTCATATCTTGTGGGAGACATGCTTTCTGAAGCAAAACTTCACATGAAGGTTGTCAGTCCCTTTCACAAAACATAACCCTCAGAGTCAGCCTTCAGGTATCAGCCCTGACGTTGAATCTGCCACCACTGTGCCATGAATTCTCACAAGCTGATTCCCAGTAATCCTCATGTAACATATTTTTCCAAATGCCATTTGCACCATTATCTGCAATCAAGTGAAATCTTCCAAAGTAGCCTCACTTGCCATTCAGGCTGTATCAACACTAAGATTAGCCACAATTTAAGCAGATGAGCAACTTCATCTAGGGAATGCAAAGCAAGTTCTTCTCCTGTAATCCAGGGCTGAGGAAAAACTGTAAAAGCTGATGTGTGAAGAAAGTATTACTCCAAAATCTTGCTGGGACAGCAGCAAAATCTGCATTCTGAGTTGTGAGCTGACATGATAGCAGAGATGCTATGAGAGCAAGAGTCAAACCAACAGACAGCATCTCTTCATAGAGGAAGACACTCACTTCCCTGCAGGAATCCTTTAAAAAGGTGCTGACAAAAGGATGCCCAGAAATATGGTGAAGAGAAGTGTCAAAATCCTTCAGCACTCAGTAAACAGGGATTCAGGTTATATGACTTTGCATATGGAGGAAAGGTGAGACAAGAAGGATTTGAAGATTAATTTCTTAGAAATGGAAAGGACAAAAAAAGTCAGGAAACCTGGAAAATGGCCAGGAGGATAGAGAAAAGCAACATTTACCATCCTGGCCAAGCAAAGAATATGAATCTCTCTCTTTGATTTCTTTTTACTCATTCACTTAGATACAACAAGCTTGCAGCAAGCACCATCTTTGCCAGTGCTCTGTGCATCTGATATGCCACTACTGAGTCAGCACTGGTCGTCATCACAGGCCAGGCTGGCAAGATACCAATCTCAGATCTGTTCTCATCTCTTTGAATTATTGGAGCACATCAACAAAAAGAGCTGCTTTAGTAAAACTACTTGATGTGATTTGTTTGGATGATCAGAAAGACTTTGAAAAACTCCAGCTGCAGAAAGTGATTGATGAAAAAGAACAGATGACCTGTGAGACAAAGCAGATGTAGCATTTATGTAGCAGAAGTAAGTAAGTGGTCAGCTCTTCTTACAGCAAGGGTTAACAGCTGAGTGTCCCAAGGCTCAAAGCAGCATGACTCATGTAACTGGGGATGAACAGTGAGGAGCAGCATCTGCAGATGATGCAAAATGTTCCAGTTCAAAGGCTGTATCGGTGGCTGGTCTGCATTTTTTTATGCAAGCCCTGGTCAACCTGAAGACAGGCATTTGTGTTTGCATCACCACAGGAACACTTCTGTGTAGAGATGATTTTTCCTCCAGTAAGGTGCTAGCAGATGCAGAAAGCAAGAGCAATAGGATGAATGTCATGCTGAGTTCTGGCCCTCACAGAGACTATCCTGGAGACCCCTGTGGCCCACAGCTCTGATCAGGGCCAAGGAGAAGTTCCCTTGACTGGAGGTGACTGCTTTGTATTGGCAGGTGTACAGGACAGCACAGACAGTAATGCAAATCAACCGTGTGATAGTAAGCCCTGCTCCCACCTGCCATCCTCCTCCACTGCATGTCTATCAGGAGCCACTGCCACCACAGCCTGCAGCAACGTGGGTACCCTCAGGGACAGCACACTGGGTCTGAATAGCACCAGGCTCTGGACCAAGTTCTGCATCCCAAAATAAACCACTCAAACTCTGCCCCAGGCTGCTTTGAAAAGCACATACTACTTCTCCCTGTCATCAGCTCTGCCATCACTTCAGGGAACATTTCACCCTTGATTTCATCACTGCCACCTTGTTTGTATCCCTGAGGTAAGCTTGGAGCTGCCCTCTGCATGGAGAAGTCCTGGGCTGGCTGCAGGCCCTCAGCACAAAGCTGTGGTAGTGCAGGCACAACTAGCTGTCTCTGCGTGACCTGGACTGCAGATTACTTCCAAACACGACTGCCATTCATCTGAGGTGCCCAACACCACCCTGCTTTCAGAGGAGCCAGGAGAGGTTTTGAAGATGCTGCAAATAGCTGAGAGCATCAATCCTTCTACAGCACCGAGGCACAGGCTCAGTGTGACAGAGCTAAGTGAGGAGTAACAACAAAACAAGGACACACTGTCAAGAAAACCACATCTTTTGCAGCACTGGGAACAAATGCATGAGTAGCCAAAACCCAGGGAGACTCTACCTCAAAAGCTACCGGGCCTGGGTCCCCAAGGAGAGGCAACAGCTGTGCTTTGCACTTGCTGTGTGAATCACGTGGGGGTACATCCATCACCACAACAAAACCCAGCAAAGCCCCCGCTAGGGGACTGTGGTGTGGGATTTTCCCCGTCTGTGGGCACAGGGCAATGGCAGCACCCACATGATGCCAGCAGGAACACGCGTGCTGGAGCCAGCATGAGCATCCCCTCCCAGCGCTGCACGGTGCACGATGCCCCAGCACGTGCGAGCCTGAGCGTGGCCCAGGCTGCCTCCTCTCCGCCGGGAGCCAGCTGGTCATGCATGAATTCTGTGAAGCTGCTGGCCACAGCATCTGCTCTGGATCACTCACAATGCTCTCAATGGGAAAGCCTCTTGTAGCTCCTTATTCTTCATGCCAGGCACAAGGTAGGCTCATCGGAGGCGCCACAAAGTGCACAGAGTACAAAGATCCCCAGTACAGAGCTGGGGGATCTTTCCAGATGCCCTGGATTTAGTGTAGCGACTGTGCCACCTTGTGCCAGCAACATTTACAAATGCAGTTTAATCTCCTGCCTCTCATATTTTAAAACCATGGTGCTCTCACTCTCTGGCTTTTCTCTAATGAGGCCAACTAGGGCCCTGTGTCTCCTCCCTGGCATGGTCCTTTACTTCCTCCAGGGTAAAGAGGGTCTGTCCAAGGGTGTGCCCTCACCTCCTGGCCTGCAGGCTCTGTGCTGCAGATCAATTTAGTCCAGCTCTGACCTCTTCTCTGCCTCTTGCAAATCAGACAATCACACTGACTAGAGCTGATATAGATGTAAATAAGAGATATATGATACAGCAAACTGGCTCTGTAGTCCTAGCAACAATGAGGACGTTTTACAACTGGTCCACTTCCGGGGGCACTTGGGTTCTTTCCAAACACTTGCTCTTATTCAACCAAGTGCAATGTGACCTGTGTAGGAAAAAGAAATATGGGACTTCATAAAAACAGCCCATTTATGACTCTGTATTCTGATTCTGCTCATTGTTTAGAAAAGGCTGCAGGATTCACAGAGAACAGACAGCTGAGAAAAAAAATTCATTGTGTTGCTCCAAACTACCAAGCAGGAGAAAGCCAGGGGCCTGTGATTTTCCTCATGGACCTGCTGAGATGGAGGTGGGAGACCCATGGACAGGAAGACATCTCCACACATGTGGAGAGGAGACCCCAGTGTGAATCTAGGACTGAAGACTTTGATCCAGGATTTGGCCTTCACAATGCCCAAGAAGAAATCTGAGCACACTGTGGGTGTAGTGAACAGACAGCTACATGGATGCTGTGGCATTATATAGTTCTTTTATATGATGGAAAAAAGTAGTAAAATAACTAGTGGCTACAAGCTGAGGCCAGACAATTTCTACCTAGAAGCCATGCTAACATCTTTACCCTGGCGGGCAACTGATTGCTGGGACATACTCCCATGGGATATGGCAAGGTTGATCACTGCTTCTGCTCAAGGGCAGATGGACTTCAGTGAAAACTGAGGGCTTGTGCTTGACAAAGTGAAACCTGATATCCCTCATTGCCTGTGGGCTGCAGGAGGCAGTCTAACAGTATTAAAATACGGGTTTACATTTTACAAGTCCATGGATGCTGTATGATACTGAAATGCTAATGTAACCTGTGTCTATCCTGAACATCCTATGGAGCAGTCTATGGGAGCTTGGACTGGCCAGAGGGCAGCTGCTGTGCTGGTGAGGTAAGAAACAGAAGACATTTCAGCAAGGGAGAGCTGTGCTGTGCAGTGCATGGGCAGCAGCCAGGTGTCCCACCACCAACAGCAGCACCTGAGAGCAGAAATAAGCCTGTGGGCACACACATTTGGCTCTCCTCTGTAACAGGCACCCAGAAGGATTTGAATTCCTTTTTGTAAAGTGCCTCTGTTTAAATCTTGGCCCTCCTAGGCCACCCTAAAGCTAGTGAAGCCAGTGGCAAGACTCAGTGAGAAAGGGGTCAAACACATATAGGACAAGAACAAAGGTAGATGTAGGCAAGACACAACCGTAAGTCTGGGTTTATTCCAGCAATGAATCCTGGCCTCCTGGGAGATCCTGGGTCTCACTTCAAATGAAGCAGGACCTCAGTAGAGCTTCACACCCCTCACCCTCACAGACTGTGATTGTTTGTGACACATTTAAAGGGGTTTTCAAATGAAAGACATGAAGAACCATTTCAAAAAAAGAGTAAGCCAAGTTACTTCACACCTTCTCTCTTCTCCTATGGACTTTTCATCACACTTCATAGGGACCCAAGAGCACCAAAGCAGTGCCACTGGAGGCAACAACAGAGGGAAGGACAGGGGAGTACAGGAGGAGCTGAAGGGGGCAGCCATGCATTACACCCTTCTCTTGCCTTTTGCATTCCCCAAGGTCCTGGCAAAGAAGCAGGAGCAGGGAGAACAGCAAAGGTGTGCTCAGAACAAAAAACAGATCAAGACAAGGAAACCCAATCAAAATAACACAGCCTCCGAGACTCAAGCATTGCACAAAAGGAGGATCAGAAGTAAGCTAGGCTCTTAAAGGCACAGAGATGACACTGAAACAGAGTAAGAGCAGAATACAGGAGGGCAAAGAGTAAAAGTCAATCCCTCTACAGGAGGAGGAGAAAAGGAGGAAGGGTAAGGAGGAGAAAGAAGGTTATATTTTCTGGATTTGGGGTTTGGATACTTGATTCTGATTTTTTTCTTTTTTGCATTTTTTTTCATAAAGGATCTCACACCTGATATTCCTCGTTCCATCCATTGCGGTTCACCAAGGGCAATGAAGAAATTCTCCTGCCTTTCGTATTCCTCCTCATCTACTATCTTAACCCTTATGGTCTTCCTGTAGGGACAACAAGAGAGACAACCGTGTACAGCGGGTCAGCTGGCTGGAGGCGAGGCAGCGGCGGCGGCGGCAGCGAGGGCTCCTGGCACGCAGCCCCTCCCGCTGGGGCGGCGTGCGCTGGCCTGCCTGTCGGACACAGCATCCTCGCAGCGGCTCCTTGGGAGCGGGCTGTTAGGGGCAGGGGGGGCTGGCAAGGGAGAGAGGAGGCAGGGAAAAGTGGGAGGAGGACCTTGCTGATGGTTAGTGGAAGGTGACTTCTGCAGCGCATTTTTTTTCAGTGTCAGATGGTAATGGAAAGGGTATCAGTTGCCTGAAAAGCATCAGGGACCACCACCCTGAGCTACCCACTGCATTTTAGCTGGAGGACCAATTTCTTCTTACCATTAATAATAAATACAGTAATAATACCCTCACGATTAATAATAAGTCTGCAAAGACTCTGGGCCGGGAACCTGAGGAGAAGAGAGAGACACATTCCCCAGGGTGGTGAGGTAGGTCTCTGCCAGTGGCTACAGCTCCACCAGCTGCTAAGGAGGCTGATGGTTCTAACTCCCATTTTTAAAATGGCACATCTTACTGCTTTCTCTTCTTGATAGTATCCACCCATCCTCCTGTCTTGTTCCTCAAATGAGGATGCAGTCTTCCCAGGGGATGGACAGCTTTGCTCACAGGGGACACAATGGGACAATGCCTCCAAGGCTCAAAAAGAAATGCCCTGGGCACTGGAGAAGGTCTGGCCTCTTTCCCTTGAGGCCAGCTTATCTGGCCCCCTCCACTACCCCTGCAATGTACACAGCTGCTGTGAGACCTCAGGCAAACCAAAGCAGGCCCTGGCTCTTCCTTGCCCTCAGCTCCTGCTCCCAGAGTTGCTCTGTGACAACCAGACCAGTGCACAGCCTTTGCCCACTGCTCCTCAGAAGTCACAGAGCTGCTTCTCTGCCAGGCCTCAATTCCTGTGTTTTTCTAACATGGGTCTGACTGGAACAACCCATAGGACCAGGGCTGGGGAATGATCTCCTGAGATGCTGGATGTGTTTCTAGCCAACATCTTCCCACTGACACTACAAAATTTTGTTGGGCCCTCCAGTGGGGGTGGCAGAAGGTTCCTCTCAAGTCACCACAGAAACATGGACAAGCAGGACTGCTCTCCATCCTTCTCTCTCTGCTCCCCTTGCCACTTTGCCTCTCAGCAGCCCCAGCACCACTCCCCATGCCACCCCATGGGTACCATGTGACACAGTGTGCGTGCACAGCAGTGTTTAGGGCAGAGCAGTCAGAGACAGAGAGACATCAGAGGAAGAGAAGAGGAGGAAGGAGATGGAAGAGAGGAGGAAAGAACGTTAATGTTAGTCTGCAGGGCCAGTACTACACCTTTCTGTAAACTCATATCCACCATGCGGGGGCTCATCAGCTCAATGAAGAAATTCTTGGTTTTTTCATACTCCTCATCATCAATTACCTTGATGTGAACTGATTTGCTGTGGATGGAAAAATAATAAGGGTCATAAAGGGGAGAGGGGAACAGAGAAGCAAAAGTCAAGGAAGGACAGAGTTAAATGGGTACATTAGAGAGTCAAAGTTTTCTCACCCACTGAACATACTCAACATGGCCCTTTGAGAAAGGCTAAAGCCCCCCTTCTGCAAGCAACACTGGCCAATTTTCTGTTTAACCCAAAGGCAGAATGGCAGGCTAAACTAGAAAGTGAAGTTAGACAAAAACAATCCCCCAGCAAACTGGCTCAGGGCTCAGCCTGTGGGCAGTGAGGTCTGATGGCCAGCAGAGAAGCAGGCTTCCCTCACCCTGTTACCCCTGTGCACACACACACACACACACACACACACACACAAGCACACACACCCTGCTGGCACCCTGTTGCTGCCTCAGCTTCATTGGCCTGCTCTGAGAAGTGCTGGCTGCTGGAGCTGCTGAGCAGCTGTGCAGCAGATCCTGTGTTTCTCCTTTGGCAAATTTCTTGTAAGTTCTTTTACCATTTTGTAGGAGAAGAAGAGCTCACTCTGTCATGACTTCCTTCACAGCAAATACATGCCTTATGCAGAGTACTGTCCCACAACTTTCACACTCAAAGAGAACAAGAGAAACAAGTCAAAGACTGCCAACCCACTGCCTCCTTACAGACAGGCTGCACTGACTGTTGCAAGCTCAAAACGACCCCTGCACTCCCCTCATTCTGCCAGTGGCTGCAAAGGTTCATGCAGTCACATCCCTCACTTGTGACTGAAGACATCGATGCTTTCATTCCAAGCTGGCATAAGCCCCTCTTAAATACAGCACTGTTGGCGCATGTAACTCCTCTGAATGGGTACCTACTTGCCATCTTGGGGCTCCTGGACTGCTGGTTGAACCCTACCCCAAGCTGGAACTGCATCTTTTAAACCAGAAGTCAGTTCCACATAAAAAGTGTTTTCCTTACCTCAAAACAATTGCCCTCCTGCAAGTGAAAGATCCCCTGCTTCCTACTGCTCTGGTCCCACACACGGCCCTGACACAACAAGCTCCTCTCCTCTTTCCTGCCCATCCTTAGCAGTCAGATCAGGCCCAGGTGCATGTTTTGCACAATCAGTCTTGACCGGCAATGGGAAGGAAGAAAAGAGCAAGACTGGCAATCACAATCACTGGCAATCTGGACAGATGTAACCAAATTCACATCTCTATGTGCCTCAGCCTGTAGCCTTTGCAATTAAATCCTGTATCTTTGATCTCACAGTGCCTCAGAGAACAAGCAGTCCAGCCCCGCACCCTGGGGGTGCTGTGATCCCCACCCTGGGGATGCTGCCACAGCCATCAGCCTCTGGAAAATCATCACTTCAGCACAGAACAGGAGAATCATCACTGCAGCTTGCATTCCTACTGGTATCAATAATGACCACAAAATTATTTGGTCATCCTACAATTTGACTCTCAAGTCAATTCCTCCTGCATTCCAGTTGTGGAAATCCTGTTCCCTGTGCTGACTCTGGTCTTGATCTTGGTCCCAACCCTTCTCTTTCAAATGATGGCACAGGGGTGGGAGAAGAGTTTGGACAATGTCAGCCTATCCATCAGTGCAGGAATATGCAGGAAAAATCACCTCCAATTCTTCTTTCTGAGCTAAATCAGCTTTATTTTTGCCAGTGCTTGCTCTACCCATACCCTGCACCAATGCCAGCAAGCCTCCTTTCCCTTCTCTAGGCTCCTTCAATCTCTGCTAATCCAGCCTGAAAGATTTTAAAAGGTATTTCTCTGGTGTAAATGTTGCTGCTCTGCCAAGACTTCATCATGATGATTTTTTGTTTCATTTTTGTTGGAGATGTTGAATTTGGCTTTTGAACCAGATTTTATCTGGGCCTCCGATACTTTGCAAAGCTTGTTCAATTTGCTGAGTTAAACCTACAGCTGATTCATAGCTCTGATCTTTTCCTTGCTCATTACTACAAAACAGAAGGTGGGATTTTCCAAAGCAGCCAGTGCTTCCTGGACGTGGGTTGCTTTTAATAATCCCTTTCATAAGTACCATTGCTTATGGTTTTTCCATTCTAGGAGCTTTGAAATAATCAGTATTGCTTGTCTGCAAAAATTTGGAAAAAACACCACAGACCCTGTTTCCTGGGGTCAGTTTATGTACTGCGACAAAGCTATTCTAAGGCTTTGTACAGTTAATATTCTGCATGCAAACCATTCCTTCCTGCCTTCCTTCCTTCCTTCCTGCCTGCCTTCCTTCCTTCCTGCCTTCCTTCCTCCATATGCCCTACCAAGTAGTTCCACAGTGCTGAGACTTCCTTAGAACAGTCTTTGTTTTAATGTAAAAAAACACCAGTTATAACGAAAGAGAAAGAAGGGTTGCTGGGGATCCCTAGAAGCTAGCATGGCAAAGTGCTGCCTTTGCAAAAGCAGGTCCCCTTAAATCAGGAACACAAATCTTCTGGGCTCCAAAACCAACTCAGCTCTGCTGCAAACTGGACCACTACCACACACTCAAGCATCAGGTGGCTTTTCCAAAAAGATAGTCTGAATTTGGTTAGCAAACCAGTTTCCTCCTTTGCTACAAGCTTTTAAGGAGAAAAGAACCTTTTACCCAGCTCTGAAACAACAGGTGAAGGACAGATCAGAGCAACAGGCCAAAGCCACAGGTGCCCTGCACGGACACAGGCTGAGCCTTGCACCCCCTCTCCCCATCTGACTGAATCCCAAAGGAGGTGGTGCCTGACCTCTCCAGCTTTGCTGAGAGGTGGTGAGTGCCCAGAAGGTCCTCCACCCCATGAAAGCCTTGGGGATACAGCAGGAGCCCAGAGGTGATGCTTGAGGCCAGGTGTGGTGGGATGAGGGTGATGGGAGCCAAACTGCAGGCACTGCCAGCTCTTGCTCCAGAGTCAGGATGTTGCCAGACCTCCCTGTGCAAGGGGGAAAGAAGCAGGGCAGAACTTGGCAAGGACTGTGCAGTTACATGGGGAGGTGGGCCAGGGCCCACAGACCCAGTGCCACATAATGGGGAGCAGTTAACCTTTCCCTAGGATTTTGTGGCAGAGGGAAGAGCTCCCAGGCCTGCTCTGCAGATGGGGGCACAGTGCTGGTTCCCTGCTCCCAGGCCGCTCTGCAGCCTGCACAGATGGGGGCACAGTGCTGGGTTTGCTCCCTTGAGAGGAAGTGCCCTTCTCTCGGCTGGCTGCTCCCGTGAGTGTCACCACAGAAAGGTCAGTGCTGACAGAGGGGGGGTGTGCTGGCCCATCAGGCCACCCCTCCCAGTCCACTGTGGCTGGTGAGGGCTGCCCTTTCCCCAGCTGTGCAGCTTCCCTACCTCTGTGAGCATTTTGCTCGTCTCCAGGCCTATGAAAGCAACCATAAATACAGCTGCGTCCTGAGCTGTCATAAATTGTCTGGAGGCCAAAACACAGATTGCTCCCACACAATCTCATCTCTCACCTACAGCCACACTGAGAGCTGCGTCCTCGGAAGGCAGGAAGAGTGGAGGAGATGGATGGAGAGAAGGGCTGGAGTGTAACGCTGCCCCGGGAGGACATCACGTTAATGTGAGAGATGTGACAGAAGGACACCGAGAGGCAGAGAGCGTGTGGGAGCGGGAGGCTTGGGAACATTTTGCTGCAAGAACATCATGACAGCTTCTTGAAATTAATGGAGGCAGAGGCGGGCACGAGGGGCTGGCCGTGCAGCAGCCCTGATGGGCATGCTCACCACCATGGGAAGCAAGGAACCTTGCTCAGCTGAGCAGCTTTCATTCCCCAGCCTCTGGCCATTTCACATGGGCAAAGGAGGACACTTTCCAGCCTTCCCCATTCTCTCTGACAGTTTGACTGGGGCCAAGACACACCTCAGACAGCTCAAAAGCAGAGAACAACAGAGACCATCTAAAAGCCTCTCCTGGCAGCAAGGAGCCACTCTGCAAAACACAAAGCCCCACTGTTAGCACCAAGCCACAGCATAGTCCAATCTCAGCACCTGCATGACTACAGTGATGGGAAGGGCTCTTTAATTCAGGGCTTGGTGCCAGCTTTCAGCAGACTGAGCAATGCTTTCAATCTGGCCTGTGACACAGCAGGGCAAACCAAAAGCCAGCACTCTCAGGGAACACCTGGTCATATAGAAGTGAGGATAGCTGCTCACTTGCTCACTTGCTTCTTTTTCTCTGAGGTCATTGCAAGCTGCCACCCAACAGCCTTCAGATGAGGTTCTGCTTTCAATGTACACTTAGAAACAACCACTGGTTTTAAATGTCAGGGATGGAAAAGCTCCTCTGGGGAGCAACATTAAGAATGAGATTTCCCTGAGTAAGCAACAGAAGATGAAATGAATAGACATCGATCTTCTCCTAAAGGACTTTGTGCACATGATGTTGCTAAATTCCCCATCTGGGAAGTACAGAGGATAATCTATAAAATCATTTTATTTGACAACACGTCCACTTCCAACACATAAGGCAACAACTGAATGGTTATTTGATTAATGTGCTAGAAAATACTGAGTATCTCTTTGTGTGGACACTCTCATTTGCAGGAATTATTGCTGAGAAGGTTAAGACGATATGTCTTTGTGGGTCTGTGTGATTTTGGAATGTGAAGCAACTCTAAAAAGAATGCAAGTCAGGAGATGTCACATAGTGTATACCACTGAAACAGGCAGGGCTGTGCAAGGGCACATTTTAGAGTCCCTGGTGGGATGCTATTAGCCAGGATGAAAAGCAGCCAAGACAGCAAGGTAAACATCCCTTTGGCAGTGAGATGTACCAGGAGATGTTCAGTAACTCATTAATGCGAATCATTAGTACAAACACTTTGGGTCAAGCCATTCTGTTCTTGACACATATCCTGATGAACCCAAATCTTCATCTGATTTGCTGTAGGTGGAAGTTCCTGCAGCATGAAGCTCAAAGCCTGTGGTACCAGAATTACTCTTCCCCAGAGCTCTGAGCTGGTTTGGGATTTCACTGTGAAGCTGCAGATAGGGCCCAGCTACTATGCCAGAAGACTTCATAGAGCAGTCGCAGTATCATAAAATATGCCGAGTTGGAAGGGACCCATCAGGCTCATAGAGTCCAATTCCTGGCTCTGGGCAGGATATCCCAACAATCATATCATGTGCCTGAGAGCATTGTCCAAATGCTTAAACTCTGTCAGGCTTGGTGCTGTGACCACTTCCCTGGGGAGCCTTTCCAGTGCTCAATCACCCTCTGAGTGAAAAACTTTTTCCTGATATCCAACCTAAACCTTCCTTGACACAACTTCATGTTTTTTCCTCAAGTCCTGCCACTGGTCACAAGAGTGAAGAGATCAGTACCTGACACTTCTCAAGAGGATGCTAAAGACCACAATGAGGTCTCCCCTCAGCCTCCTCCAGGCTGAACAGACCAAGTGATCTCAGCCACTCCTCACATGGCTTCCCCTCCAGACCCTTCACCATCCTCATAGCCCTTCTTCAGACACTGTAATTCCTCAATGTTTTTTTTATTTTGTGGTGCCCAGAACTGCACACAAGACTTGAGGTGATGCCACCCAGTGAGGAGCAGAGCAGGAAAATCACCTGCTTTGACTGGCTGGCAATGCTGTGTGATTGAGGCAAACCAGAAGGGATTAAATAAGGTTATAAATAGTGGGGATCTGTCTTTGCCCAGTTTACTGGGAGGTGGATATTAAACACAACAATGTGACAGTGCTCACAGGAAAGGTGAAGAAGACAGCAAAAGAAGCCTGATTTGATGCCCATGCTCATATGAAGTTGTGCATCAATAACCCAGAGTAACAAACTGAGCAATTTTGAAGCAAAGAATTATGCTGTCACATGGCACAGAAAAAGAAAAAAGTGTTTGAAGGGCAGAATCATTAGATCCAAAACCAGATTCACTAAACTCACCAAGGAGATGCTGAGTGATCTTAATTTCAAGAGAAAATCATGGTAATTTAAGAACCAATCCAGATTATGACCAAGACAGGCAAGTTGCACTTTGGTCTTAAGATCATGTTTATGAAAGAAGATGTTTTGATTACCATGGAGATTATGGAGTGGGGGGACAAGTTGTCAAGCATTCAGCTGTAGCCACTGGCAATGGTCACTGTTTATTCTAGCAGAAAGGTAAGAACTGAAGGTCCCTCTAAGGTCTGACTAGATGTTGGTACCAATTGACTAAACAGGTGCCAACAGGATAGATGAACTGTCCGAACACAGTTTCAAGCAGATCACTGATGTGCACATTGCTGATGTTTGAGTTACAGAAGAACTGGTGCTGGTGCAGAAGCTGGAGACAAGCCATGGCAGGCCAGTTTCCAAGAACTGGCTGCATTGTTCATGAGGACCTTGGAAAAGCAGCTGTGCAAGAGTTATCCTACTTTGTGTAGCAAGCACATGGGGGAAAGCCCGAAGAGCTTCACTACCAGCCAGTCGGCTATAAAGTAACATAGTCAGAAGCCATCCCCAGAAAATGAGATTTTTCTCCTCTGTGTTTTCTCTTTTGTTGTCAAGTTGTTTTATGGGATAACCAGATGGTAACTAATTCTCTTTTAATCAAAGTCACCTGATAAATTACTATAAGAAACTATCATCTTATCATTAAAATAAGGTCCTTTGCAGTGCTAATCTCTATATGACCTATGTATTTCTCCTGTCAAGCCTGAAGCCTTACAAGTAAGTCAGTTGATACCTCCATACTTAAGTTTCTATATCCATGCAGGGCCTATGGTCCTTATTTCTCACAGGGACTTGATAGGGGACAGTCCCTACTTGCTTTGAACTCCCAGTGTGGAAGGTGCTACAGTGATGCAACCAGAAAGGTGGTGAGGGAAGACAGCAGAGAGAGCTTGAAGTGGTGGTGGAAGTATCATTTATTCATATGAGTATCAACTTATTCTGGCTTCATCTGACATGGTTCCCATTTGAAGGAGCTGTGCACTTCTGTAGGGCACCTCCTCTTCCTTGCTAAAGTCTGTTTACTTCATGGGGGAACTAAAAGGCCTCAGAAAGTATGTCTGCAAACAATTATCATCCTGCCTCTGGGCAGAGGCATTTCCACCAAGCCATTCCTGACTAGTAGGTGTTGCCCAACTGCTTTCTAACAGCCATATTACAAAGATGTTTTCTGGATGATCTTTCCCTATATTTCAACTCTTTACCCCTAGAAAGTCCTTTGTAATGTTCACCCGGACTGACAAGGCAGGAGGGAGAAGTGCCTTTGGCACTGCCCCCTGGAGTGGCTCCCTACGTCCCTGCTGTTCCTCCCACACAGGCAGAGTCTGAGACTAGCCCAGGAGACCCAGAGCCCTTCTGCAAGCCTCTATCCCTGCCACACATGCAGCACACGAGGGATCTCTGCTCCACTCCTGCAAGAGCCAGGGCCAGAAACATCCAGCTCTGCTATGGCAGCTCACAGGCAGGGGGAAAAGGTTCACTGGAGAAGACACCACGCAAGAAGCGGCTGTACCCCGAGGTGGGGACAGTGACCCCAGTCCAAAGCCTTGTGTGATCCCTCATGCCCACCCCTGGGACTGTGTGGGACAAAGTGCAGGACCACCAGGAGCTCAGGGGCTCTGCCTGGCTGACTGTTAGCAGTATAGTTTGTTCACATCACACCAGATCTCCTAAGGCATAAAGGAGGAAATATTGACACAGAAAGGCATCTTCCCTTTGTGTATTCCTCATGTAATCTTGGCTAATTAGTAAATTGGCTCATGCTTCAATTAGAACTATTGAAAATGCTTTAGTAGCTGACACATGATAATTAAAAGGACATAGTCAAGACTAAGAGCTGTATTTTTTAGTCTTGACTCGTATAAGAAAACTTTAAAGTGTTACAAGTAAAATATTTATAGTGATAGCCATTAAAAAAAATAAATCCAAAGTAAAAAAGAAATTTAAAATTGCTTGTTATGGTTTCTCTATCCTAGATGACAACACCGAAGGGTTTTTTTTGTCTTTCTGGTCATCTTCATGTTTCAATTTGCGCCTGTTTTGTGCACAGCAGCCCAGCCGTCGCTTCCCACTGCCACCCAAGACTGCCAAGAGACATGAAATGCTACCAAATTCACATGACAATGTTTCACACCTACTTTGTACCAGTGCAAATAACTGTACCAGCAATGAGAAATCAGAGCTGCTAAGTTGCAAGTGAGTCCATTAAGCACATCCATGCCATCAAAAGAAAAAAAAATCCTTAAGTGCCTAATAAATTCAGGGCAACTCAAGAGACGTAGTTTATCCATGTATAAGCCATAGGAATCACCATTGGAGCTAGTAAATGGCAAATTCACTCCACTCTCAAGTCTCACACTCAACTCGGAAACCCTGAAGCACCAAAAAATGCTCCATGAATGTCCATAATGCAGTCAGCCCTGCCAGAGAAGATATCCAAAGCACCCTATATTTCACTTTGTTCAAACATGATAAAATGCTGCAGCATATACAGGGTTCTTCAAGGAAAGATGTCACAGTTTGTTTTTAAGAATTTCTGCAAAAAAAGGGAAAATCAGAGTTTGTTAAACCCCCTTCTCTCAGCTGAGTCCACGCTGCTGACCAACTGAGCTATTTAAGTTAGGCTGTACAAGCATAGCAGCCCAGCTCCACAGGTTTTCTTTTCCTTATTCAGTTTCATGAAGCTACTTGGGTTCGAATAATGAAGCTGTGTGTACAGACACATGCGGGCCCTTGTCTGGCCTGCTCCAAGTCAGCTTCTTCTTGCTTACCCTATGAGACTTGATGCTTCAGGGCCAGGGGAGAACAGACAAAATTTCAGCAGCCTGTGGAGCTATTTGTTGAGGTCTGTACAGTAAGTACATGTCTTGTACAAGCAATAATTCAACTTGGCAGCCCATGAAACCAGACAGTTGAGGTGGGTATCAGCCTGGTGTAGGTGCAAAGCAGAGCCAGGGCCCTGGGCATAGACATTTTACCCCTCCCTACCTTGGGCAGATTCCCAGGGGAACAGCTTCACTGAGGAGATTCTGTGCCTTTTTTTCTCTTAGAAAGGAATTTCAGAAGGAGCAAGACTTCAACCACAACCATACTGTGGGGAGGGAGGAAGGGAGGAATGGAGGGACGGACGGAGGGAATGACAGAAGGAGGAAGGGAGGCAGAGAAGAGCAGGAAGGAAGGCAGGAAGGAAGGACATTTATTCCTTACTAAAGGTCTTTGAATTTTACTGCTTCCATCTGAGTCTGATGTACCAAAATAAACACCTATGATATCAAAATGCATCATGGGTATCAATGGCCAAAAAAAAAAGTACTAGAGATCTTTTGTTTGCTCTAGAGAACGGCTCCAAAGCTTGACAGGGTGCAGAACCAGGAGTGCCCTGGACAGGACCAGGTAGGCTGGACTACCTCAAAGCCTCTTGAGATGTCCTGAGCAAACAGAAAATGGGGATTCAGCTGGAAGTGACCCCCTGTCCCACCACAGTGTTCCTGAATTCCCCCTGCAAGACAGATGCTCGTCATTGGCTGGTATTGGCAGATCAGTGCTTCAAGCTGTCGCCCCTAGTTTTAGACTTTTTACTGAAGGCATGTAGATTTGGAAGCTATATTTAGATGTCTTTCCTATTCTTCAGCAACAGGGTTGCCATGGAGATGCTGGTGAGGATGAGAAGGTGGGGACAGAAGGGGGAGGAAGTTGAGGAATGAGAAATACTAGATTCAAAACAATCCTCACCAGCCTGGGAAGGCTTTAAATTCCTCCTAGGGCAAAACCTGCTGGAGCTGGTAAGCCAAAAGGAGCCCCTGGCATTGCCTGACAGTGTGACCCTGCCATGCATTGCTCATTGCTTTGTCATGGCAGGTTTGAAGAGACACAAGGGGCTGGCCTTCAAGCACTGCTCCTTTGGGAGAGTGTGGCCCCCTTGACCTGAGCTTACCAAATACAGAACTCTGGGAACTTCATGAATGTCTTGCTGCTGCCATCTGCTTCACAAGTTCATACTGACCCCATACTTGGTCAGCTCCTGCCATAGCTGGGGTGGCTTTGTCTCTGCTGCCAACAGTAGAGGTAGACAGGGTGCTGCAGCTGGGGGCAGAACTGCTCAAGTCTACCCAGAAGCATGGGGAGGGACATGCTAGCACACTAGGGACAAACAACCCAGCACAGGAGCCAGGCTGCAGTGAGAGTAAAGTGGACTACAGGCAGGGATTACAGGTTCTTGATCTCTGTCTGCCAGGCACATCCACATTCCCTGGGATCACACTAGCTGCAGGCACAGATAGATGTGCAGATTCATACCTATGACATTGCTCTTCCCAGTAGAGACAACATAGGTGAGACTAAGGGCTCCTCCTAACATGGCTGTTCAAGACTCACTGTACTACAATTACTGCACTGCTGATGTCCAGGCATTAGAAAGATAAATTACTTGTTGATAGAATTTCCTTGCTAAAAGTTTAGGGCTTGACATGCTTCAGTGATCTCAGGCGAAGGGGGAGGTTGACAAAGCTTGGAGAGAAGCATGTACTACTGATAGTGGACACAAAGAATGCAGGATTTCCAGGCCACAAGGACATTTGGCAGAAATCTCAAGATAAAGAAGAAACTAATAAAGCCAACTCAGCAACTGTGTTGAAATCAGCTGTGTCTGGGCAAAAGGTCATTTCAACAGGAGGAGATTGCAACCATCACTCATGAAGTACTGACTCAGGAAACTGATGGACTCAAAAGAAGAAAAGACTGAGCATGTGGACTAATTAGCATGAGAAGGAATGAAAAGCTAGTAGAGCAGAGGACTGAAATAATTTAACCAAAAGATGACAGAAAACTAATTAATAAGAGCACTAATATACAATTAATTAATTAGTTAATTAAGAGCATTAATAGGGAACTTGTAGCCAATGAATGTCAATGCCTTTGTTTGCTAAAACGTATAAATAGTGAAAAGTTTTTATAGTCCATGTGCTAACTTTGTGGATTTGTCACCCAGCACGCCTTTCTGCCCAGAACTGTAAATCAGACAAACACCTCGATTCTGTGTGTGGATCAGCCTCTTGCTTAGCAAGTGAAAGAACCTGTTTTGGGACAACAATGGCAATGATATTTGGCTTTTCAAGAAAGGTCAGGATAGTCCCCTCAGTTCCCAGCACGGAAGCTGGCATATCTCAACACCCCACTCTTTTCTGGCACCTGCATGTGACAGCATCCACAGATTTCAGTGCTCAAAGCACATCAAAAAGGGTAGAGAGCAAAGCCAACTTTCCTATCACAAATGTCTCCGGATACCAGGCTCGCAAGTCCCTCTGTCCCCTCCCTCACCCTGCTCTTTCCACACACCCACGCAGACGGCGCTTTCAGCTCTGCAGGACGGCACTCAGCCCAGCCACTGGAGTTGCACTACATCCAAAGCAGCAAGGCAGCAATCTGTAGGAAATTAATGAGCTGCAAACAACACTGTGCAGCTGCCAGCCTGAAACGAGCCTGCTCTGCAGATACAACTATTGTAACTACAACTGCAGATACAATTATTGTATATGAACAAAAGGAGCTGGAGACAGAGCTGGGGTGCTTTGGCTCCGGTCACAGGCTTCTTGTGACCAAGATAAGGGGCAGCACAATGAATTGACACGGCCAAATCTAAGTTGCATATCCAATCATTTACATAGAGCCAAGATACTGCATCTTTATCCAAGGCTCTGTGCATTTGATGGGACTCACAGTTCTCTCCTGTAACACTGAAGATAGGGCAAAGGATACTCAGTTACACCATTTCATTTCGCTCTTTGGGGCTGTTTTATTTCTGTTTCGTACAGAATAAAAACACACTGGGAAAACCAAACAGGGCCATTTTCTGAATTTCCAGGAACGCATGCCTTGGGAGAAGCTGCAATTCCCAGAAGGAGGCCAGCCCTGCTGGGCTTTTACTTTCAGAATCCAGAGCTTTGCACCATTAAAAAACCACCTCCTTATTACTAAACTGAACAGAAATCACATCATCAGCCAGCTTTGCAGTGAACCTGAATGATTCAGAAGGGTTAAATCTAGGAGCAGTGCAACCCTCAAGCCTCAGCTGATGACCCAGCTTCAGTTCACAGAGAGATGGGCTGCTGCACTGCCTCCCTGCCTTGCCACAACCCAGCCCCGTGCAGGACAGCCTGGCTCAGCCAGACAGGGAATGCTGCACACTGGCAGGACCCCATCACACGGACCAAGCACACCACAGCCTGCACAGCATTCTCCCACCCATGCAGGTCTCCTATAGATTCATGGAATCACATCCAAGGGTTGGAAGGGACCTTAAGGATCATCTAGTTCCAGCCTTCCTGCCATGGACAGGGATGCCTTTCACTAGACTTGGTTGCTCAGAGCTCCAGTCTGGCGTTGAACACCTCCAGGGACGGGGCACCCACAACTTCTCTGGGAAACCTGTTCCAGCGCCTCATAACAAAGAGCTTCCTCCTAATATCTAATCTAAACTTTCTCTCAGTTTGAATCCTTTTACCCTTGTCCTGACTCTACATGCTCTTGTAAAAAGTCCCTCTCATCTTTCTCATAGGTTCCCTTCAGGTACTGGAAGGCCACCATTAAGTCACCTCAAAGCCTTCTCTTTTCTAGGATGAACAATCCTAGTTCTCTCAGCCTTTCCTCACACCAAAGGTGTTCAATTCCTCTAGGCATCTTGCTGGCCTCCTCTGGACTCATTCCAACAGGTCCTTGTCCTTCCTGTGCTGAGACCTCAGAGCTGATGCAGCCCTGCAGGTGGGGTCTCAGCAAAGCAGAGCAGAGGAGCAGAATCCCCTCCCTGGCCCTGCTGCCCACGCTGCTTTGGATGCAGCCCTGGATACAATAGGCTCTCTGGGCTGGGAGTACACATTGCCTCTTATGCACCAGCACCACCCAGTCCTCAGCAGGGCTGCTCTCGATCTGGTTTTGGCTAAGCTGCTAAATGACCCACATGAGAGCTTAAACTCCTCCTGGGGTCCCTGGCTGACAAACAAGAATCTCCTCCTATCTTCTCTACCTTGTGGAAAAAGGCCCTTCAGCCATCCTAAAAATTTAGCCTACTCTCATTCCAACATGTCCCTCAGCTCTTGTTCCTGTTCTTGCTGTCTAAACCCTCCCACTACAACCCTTTAAACATCTCAGACCTTAACAGATGATCCTCTGTCTTCTCCCTTGCAAGTTTTGATTACACCACTGAACAACTGTATGTCTTGACTGGTCCTGTCAAAGACCAGCCACAATCCTAATGGCCTCTGGCATATATCAAACACAACTAAATGTTGGGTTTGTAGGCTGGCATCACATACTTGTCTCCATCTGCAGTTGGAACTGCAACTAATAAGAAAAAATCACTATCAGCCCTGGTCTGATCCCTAGCTTGGTGGCAGGTGCAGCATCCTTCACCCCAGCATCAGTAAACATGTCCTCAGGGGTTTAGCAACGTGACACAACTGCTCTAAAGGTTAAAACCTCACAAGAAACTCTAGGATGAACCCCTGGTGGTGTCAGAGGAAGGGCTGTTGTATAATGGGCTCCCTCTTTGCCCTCCCAGCCTGTTTATTTAAAAAAAGTAATGCCATGTCTCAATCAGAAGTTTTGCCCATTAAAGTCCTAGAAAACTTTTTAGGACTTGAAATCCTAAGATAAAGATCTTCTGAAGAGAAAGGAAAAGGTGCACCTGAGGTTTTTTTGAGCTGATTTTGATTTTTTTCTGAAAGGAGGTCCCATCCCAGTTCTCTGCCCAGCCAGAACATAATTGAGTTGCAATGCCATTGGTGCCTGAGCATCGTTTCCTCCCTGCTCCAGCCTCTGCTTTCTTCCAGCTCATTTCACATGTGCCCTGCAGTGAGTGTCAGTGCTCTTACAAGGAAACTGCTACATGCCAGGGAGACTGTCGGGAGCAGGAGCCTTCTGCTCTGTCTGTTTACCAGGGTGTCTGTCTGTGTTTATCAATGGCTTATTCTATTTTTCAGAGGCTGTCCCTTGCTCCTTGCCATCACATTGCTCCATGCTTCCTTTGCGACCCCAGAAAGGCAGTGGAATAAAATATATGCTGAGAAATAAATTGCACATGTTAAAAGCCCTTCAAACTGATGCCAATCAGCCACAAACCAGACCTGAATGTGCACCTCATTCATCTGAGGTTCTCCCCTGGCTTCTCACCTGTGGACAGACTGCACTTATCTTTGCTCTCCAGAAGCAGAGCTGAAGCAGAGAGGATATCAAAGACTTGCTTGGCTTCGCAGGCAGCAATCAGCTGGAGCAGATGGGAATGAACACACAAGTGAGATTCCCCCCCACTGCTGGCTCCCCAGGCACTTGCCTGGCCTTCCTGCCACCAGGGAACACCCCCACACCCAGGGCTGCTGCTGGAGTGGCACTGGCTCCAGGCTGCAGCACAGCAGCTCAGGCTGTCCATCTGCAGAATCACTGCTGCCAGGGCCCAACCATGAGTGCCCTGGGCTCTCCCGGTACCCATGTGTGCCCTCCTGGGTCGGTGGGTGCTGCCAAGCAGGAGCTTACCAGGCTGGGTCTTTGAAACCAGAGCCAGGCTCTGAGCAAAGGTCAAAGGAAATAATTTAGGGCTTTCTGAAGTAGTCTGAAAAGTCCACTTTCACTTGAGCTGTGCAAGACCCACAATCATGATACTGAATCAGGAGAAATGAGGCTGCCTGGGCAAAACAACATTTGGCCTAATCTCATGGCAAGACTGAAGGTGAGCTGCATCTCCTGCAACTGTAAAGGAGTCCCTGCAAACCCGTGCAAACCTTCTTCAGGTCCTAATGTTGAGATAGGTCTATGGAGCCAGCCTTGAAGCTGGAAATATCTCCCCATGAAGGACCCTGAGATGGTCCACAGCCAGAGACAGCTTGCAGCAGCCACAGCTGGCTCTGTCAGGCACACTTGCCTACAGACAACCAGGTCACATTCCACTTCCAGCAAATTAGAAATAATGCTGGGTTTGGTGGTTTGGTTTTTTGGAGGTTGTTGTTGGTTTTTTGGAGGTTGTTGTTGTTTCCTTTTTTGGTTTTGTTATTAAACATTTATTTACCAGTTGGTGCCTCCTGCAGAGACAAGCATTTGGAGACCTGCAACTGGAAAAAGGACAAAAAAAGGCTAGTAATGATATTGCCATCTCTTTAAAAAGCAATGATAGTAACAGTCCCTACTAGCCCTTGGAGCTTCACATATGACTCCACTCTGACAGAGTGTGACTGTACAGGATAGCAGCACTGGGCTCTGTTTAATTTTAGCCCAACTGCTCCAGATCAAATTTTCACAGCCTCCAACGAAAGACATAGCTTTTATTAGAGGCAAGAGTTATTAGTTTACAGTCAAACTGGACTCCTTCCTTCTCATGCCTCAGCACAAATAATAACAGTTTTGCAGGCTAAACAAGGCTCTCCTAGCCATCTGTGAGACCCACTGAAGACTGAAAGATTGCCCAGGTGTAATTCAGGATAAAAATCTGATTTTTGGAACATTCAGCACTGCTGGGATTCAGTGCTGAGAGAGAGGGGGGGAGGGGGGGGGCTAGCTCCAAGCTTTGAGCCAAGAAAGCCTGATAGTGCTGAGATGCTAAAACCTCTTTTTTGGTCTTCTACTTCCAGCAACTCTGATTTGAAATTATGAAGAATGAACTTGTGGGGCAGTTTGGAGGTTTTCTTTGATTTTTTTTTGTAGTGGGTTTTTTTTTGTTTGGTTTAGTTTTTTGGTGTGTGTATGTTGCTTTTATGGTAAGAGCAGATTTCAGATCGTTCAGTGTCATCTATTTGTCAAACAGGGAGATGGGTTCAAATCCCGTCCTTCCAAAAATGGATTTAGGCAACATTGCACCCAAGATTAGATTCACCCTGAGCATCTCCGACACCATCTAGCTCTATTTTCTTTTCTTTCTTCTTTTGGGGGCAATGCACTTAGATGTGGCATTGTTTTCCCCAAAATGTGCATGGCTAGGTGTGCAGGGCTGTTCTGCAGCTGTGCTCTGATGAGTTTCTTCCTACCCCTCCAGGTGTTAAGGTTTTGCTCAAGTCAAGAGAGATTTATCTTTAGTCTAATCTAAAGAGAGCCTCATTCTCTGGAGCCCCTGGCAGAGCTATGCCACCACCCTAGAGCTTGCTTGGCCATTAAGCCAACTCTGCATGCTGCATCCTCCCCGTGCTCACCTCTAGCAACACTGGGGGCTGCCAAAGGCTGCCTGGCCTGAGAGAGCTTTCCGGAGCAGGACATGTCTTTTGGCTGGTGGTGCTTCCTGGCAGACTTCCATCAAGGCAAGATACAAGGCACATCCCAGCCCCATCCCGCCCCCCTTACGCAACCACCGCCGGCTAAAAATACAGCCGCAGCCCCTGCAGCCCCGGCCAGGCGAGATGCAGATTTAATGAGGCTTCCATGGCAACGGGCTCCACTTCGGCAGGGACCGGGATGCAGGGGACAGGGATGCCTGGGGGGAGAGGTGCTCCTTGGCTGGGGGAAAGCTGCACAGTTAGAAGCTTGTGGTGGTGGGGTTTGAGGGGTTTTTTTTCTTGCTGATATTAATAAAACTGTGGAGTGTTTGGTTCAGTTAACTGCAGTCAAAGAGGCAAGCTGTGTAGTATTTTTAACAGACAAACCTGGACCTATTTCTGCCAAGAGAATAAATATTTACTAGTCAGCCTTAATTAAACTCCATTACCTACAGGCAAAAATGTTAAAACGGGGAAAAATCAAGGAGGCTGTTTGAGTCTACCTATATGGTAAACAACATTCTCAGTAAAAAGTGGGTTTCTCACAGAGTTGAAAAATGTAGCTGGATAACTGGCTGGTACAGACAGGAGACCTGGAGACAGCTAAGGTCACAGAGGAAGTGGTACTAGTTTATGTTTCATGGGTGACATCTTCTGTGCCAGTGCAGGGAGAGGGGTGGGAAAACCCAGGAAAAAAATCAACACTTTTGATGAAAAATATGGGATAATAAACCATTGCAAGCACGGCTTTTCAAAGAAGAATAAAACAGAGATTATTGCCTCCTGTCCTCCATACTGATCCTCCTACACTGTGTGCAAGAGTAAGAATGTATGCCAGCCAGAAAAACACTTTGGTGTGCATGGCTCTAAGTAATAGACTAGCAGCTGGTGTCCTGTGGCTCACAGGTGTTTATGGATCCATGGATTATTTTTGTGAAACGTGGAAAGTACCTTGGACAAGCTAGCCTATTACTAGTCAGATTAAA